>NC_060283.1:32723631-32851950 GCF_021613505.1 Equus quagga | reverse complement strand
CACACCAAGTGTACACATGTGTACACTCACACGTGCATGCACACGCTTGAACACGTACACGTGCAGGCCAGGGCCCCACAGCCACACCTCCCCCTTCCCCTCCCGCTGCCTCCTCTCTTCAGGGCCCTCAGCCGCCTCCCTGCAGGAGATTTCAAAAGAGGCTGTTTATACAATTTCTAGTAAAGAAATAATTATTATAATCACATTAAGCGATTTGGCTGTAAAATTCCTGTAAAAGGGATGGTTGTTCTCATGAGGCATAGGGAGGTGCGGGAGGGGGGCCCTCCCCCGCGTTTGTTTTGCTTGTTTTCATCTCCCCTGCCCTGGGAAATGAAAACAGTTCTTCTGTGATGGATCGGCCCCTTCGCTGGTCCTCGACCTTCTGGGCGGATTTCTGCTGAGCTTGGCGGAAAATGCTCGGGACGGCTGTGGCTCCACATGTGGGGGGTGGGGAGGGGAGTGGAGGGGGCTCGGGCCCTTCCCAAAAACAGAACAACAATAACAGCGGGTGGACGCAGGAGCCAGGCCGGCCAGGGATCTGGATGATGTCCCATTGAAACAGCCAGCAAAGTGGGGTTTGCTTTTGGCAAACCAGCGCCTTGACATTGCTCCGAGTTTTTGTGGCTTCCCCTCTCTGGGCATGGCCCTGCTGGCTTCTTCCACCTCCTCAGGGACACGCGAGCTGGAATGGAGCCTTCTCCAGAGTGGCCTGGTCAGGGCCAGTGCGCTGGCCTGGGAGGCAGGAGACCAGGGGTCCTGGCTGACACCTGGCGCGCTCCACCCCAGAGCCTGGGTGCTGAGGGTGGGCTGCCCGCTCCCCAGGTCTGCACCCTCCTCCGGATCCTCCCAGCAGGGGCTGAGCCCTGAGGCCTTGAGGCATCTTGTGTCCCAGGGCAAATAGGACCCCTGACCCCCTCCCATACTTCGCTCAGGCTCAGCTTTTGTGCCTCGCAAAACCAGAGAGCCAGCAGGCCTGCCTGGAAGCCCCCGGAGGTGAGGAGGGCCCTGGTGCCTGGGAGGACACGGGTCCTGGTTCCAGCATGGTGGGTGTCCCGCTCTGGGCCGGAGCTGGTCTGGCAGGGCCCAGGACTCACCCCTGAAGCTCTCCACAGAGGTCTGGAGCGGCCGGAGGCCAGGGTGGGCTTGCAGCGTGCGGTTCCCACTGGCTCCAGAGCCTTCCCACCTTAGGCCTCTGCTGAGTGCCCCCCTCGGGTTTGGGGGGGCCCATGCTTCCGTGGAGTGCCTCATGGAGCGCTCCTGTGACAGCGAGAACTTCCTGCCCGAGCAGCTGGACAGCCTGGCCTGAGAGGGCCCCAGCGCTGCTGGAGGACTCTGAGGGCGCAGACGCCCAGAGACCCTCCCTCCCCACTGCCTCCCGTCCCGACAGGGAGAGGGCGCTGCAGGAGTAGCTGTGCCCATGACGGTGCAGGGTCAGGAGGCTGACCACTGGTGCTGCTGCCCACACCAGGGCAGCAGTGGCCCCGGGTGCCACACCATTATTGAAGGAGAGGACTGGGTACCCGGAGGTAGCAGGTGGGGAGGGCTGTCAGGCAGTGGCGGCTGGACCAGGGTGGGGACATTGCAGACATGTGGGCAGAGCCGTGCCCCACACATGCCCTGCTGACCGGTGGCCAGGGTCCAGGGAGGGAGAGCAAGGCAAATTCAGGGTCAGGAGGAGTCTGGATGTCACCTGCCGGGGTTCTGGGACCGGCCCTCATGAGCTTCCCTGCAACCTCAGCGGTCATAGGGGAGGTGACCACGGGTGGGCAAAGGCAGGTATCTGCTTCTCCCTCAAGCACTTGGGGACCCAGGCCTAGGGGGACACCGGCGCTGCCAGACCAAAGCCAGATTCTGCATGCTGCCTGGGGCTGTCCCTCGAGCAGCAGCATCTGACCCATGACCCCTGACCCCCAACCCACGGCCCCTGACCACCCCCGGCCTGTGGCCCCAGCTGGCCCCACAGCCACACGCTCCTCCCTCAGGCCGAGAGGCTGCGGGCACAGCTGGAGGAGGCACAGGAGGGGCTGGCCGCGCTGCGCCAGGAGCTGCAGGGCAGCGAGGAGAGCCGCGAGGGGCTGCGCCGGGAGGCCCTGGAGGCCCGGCAGGCACTGGGCGACGAGACCCGCGAGAAGGACGTGCTGCAGCTCTCCAACGCCGAGCTGCGGGCTGCCGTCCGCAGGGCTGAGCAGGAGAAGGCCAGGTATGGCGGCCGCCCTGTGGAGCCACTGTTGGGGAGCCCTCGCAGCCCCGCAGCTCACCCAGGGCCATGCGTGGCGAGGACCGGGGGCAAAGCCAGTGGGATGTGGCATATCCTGTTGGGCTGGGCCAGACAATAGTGGGGTGGATGCACCAGGCAGAGCCACGTGCCACCTGCCCATCCAGAGGGTCAACAGTGCTGGCCCATGATGGGGAAGGCTGGGGCACAGACAGACCTCTCCCTGGCCTCAGGGAGGTCCCATCCAGCAGGAAGACAGGCCCCAAGAGGCCAGCAGGAGATGGCCAAGGGCTGGGGAGCAGGGGGGCCTGATCAGGGGCTCTAGGAGGACCCCTGTGGGAGGGACAACCAGGCCGGAACTGCAGCCCTCACAGGGGGGCAGCAGAGGTGCCAGGCTGGCCCTGGTCCTCGGGCCTCTGGGAGTGTGGCTGGAGGGAGGCAGTGTGGCAGGGTGGGGGGTCAGGAGAGGGGCTGGAGACATGTCTAGGGGCCAGGCCAGCTGGGCCCTTGGACCCAAGGTCATTGGCAGCCCCAGGGAGGCTGGGCTTTGGGACTCAGAAGAGTCAAGACATGGGGACCACCTCCTAGACTGAGGTGGGCGGCCCGACCGTCACCACGGCAGATGCTGGAGCCCCAAGCGGCTCCCTGGGCCCCAGTCTGTGACACTCTGCTCAGTTTTAAGCGTTCCAAGGACGAGAAGGAGCAGAAGGTGCTGGTCCTGGAGGAGGCCCAAGCCGCGGCTCAGAAGCAGGCGGGCGAGCTGCGGGCCAGCCTGCGGGAGGCGGAGCAGGCGCGTGGGGAGGCCCGCCGGGAGCTCCAGGAGCTCTGCAGACAGGTGAGGGAGCCGTGCCGGAGCCCCGCGCCTCCCAGACATGTCCCCCGCCTTGGCCCCCGTCTCCAGGCCCCCCCCAAGGCACCCACGGGGCTGCAGAGCAGGAGCCCCAGACCTGGCCTCTCTGCCTGTGCCTTTGGAACATGCTGTCCCAGACTTGGAGCCACCAGCAGAAGGGCCTGCTTGGACTCCTGGTTGGGTTCCTGGTTGGATTCCTGGTTGGGTTCCTGGTTCAGTCTGCTCTGGGGGGCACAGGTGACAAGCCTCGAAGTCAATGGCTTAAAACAACCATGTGGATGCTCATGAACTCTGAGGGTCAGAAATTCAGCCAGGCGCCGAGGGAACAGCTTGGCCACGCCCCGCTGCGCGCACACCAGGCCCCCCGAGAAGACTCCATGCGGGGCCTCCATGGCGGGGCTGCACACTGCTGGAGGCCTCTTCTCTGGGGTCCGGTGGCTGCTGCTGGCTCTCAGCGGCGGCACCTCCCATGTCCCCGAGTGACCTGGGCTTCCTCCAAGCGTGGGCCACCTTAGGGCTCAGGGTGTACAGGTGCGTGCTGCTTTCTCTGCCTCAGTTTCCCGTGTCAGGGGCCACTTACACTGAATTCCTTCTGTGTAAAGCCCACTCAGGGTAGGGGCCAGACTTCCCCTCGCAAAGGGAGGCACATGGGAGCATTTGAGCCATTTTTGTCAGGTTCTTTCAGACAGCTCGGTCAGTAAAACGTCTCCTGCGGGAACAGGCACCTTTCATCCCACTCCCTCCGCACCGGGCAGTCTGCACGCATCTCCCTAGTTTGATCCTCATGAGAAAGCCATCCCATGAGGAAGGTTCTAGAACCTTCCATTCCAGACGAGCACACTGAGGCACAGAAAGGCTAAGTGGTCAGACCAGGGTCCCTGCAAGTGAGAGCCAGAAATTGACCTCAGAGTCCAACCCCGATCCCCACCCACGCTCCCTAATCAGCAGCCCCGCCCCCCAGCCCAGGAGCACTCCACCACTGCCTGGGCTCCAAGCTCTACAGAGTGTCCTGGCCCCAGAGAGGAGGCGCCAGGCGTGTCTGTGGAGTGGCTCAGGGAGGCAGCTCCGAGCGTGTGGTCTGGTGGGGGGGCATCACCTGTTCCCCACCCAGAACTGGATTTAGCCTGAGCCTCCCCAAGGGCAGTGAGCTGCCTGGGAGAGAAGCTCCCTCCCCAGGACATGTGAGCGGAGGCAGGGGTCAGGAAAGGCCCAGTGGCCACCGGACCCCTCCCAGCACAGAGGCCCAGGTAACCCCATCAGTGCAACCCTCGACTCCCAGGTGAAGACGCTGGAGGTGGAGAACCGCAGGAGGAGCCAGGAGGTGAGCCGTCTGCAGGCCCGGGTCGTACAGGATGCTCAGCGGCAGCAGCAGAGTCGGCAGGAGGCACTGGAGCTGCAGAGGCAGGTGGCCGAGGGGGAGGCCGCCCAGAAGGAGGTAGGAGGCTGAAGGAACTCTGGAGGGGACGGCCGAGGCGGCTGGCGCGATGAGAGCCTTGGGACTGAGGTCCAGCTGCCCCAGGCTGCCCTCTCACCCACGTGCGCTCTGCGGGTCTGTCTGCTCTCTGAGGGTAGAGGGGGAGGGGACTCTGGCTGAACTCACCTGGCTGACGTGGTAACCCTCCCTGCGTTTCCCAGGGGTCTCGTGTTTTAGAAAAGGACGGGGTCTCGCCCAGGTGCAGAGAGAGCTCTGAGCCTGAGGAGAGGCAGAGGGCCCCGAAATGACTAATTCTCCAAGATCCTCAGGACCCTGAGTTCACACCTACACCCAGGCCTGCACTCGTGTGTCCCCTCGGCCCTGACAGGTGCACACACACTTGCACATGCACACACTCTCTGTGAGCTCTCTCTCAATGCCTGCACACGTGTCCCCACGCCCCCAACGCACACACACACGCACCCATCTCCCCCCACACCTGCACCCACAGCCCCCACGCCAGCTCGAAAGACCTTCTGTTCTGTCCTCGGCCTGCTCCTCCAGTTCTGTATGCTGCAAGGCTGTGCTGCACGTGGCCAGGTGGCCTCAGACCCACACACACACACAGCCTGAGGAGGCCGCCCCGGGCCTTGGGCTGCATGGGGTCCCTGGTTCAGACCCAAAGTCAGGCACAGAGTGGCTGCCTCGAGCACTCGCCATGCAGGGAAAACATGCGTGCACCTGCATGGCCACGTGACCCCTGTGTGACCTCGCCGCCCCTCACCTCCCTCTGTGAATGGAGTGGTTATACTGTGGCCACCCAGGGAGGGAGACAGACGAGGCCGTCCTGGCAGCCCAGGGGTAACCCTCTGACGGGGGCTCCTCGGCCTCCAGCTGAGGGCTGGGCTGCCTCCTCCCCAGCATCCCCTGAGGGGTGGCGGTGTCCCCGTGTGCACTCCCGTCCACTCACAAGCATTGAGAAGGCTCTTTCTGTGAGTAGGGATGCTTTCCTGGGGGCTGGGGACACGTTGGGCTATGGCCAGGTGCAATAGCAGACAGGGTGGCCTAATTGGGGATGATGAGAGGGGCTGCTGCTAAGGGGCCGAGGGTCAGGGAAGGCCCCTCTGCACCCGGGCCAAGCCCCCAAGAGAAGGGAGGGGAGCATGGGGAGCGGGGGCTTCCAAGGGGCTGGAGTGAAGCCACAAAGGAGAAGGTGGCCCAGGCCAAGGGAGGCGGGAGAATGGCCCCCCAGAGCTCACCGCCCCCCCCCCCCCCAGCCCTTGTGTGTTTCGTGCTGGGCTGGAAATACTTGGTTTTTCTGCGGTCACCTACTTGGAAGACTGGGGCAGGGTGTGGCTCAGGCCCTCGGTGGTTCCCCAGCCCTGGACTCAGGATGGCGCTGACCCAGCCTTGCTACCACAGGCCCTGCCATGGCAGGCAAGCCTGGGGCTGGCTGGGGTGGGGGTTCCCTGGCAAGCCATAGGAGGGGCAGCCTGGGCCATGGCCCTGCCTGTCTGGGGTCTTCATGTGGCTGCCAGTGGGGCTCTCTGCTGCCTGCCAGGATGTGCCCCATGATCCTGGAGTGTCCTTCCCCCGCTGAGCACAGGTGTCCCCACTGCCAAACCTGAACTGGGAGGAAGGTCCAAGGTCCCCCCAGCTGTGATATGCCGAGGACGGGGTGAGGCTGAAAGGCAGGGGCGGGGTCTTCAGAGGCGGACAGGCCTGGGACGAGGCCTGTCTGAGCCCCTCAGGTCCCTCCTACAGGTCCTGAGGCTGCAGCGAAAGCTGGCGGAGGTAGAGGCAGGAGGGGAGGCCCGGGAGAGGCAGCTGGAGGAGCGCCTCCACGAGAGCCGGGGCACCGAGCAGAGCCTGCGGGCTGAGCTCCGCGGCGTCACCGGGCAGCTGCAGCAGGCCAGTGGTGTGGCTGACGGCCTCCGGACTCGCCTGGACGAAGCCTGCCGCCGGGTCCACAGCCTGGAGCAGCAGCTGGCCCACACCGAGGGCGCCAGGCAGGATGCAGAGAGCCAGCTGGGCCGGCTGTGGTCCACGCTCCGCCGTGGCCTGGGGTTGGGGGCACGGAGCCCCTCCACCTCCCCTGAGCGGCCTGGCTCCCCCACCAAAGGTCAGTGTCCTCAGCATCCGGTGGGCTCCTATCCCAGTTCTGCCACCCCCCTGGGGCCCTCCCATCGGTCCCTGGGCCTCATAGTGAAGGGTTTGGACCCTGTGCTCCCCATAAGCTCCCTGTGGGTGGGGACAGCAGAGAGAAAGGGAGAGAGGGCACCTGCATGTCTGTCGCCAAGTCCCCACCATGTCCCCTCGGCTGTCACTGTCCCGCAGGCTCAGATGGCTCTGAGGGTCACTCTGGGCGGCACAGTGCCAGCTCCCCCACCAGGTCCCGCTCGCCCCTCCCATGGCCCTCGCCTGCACCCAGAGACCACGGCCCAGAGGTGGACGTGGCCTCTGTGCGGGACACGCTGAGAGACTTTGTGCAGAAGCTGCGGGACGCCCAGCGGGAGCGGGTAAGGGGGCGGGGAGGACACGCCCTGGGGGCTCCGGGAGACAGGGAGACGCCCCTCCCTCAGTCTGCTGTCCCTCTGTCCATCCATCTCACGTCTCCTGAGACCCTGGCAGAGCCCTATGGGCCCCTGGGTACCTCAGTGTCCAGACTGTCCTTGGTTTGGTGTGAGAAATAGCAGTAAATACCACCATCAGTCAAAACCCAGTTACCCCAAATGTCTGGGGGCCACCTCCCCTCCTTAGATAGGGCAGCAGAGCCCCTGGAGCCAGGCCCACGGGGTGCAGGTCAGGGCGTTCCATCCCCACACGCATCCCCTGAAGAACCATCCCAGGGGCTGGCCAGGTCACTCGTTGTCCCCACTGACCCCTCCTACAGGGGACCGAGCTCCCCACAGCTGCTCATGAGTGCCCCCCATCCTGCCACCCCAGGGCACCCCAGACTGCCTGTGGGCTGCCCCTGCCCCACTGGCCAGGTGGGAGGGGCTGTGGGGAGAGACAGACGGACAGTCACTCAGCCCTGGTCCTGGCCAGGGGGCAGTCCCTGCAGGTCACCCTGATCCCACAGGCTTTGGGCCACCACATGCCCTGCTCCCCACCCTATGTGCATACCCCAAACCTGCCCACTCGGGCCCAGCCCACACCACAGCCCCTCTGTGCCCTTCCCAGCGCTTGTCGGTCAACTCAGCTGCCCCACGTGGCCCGGCCTTCCCTGCAGCCCACAGCCCACCCGCCCCACTGCCCTGTCCTGCGTATCCACAAGCTGCCCCTCCACCCCCCAACTCCTCGGCCCTCCGCTCACCCCCGGGCTGCCCTCTGAGCTTGGCCCCTCTGCCCAGGACAACTGGCGCCTCCAGGTGGCCAGCCTGAGCAGCCGGCTGAGTGAGGCGGAGAGCGAGCGTGCCCGAGCCCAGAGCCGCATGCGGCAGCTGCAGAAGGCGCTGGCTGAAGCGGAGGAAGGTGACCGCCCTTCCCCACCCTGCCCTGGGGACTGGCTGTGACGGGGTCCCCCGGATCGCCCCACTCCTGGCCACCATGAGGGCTCAGTCCTGGGAGGTGCTCAGGCCAGGGCCACAGGGACAACACCAAACAGCTCCCTCCCCGAGGCACATCCTGCACTTGGTGGCCAGTGGGTGGTCTCAGCAGTGGCCTCCCCATCATAAGAAATAAAGGCCAGAGACCTCACAAGGCCCCACCTGATCCAGCCCGCAGCCCCTCCTGCCACGCGGGCCTCCTGCTGTTCCCACCCCAGGGCCTTTGCACTGGCTGTGCCCACTGCCTGGACCCCTCTTCCTCAGACAGTCCCGAAGCCCTTCCCCCCCGTCAGGGCTAAGCCTCATGTCACTTCCTCAGAGAAGCTCCTTGCCCTGCTGGTCACCCGCACCTCATTTCTGTCCCCTTCCCCCATTAGCGGGTCAGCCCAGGAGGCAAGCACAGGGCCTGTCGCAGAGTTCCAGGGAGGAATGTCTGTGGAAGGAAAGGAGGCGGGAGAGAAGGATGGGCAGAGGCAGGGGTCTGGAGTCCAGGCAGAGGGAGCTGAGACCCCAGACTCGCCCCAGGGAGCTGGAGCTTCGAGGAGGGAGGAGCAGGGGATTGTCAGAGTGGGTGCCGGTCACTTAAACTCACCGAGCCTCAGTTTCCCGGTCCGTGAAATGGGAGGGGGCGCAGAGCTTGGGAGCCAGTGAGCTGGCCCACGTGCCCCGCAGGCTGGCGCCAGGCGGAGGGCGAGACGAGCCGCGCCCGGGCCGCGCAGGCCCTGCAGGAGGAGGCGCTCCAGAGGCTGCAGACAGAGCACCTGGCGAGCAAGCGGGCAGCCGGCTGGGAGCGGTGGCGGCTCCAGGTGGGCACGGGGGGGGGGGTGATTGGGGGGAGCGGGACACGGCCCCCCCACATCCCAGGGCAGGGAGGCGGGAGGGAGGAGGCCGAGAGGGCTTTGGGGCCAGGCTAGGCTTTAGGTACCTCTGGAACAGGCAGCCTCGAGGGACATTGGGTCCCACAGAGCTCATCAGGGCCGTCCCTCACAGAACTGTCTCTGAAGTGGTCCTAGCCCTTATCTTACAGGTTGGGGAAACCGAGTCCTGGACAGGGAGCGACTCGGCCTGGGTGGCAGAGCCTGCGAGGCGCAGAGCTGGGGCCGACCTCTGGCCTCCCGTCTGTCCTTCTTTCTGTGGCCACACTGACAGGCATAGGGTGACACTGGCCTCACCTTGGAGCTCTCTGTGGGGTCACATTTATGCTGCCGCAGGGCCATTCTTTATTCTGTGTTGCCCGGACATGGAAGGAGGTTGCACAGTATGAACTTGGGTAACTGTCCCCAAGCGTGGACTTTGTGTCGTGAAGGTGGCCTTGGGGGCCACAGTTTTCAGGTAAGAAATCTGGGCCCAGGGGTAGGGGCCAGGCCTGGATGGACAGGGGTCGGCTCACAGGGAGCCCTGCGCCCCACCCCCAGGCCCAGAGGCCAAAGCTGAAGCTCCTTGAGGACCTGGGAGGCTTGGGGAGCAGTGTGCCCAGCAGGAGGAGCACTGGCCCCCCCAGGAGGCCACCCCAGGTGTCGGGGAATCAGGGGCCTGGGTCCCCTGCTGGAAAGATGAGGCTGATGGAGACAGCAGAGCAGGGACTGAACAGGACACAGGGGAAGGTGGGGGCTCTCAGTTCCACAAGTGCCACGAGCTGCAGGTCACCCCTCTCCAGGTGCCTTGTGAGGAGGAAAGCCCAGATGAGCGACCGGAAGGGATGGCCTTGCAGGCCCATGGGAGCAGAGGGCTGGGAAAGGCCCACAGGACCCCAAGGGCAGCCGGCCAGGCAGGCCTGACCTCAGGGCAGTGCGGACGCCAAGCCTGGGCTGCGCTTGCCCCATGCAAGCTCGGCCTGGAGCCTGGTGGCCCTCAGAGGCCAGGCAGCAGTGTTGCCGGGTCTCCAGCAGGCCCTGAGCCTCTGAGGAGGGGCCTTCTGCAGAGGAGGGGGCCGAGAGCAGAGGCGGGGCTGCAGAGAAAGAGCCGAAGTGCTCAGCCTGGAAAAGGTGTGTGGGCCAAGAGGGCATTTCTGTTTCAAAGCTGGTGTGGGGAGAGACTGGACGGGTCAGTCGCAGGCCCAGGTGCCTGGCTGGGGATGGTGGTGGCACTCACAAGATGCCAGGGGATCTGGGGCTCTGAGAAACCAGGGGAGGTGGGCGGGGCTGCATCCCATGTCACATGTATGTTCACACGTGTGTGTTCCATGTGCGTTTGGAAATAACGTTTTCTGTTTACAGGGCACACGTTTTAAAAACACCTATTAAAGTCCGCCCTTATGAACACATCATTCAATATCGCACGCCGGCCCTCCCTCCCGAATTCGTCAAAACTAAGAGTGATGTGTGGAATTTCCCCACTACAAATTTTTTGGCAATGCCTGCTTTTATTTCTGAGGGGCTTTAGTTTCTGGCTTTCTATGACATGCTCTTCAGAATTGGAAGTGTCTCAGCCGCTCTGTCCAGCTTGTCCTGGTCTGGGGCCTTGGGCCCTGTTAAAGGCTGTTGTCTTGAATCCTCCACCACCCCCACCTCCCCTGGCCTTGGCCTCTGCACTTTTGCTCCTCATGTTTTTAGCCATGGTTTCATCAGCTTGGCTTTGGTCTCCATCCCACCGTAGAGTCTTTACTTTTTCCAGGGGAATTTCTCCCACTTAGCAGTTTTGTGATCATTTATGTGCTGTTTTTCTTTGGCCACTGATAGGATTCTTGCTGCTTTTCATGCTTCCTCATGACTTCCGTTCTGTCCTTCCTTGTGGGGTTCCTTGCTCCCCCCTGCCCTGTGGTGTCTGCATCCTGGCGCCATCCCTTTTCCCCCATCTTGGTTACCTCTTAGACATAGCGGAAGTGTTATGACAGGCTTGGAGCGTTTCCTTCTGATTTTCGATGTTAAGTGGGAAGTCAAATGTGTCACATCAGGCTGTGCTCAGGGACCTCTGATGCCTGGGACAGGCCCCCTTCTTGCATCCCTTGTCCCCCCCTTACCCCAGCTGCAGGGCTTCTGCCCCTGTGCCCTGGGGACTCTAGAGAGCTCTGCTCTAGGATCTTGGCGTCCTCCAGACCTGCCCGCCCCCATCTTCCTCCATGAGGAGGCTGCAGATCCCAAGGGCTTTATACTCACAGCAGCAGCCCCCACTTGGTGTATTAGTTTTCAGTCGCTACACAGCAAATTACCAGAGACTGACGAGCTCCCAGGAGTCCCACGCAGCCTGTCTGGGTTCACTCCGCAGAGTCTCACATTCTCGGGTGGGCTGGGCCACACCCTCACCCAAAGACCTGGGAAGCATCCCCTTGCAGCCTCATTCAGGGCATTGTCAGGACTCAGTTCTCTGCAGTTGTGGGACCCAGGTCCCGTTTCCTGCCTGTTGGCTGAGGACAGAGTGGCTTCTAGAGTCATCTCCCAGATCCTGGCTTGGGCCTCTTCGTAGGCTCTCATAACACTGCAGCAGCAGCAGGACCCTCACGCGAGTACCTGGGACACTCAGACCTCATGGCTGCTCCTCTGCCACCAGACTGTGGGGCTCCTGGGATTCAATCAGACCCACGGCATAACCTCCTCTCGGGTTAACTCGGAGCCAACTGCTTAGGAGGCTTAATTATATCTGCAAATCCCTCTGCCACAGAGTCTAACATAAGCACAGGCTAACATCAGGGGCCAGAGGTCACAGGCCGTCTCAGCACTCTGCCTGCCACACGTGGTCTCAGCAGTTTGTTGAACGTGTCAGCAGAATTCTCCATGCACGCAGATGACGCGAGTGTGTCAGGCTCACATCCCATCTCTCTGGGAGGGACCTGCAATTTCAGGAGATTTCGGACCTCTGTCTCAGATGCCTGCAAGAAACATGGGGAGATTGTAGGTTATTTGAATTGCTTCTTCCAGAGTGGAAGCCAGAAGGCCCATTTATCTGTGAAATTCAAAATGTTACCGAAACATTGATTTGAGTTGTTCCCTCTGTTGTTTTTGCCCGTGCAAAATGTGAGCCCTCTCCGTGTGCAGAATCAAATCTATCTGCAGTTTATACAAGTTCTTTGCACTTAAAGCACACCTCTTCCCCTCCCACCTCTTCCCCATTCTTTTGTCCTGAAATGCACACACCCCGGCTGCTCTCCAGCCCCATCCTGGCTGATGTTGAATTTCACCTGCTCATCACCAGCTCCCCCATAGTCCTGGGAGAATTTCGGGTCTTCACCCTGCGTGGTGATCTGCCCGTCTGCTGTGTCTAGTCCGCTCCCTGCCTCCATGCCAGCAGGCTGTGCAGGTGCTGATATTTCTATCTCAATGGTTTGCTCTCGGGCTCCTGCCCTGGCCTCACCTTCTTGAGGATATCAGGTAACGTTTTTCTGACACACAGTCCCATTTCTTGTAATACCTCTATTCCCTTTTTAATCTGAGACCCTGAGATCTGACTCTTTGGATTGCCTTTGTCTCTCAAACCACAGTTGATTGCTACTTAGGTCGTGAGTTTTGCCTCTGCACGTCTTGAAGGAGGGGATCTGGTCTTGTTCAAAGTTGGGAGTAGAGGGGAGCCCATTGGGGACTTCATGGTCCCTGTTTAGATGTTTCGCACCCAAATGAAAGGCAGAGAGAAGGGTTCCAAGGGGGAGCCGTGGGGAGCCGTGGGGACCGATGAGGGAGCCAAGGGGGTGCCGTGGGAAGCCGTGGGGAAGCTGGCATCGGAGCCAGTACTGAGCCCTCCCCAGAAGTTTTCTGTTCCAGGAATGGGGAGGATGAGGGCCCTGTTCTCAGGGGCACAGCTGAGGTGGAGTCCCCCACCTCTGCCTCCCTGGCATTGCCTACCAAGAGATTGGGGGCCTTCCTATCCCCCACCCGCCATGACCCTCCTTCCTGTCCACATCCCTGCAGCCCCCTCCAGCCCTGGCCTTCGGAACAGGGTCCCTGGGACACTGGGAGGTTTCCTCTTGGGGTCTCCACATGTGGGTGCCACAGGCTTTTCTGGACGTTGTTCAGATCTTCTCTACATGTGTTAATTTTTTCGCTTGATCAGAATTTACTCCATTTTTCAGTGAAGTGCATGTGCTAAAATCTATCAGTGTTATCTCAGATCTTTCTAGGAATTCTGGCAATTACCATTTCTCCTATTTGGGGGCAAGTGGTTCCGTCTGCCCTCCATCTTGCAGGAACCCTCAAAGTCCTGGTCTCTGAGGAAAGTTTTCCCTATTTTTGTAACCTGTTGGCCATTTCGGTGGGTGCCTGGGAGGAGGATTCAGACACGCCTAAATCTCTGGAGGTCACAGGCACTTTTGACTAACAGCAAAGCCAGGCAGAAGTTTCCAGATGGCCAGGGTGCTCAGGACATGTGGCCACACTGCCCGCTGCCCTCACCGTGTCCAGGTCGGGCTGCCAGGCCGCCCGCGTTGGCTAGAGCAAGGGCTGCATTTTACACAACGTCTTTCACTCACGGACTGGTTTTTTTCCCCCGTTTCACATAAGCCAATGTGTTTGTCAAGAGAAAGTTAATTAAAAACATATTTTTCTAATTAAATGGTAGGCTGTGCTATGCAAACAGTAAGATTCTTGTTTGAGAGCAAATCCCTCCCCGTTTCCAGGGCTACCCTGGGGATTCAGTAGGTCAACAATGCAGAACCGAGCCCATGGTGTTAGGACACGCGCGGAGCGCAGCACCCGGGGGGCCTCAGAGCCAGCGGGAGGCGCGGGCAGAGGGCCTGGCACCCGCCCAGCATCACCCACACATGCCCACTGGGAGAGGCTGCCCCACATCGTCCTCGGATCAGAGCCAGGTCACAGCTTGCATGGCTCAGAGGGGCTCTCAGCCTCCTCCTAGCACCCAAACTTGCCACGTCCAACCCCACCAGCTCCTCGCGTTCCCCAGGGCCAGCCCTGTCGCACGCCCTCCCCTCTTTTCCTGAGAACTCTCCGCCAGGGCCCAAACTGAGCTTCAGTCCAGGTTCTAGAAGCAACGTCAGGGAACCATTCGGCCTCCTGGGCTGGCGGAGCAGGGCAGCTCCAGCTGCGCCCGGGTCGTCAGGGCCCACGCTGTGGTTGGAGTCGATTCCTAATGTTTTGTCAAGAATGGCCACATCTGTATTCTTTTAGGGTGCCATATTTATCAGATTTTTTTGTGTGTTAAGATTATTTTATCTTCGTAAAATGAACTGGTGAGCTTTCCATCCTTTCCTATCACCTGGAATCATCTAAATAGCCCAAGAGTTAAAGCTTTCTGGAAAAGTTACTTGCCCGCACACATGCTGTGCCTCCTGTCCTCTTAAATAAGACGTTTTAATTTCCTCCCCACTGTCATTCTGTCGCTGGTCTGTTCTAGTTTCCGTCTCTTCGTGGGTCCGTTTCGTCATTTGGAAGTCATTGCCTTATATTTTTAAACGCATTGCTGGGGATGGGCATGTATTTGTTCAACATTTTATTTACACGTGGAGTTATACCTGTAGCTGTATCTGTTTCTGTCCTTGATGTTGGAGATTTTTATTTGATTCTCTTAATCTAACTTGCCAAAAATACATCTGTTTTATTGGTCTTTTCAAAGAATCAACGTTTATCTCTTCTCTCATTTTTGTCTAGTTTCTGCATTTCGCCTTTTGTCTCTATTAATATAGCCTCTTTTTTTGTTGTAACTTTTCTGATTTCTTAAATTGAACAAATCATGTATTTCTGTCTGGGCTTCTCTTTCAACGGTAAGAGCATTCGATATTATCACATTTTCTCAGTTGGGCGAATAGTGTCGCACTGTCCCATAGGTTTTTGATATGAATTATTTTCCTTTTTACCAATTTTCTAGGAGTTTCAGTTTTTGTTTTTTCTTTAATTCAAGGGTCATTTAAAAGAATAATTACACATTTTTCCTTCTTTTTCTCACTACCGCTAGTCCTAGGCAAGAGGGTGGGGCTCTGGGGCAGTTACGAGCTTTTGATCAGCTTCTGGATGGATCCGTGTTTATGTTGCTAGTCTGTCCGCCGCTTGCTGGTTGTCTGTTGTTTCTGTCTTGGTTTGGTTTTGTCTATTTGTTTGTGGTGTGTTTGGAGGGAAACTGAACACACTGATTGCAAAGTTTACAGGGAAGAGTAGGGGTTTGAGATTTTCCAAGGAAATTTTGAGAAAGAATGGTAAAACGGATTATAACGCTAGAATGGTCAAAGCAGGAGGGGTTGGCCTAAGGGCAGCCAAACAGGCAAGCAGGACAGGGCTGAGTCCAGAGGTGTCCGGCCGCCACTAACTGGCACCAGACTCCGGCCTCGTGTGTGGGCCCGTGAGTCCCACTGTGTAAAGTGAGGGCCTCAGCCTTCCCAGTCTAGTTGTCCTCAGACTGGCCGGAGGCTCCCAGAGAGCAGGACCAGTGGGCCCGGAACTGCTGCCCCAGGCCTCGCCCACACCGGGGGCCCAGGGGATGCTTGCCAGTGGACGAGTGAATCGATCCATTGTGACCTAGTGGATAAAAGGCATGTGAACTCCAGGGGCCCAGAGGATGGGTTTGGGGGTGGGGGAGGTTGTGGCATGCTCTGCTCTTGACGGAGCAACAGGCGGGGTGTTAGTGCTTGAGATGTTTTCTACCCTCCATTCGCAAGACCTTCGTTTTACAGCAGCCCCCATACGGGTGGGGCGTCCTCACAGCTGTCCTCCCAACCTTCTCTTGGTCCCAACAAGAACCCTGTGAGATTGCATCACACCTATGTCACAGATAGGAAACTGAGGCCAGGGGCCTGGTCCAAGGGCACACGCTGAGCCCTGCATCCTTGCCCCAAGCCAGGCTCTTCCCTGTTCCGCCTCGCACCGTGGAACAGCAGGAGCTAATGCTCCAGCTGGGTCAGAAGGGCTGGGGTTCGCACTTCCTGCAGCTACGTGAACCCTCAAACCGAGCCTGGGTTTGTGATGTTTGCTCAGCCATCCCACATCTCCTACAGCATCGGGGCTTAGAACCAAAGCGACACAAGAAGTGACATAACTCAGCAGGGCACAAGGCAATACTCAATAAGGGCGCACCATCCAATTATTACCATTAATTTGAATTCCATAAAATGTGAGTCATTACGAGAGGAGCGTAACGCTTCACATAAGTGGTCTGGGGCCTCTTTAAAATACCATGAAATGTTTAAGCCATATTTGAAGGAAACAAGTATGCTTTTCTCTGCTTTTCTACTAGAAAATGTGTTACAAACTGAAAATGGTAATTCTCAAAGTTGCAAGAAAGGGTGAAACGTCACAGTTTTCGATACCATCTGAAGCATCGCCTTCCTCCCTTTCCTTTTTTAAAGCACTGAAGTGTCAGGCAAAAGAACTCTGTACAGGGTCACCCTGCCCGTCTCCCCCTCAGCAGCCTCGGACGGTGGACGCCCGGCCACTCCCCCACTCTGAGTCAGTCCTCCTGTGCGAGCGGAGCAACATCTGCTCAGCTTTGGTGAAAACTGGGTGAGAGGACGGATGTGAAGGACCCCAGGCACGACGCCTGGGACACGGCTGCTCTGGTCATTGTGAATGACACGTTTGCCAGCTGAGATGGGGGCGCTTGAGGGCTTGAGGGCTGGACCCTGCGTGGGTCTTCAGGGGCCGCGACACCTTCGGTGCTCCCTCCCTGGCTCTGTGCCCACTCTCCCTCTCCCTCCCTCTTCCTGGCCCTGTCTCCCCTCCCCCAGCCAGGCTTCCGGAAGGGCTGCCCCTCCTCTCTCTTCCCCTGACTCTCAGACCCCTACACACACACACACACCCACTCACCCACCCCCAAACACACACACATACACATGGGTGCACTCGGCGCAAAGGTCACCAGCAACGTTTGGTCCCATCTAAAGGGTCCTTTTTGGGTCTGTGTCTACCTGATCCCTTGGGGCATCCCACACAGGAAACTGTCCTCTCTCTCCCTCCCAATTTCTCCCAGCCCTCTGGTCCTCCCTGGGCTGGGTCTCCGATTCTTATGGCTCTAACATCCTCCTGGCCCAGGGCCCCTTCTGGCCGCTTTTCACCAGGGCAGCCCTCCCCTCCCCTGGCCCTCACTGCCTTGGGCCTCCAGAGTCACCTGGTTCTGTGACACTGTCCCCGCATCCACTGACTCCTGGGTGGCCCCTCAAGACTGAACTCTGAACCTTCACCCTTAAACGTGTGCCCACCTTCTCATCTTAGTAAGTGGGGCTGGGACCATCCAGCCGTCCAAGCCTGGGGGGTCCCTAGGACACCACCTGCTCCTCACCCCACTCGGCCCCCCCAGGCTGTCTCTAAATCCCACGTCCCATTCTTCCACTTCTTGCCCCCTTGAGTCCAAGCCACCACAGGCACGAGTGTGGACAATGGCTGGGGCCCCCAGCTCGTCTCCCCTCGGCCCCTGCCCTCCCCTCCCACTCAGCCGTCCACAGCGCAAGTGCGTGCGGCTCCTGACAGTTCAGAGCCCACCATACCTGAAGGCACTGGGCATTTCTCCCACCACACACTTGGGAAGACTCGAAAGCTGCAGGCTCGCCCGGCCTTACGAAGCCACGTTGCATTGTAGGCGGGACTGCAAGTTGTGTGGCTCGTTTGTGCGCTCATGAGAGTTCTCCACTGTGTGCTGGCTCTGGGGCCAGGGGATACAGCAGGCATCCTCCTTGTGAGGGCCCAGAGGGGTGACAGGAGTGGGGCTGCGGCGCAGCAGGGGAAGGAGGCCGACAGACAGCGAGCCAGGCTGCGAGGCTGAGGACGGCGGGCAGCAAGGGTGGAGGCCCTGGGACGGGAGAGCACGTGGCCTTTGTTGGAGAGTGAGCAGGGCAGGTAGGTTTGAAGAGGAGGCCAAGTCACCTGCTTAGTTTTCATCCTGGGGGCAGTGGAAATGGCGGGACTCAACATACAGTGAGGCCACCTTGTGCGGAGCATGCCTGGAACAGACAGAGGTGCCCAAGCGAATGAGGACGTTTGTAGGCTGAAGGCAGAGGGGCTGAGAAGACAGCATGTGAGGGGGAGGGGGGGGGGGGGGGGGGGGGGGGCCATAGGCCATCCCAGATGCCTGGGCTCCAAGGTTCCCAGGGTCATTTTGGGGTCGATGTGGCCAGGTGCCTGTGGGGCAGGAAGAGGAGTGCCCCGGGGACGGGTGCAGCAGGGCCCACAGCAGCGTCAGAGGCACGCGGTGGAATGCAGACGCCAAGGCTGGCGGGTGGGGGGTACAAGGGCTGGGCCCAACAGGCTCCATGTGCTTGGGAGGACTACTGTGGTTTTCATTCCAAGGGCTGGAAGCAGGGGAGGGACGCCAGATGTGTCTTCTGAGGCCACTCTGGCCACAGCAGAGACCCTCCAAGAGGAGGCCTTGCCCATGCTGGGCCAGCAAGGCCTGCTTTCCAGAACTGTCCCCGCCCCACCCCCGTCCCAGTGGTTACATCACTTACTGCCCAATCAGTGGGGTGATACTTGACCTGTTCCTGCTTCTTTGCACCCCAGCTCCCTGCAGCGTGGTCTAGGCAGACGCCCTGTGCCACTCCCTTCCCTGGAGCACACTCCCAACCCGTGTTTCCAGGAGGGCCTGTGTCTCCCTTCCCCCAGGAGCGACTGGACAAGCTGCACCACGCCCTGGATGAGAGCAGGAGGCACAGCCAGGGCCTGGCCCAGAGAGGGAGGCTGCTGAAGGAGCAGGTCGCTGGCCTGGAGCAAAGGTGCCAGGAGGCCGAGGGTGTGCAGGAGCCCCTGCAGCAGGTGAGGGGCCCCCAGAGGGCAGGGCCCTGTGTTCCCTCCACAGAATCAGTCCCTTGGCATGAAGGGAGGTCCCGGGAGACGCTGGAGGCAGGTGTGCAGACCTGGGGCAACACAGACACCATCCAATCCTCGCTGATAGAAGGGAAACTGAGGCAGGAGGAGCCCCAGGGCTCTCCCCGATTTCCTGCCCTGCAGTAAGCACCCCTAGGACAGAGGGTCAACTGTTGGGCACAGCTCAGGGGAAAAAAAGCGGCTGATCCCGGGGGCGCAGCCTCAGGCGGGAGCCGCGCTGTGCACCCAGAGGGCCCGCCTGCAGGGGGTGCTCGCAGCGCCGCACGTGTTGGGCACAGGTACCGGCTCTGGCCCGGCCCTGTGGCTCCAGTGGGTGGTCTCTGGTCCCTGGAGGGGGTGGGGGAGGGGAGAGGGTGGTCTCTTGAGAGCTGGGGGGCGGGGAAAAGGGGAGTACCCTGTGGGGCTCCAGACATAGGCTGGCTGGGGGAGGTGCTGGTTAGGTGGGCTTCTGTCCGCACCTGCTAATGGAGAGAGCGCCTGCTCTGCACCACCCGGCTCCAAACTCAGGCGCAGTGTGGCCCTGGCAGGTCACCTGTGGACCTCCACACCTGGGGTGGTGTTGCCCCACCCTCTACCTTTACTGTCCTTGGGGAGGGGCCGTGGGTTTTGGCAAATCCCTCGGCTTTGTCCCCAGTGTTGGAGCACAGTCCTGCGGGAGCGGTGTGGCCTTGGCACATGGCCTACCTCTGGAGCCCCACATTCCCCTATCCACGGAGGGCATACAACAGGAGGGCAGGAAAAGAGCATGTGGTCGAGGGGTGAAGTCCGGTCTTGTCACCTCAGCAGACCAACCCCGGAGGGGTGCAAGACAGGGTCCTAACCAAAGAGTTCGGACAAAGGCGGACAATTACACCAGGGCCGGGACTGCGCTTCGGGCCAGAGGAGGGCAGAAAGAACGAGAAAGCCAGGGAGGCTGAGGGCCAGAGCCCGCTGGCCGGTGATTTGGGCAGCAAACTGTCCTCAGGCGGGAGTGACTTGGTCTCCATGTCTGAAATAGGTCAGGGGAGCTATTTGGGTTCAAACTGGGGATGAGGGTCCCCAGAGCATCTTCCTGGGGCCCAAGTGGACTGATTGGGGAAACAGGCCAAGAGAATGGAAACAGCATTCCTGGAATAGGCAGAACGTCGGGCGGGCCCCAACCCCAGTTACGGCTCTGCAGGCCCCCCTGCAGGTGTCTGCTGTGTACAGGAGCCCCGCCCACCCCTCCTGAGAGGCAGCTCCCGGGTGCTGAATGTGCTGCCTCAGCCCCGCAGGGACAGGGCAGGGCTGCAAGGCACAGTCCACCCAGCTGACCCCAGCGGAGTGGGCCCACCAGGCTATGGGCCCTGGGGTTCTGACGCCCTCACAGCCCCCTGAAGGGTGGGCAGGATGGGGGCTCTAGAGGAGGGAAGATGGACAAATCAGGCAGTAGGGGAGGGTGGGGACAGGCTTTGCTGGGCTGGTGATCTGGCATCCAAGGCACTTGATACTTCGGGCTCAGTGTCCCCACCTACAGAGTGGGGAAGGCAGGAGTCCTGGCATCGGGGGTCCTGAGGGCCTCAGGCGTGGACCCCAGAGCAGGGTGGCCTTCCCAAGGCCTCACTGGGGCGGAGATATGGGTGTGTCCTGCTATCCTGGCGGCCTGGCAGGCCATGGCCGAGGGCGTTTATGAGCACACCTGGGCGGCGTCTGGACAGAGGGTCTCGCTGCCTGTCCCTCGTGAAGGGATCTGGAGCGGTGCTCGGGCACAGACAGAGGAGGGGCACAGGGACACAGACCTGCCAGCCCGACACAGTCATCAGGATAAAGCTGCTGCCGCCCTGCCCCCTGCAGCGCTGGCCCTGGGTGGAGGTGTGGGAGGGGCATGCCGACCTGGGCTCAAAGGGAACCAGGCATTGGTCACTCGTGGCTGTCCCAGGCAGCAGTGTCCAGCCAAGGCCTCTCAGAGGGAGAGGAAGCGCCTGTGTTAGATGACACAGCCCCACGGACTGCAGGGACCGCCTCAGGTCCAATGGATCGTCCCCTGCTCTCTGAGACCTGCAGAGACTGGCTTTGCACTGGGGCAGGGGACTGAGTGTGGCCCAAGGGCACCGTGGAGGCTAGGCTCAGCCTCAACAACCCCGAGTCGTGGCTGGTGGAATGAGTGACAAGATGACAGTGTCCAGGGGTCTCAGATTGTGAAGGACAAAGATGTCAGCAGGACATGTGGACAGCAACGAGAGGTGAAAAGTTCAGCTCAGGGCCGGAGAAAAAGAACAGGCCGCCGATCACAGTTGGGGCAGGAAAGAGGGTGTTTATTGTGTCAGGAACAAGATTCAGACCAGGAAGGCCAGGTACCCAGGGGTGGTGGCTATGTGTGGTGGTCTCCTCACGCCCACCCAGCCTCCAGCTCCTCTCTGACAAGGAGTGCTGGCTCTGGAATAGACTGACCAATGCACCCCGAAGGAAAGCAATGAGGCCCTTGGGCAAGGGACTGCTGGGCCTGGAGCCTCGAGGAGGGCGTCTGCACTGGTCATCTGTCCCCAGGCACGCATGAACATCTGTCTCGGGGCAGGCCCTGGCCACCAGGTGCATACTGTCCAGCTGAGGTGGACTTGAGGACAGGAGGGCTTTCCAGAGAGGAGTGGTCGGGTCAGTGGGTTGGCAGTTGGGGGCAGGGACCCTGGGGACAGGAGTGGGGTCAGGATAGAGGCACAGAGGCCAGCAAATCAGGACAATCACTGAAAGCCACTGGCCCGCTGTCTTCTCAGGGCCACCTGCCCTCCCAGGAGGGAGGGCCGGCCAGCAGGACACAGTCACAGGGTCCTGCCGCTTCTCCTGAAGCTGGGGGAGCCGAGGCCTCCATGGTCCCTTGGGGGTGGGGGATGGCAGGGAGCATTTGCCGGCGTGATGGCACTGCCCAGGTCAGCAGAGCCCACTGTGGGTCCCTGGAGCCGGGTGGGGGTGGGGAGGAGCAGTAATGAGCTCCAGGAGGTCCACTGTGGGGCCGCAAACCCGTAAACCCTTTATGGGGTCTCAGGAGGGGAAACCCGGATGTGGCCGTGTATTTATTCTGGATTTCACTCTCCTCTTCTCTTTTTAACATTCACTTCCAGGAGTGCAACTGGATTTTTAAAGACACAGGACTTCCTTTTCCAGGAGAGAGGGGCTCTTTGTTTTCCTCAGTCCTAAAGAAAGGAATCCTTATTTTTGTAATGCTCCCACCACTGACCCCATAACTTTACCCTCAAGACTGATCCACCGCATCTCAGGGCCCCTGAAAGACCAGGCCTGCCTCAAGGGCGAGAGGCAGGGCCAAAGGGCCCCGAGGGAGGACTGACCTGGGACTCGGGCAGGGCCTGGGCTGTCCCTTGGAGACCACTGCCCCCCTCCTACCTGGCAGGTTGGACATGGCCCGGCAGGGAGGACCCGCAGGGCCGGACACAGCCCAGGTGGTGGAAGGGCCTGGTTTGGAGAGCAGGGCCCAGGCTCTGATCCTGCCCCAGCTGCTGACAGGCCCAGTGCCCACCCGGGCCTCAGGGGAAGAGACTGTCCACAGAGAGCACCCCAGAGGCACGCCCCCAGTGTCACTTCCTTCCTCCAAAGGGGTCATCCACAGGGGACAAAAGGAGACTTCCCACTGAAAATGTTTCCTTGGTCACCTGATGTTTATGCCCAGCATTGTGGGAGTGGGTGACCAAAAAGGGGACTCTGTTCAGGCAACTTGCAATTCCCAGGAGCACAGGTGGTGGGGACAGTGACAGACTCCACAGGCCTGTTGGAACTAGGTCAGGGAGTCCTGCAGGCTGGCCAGGGGTGCCGGGGATGCTGGGTGCAGGGGCACCAGGTGCAGGGGCTCAAGGCTTCATAGGCCTGGAGGGATGCTGGGAGGGGCACCCAGCGGGGAGGGCCTGGGATGCCACACTCAGAGATGTAGCTATTCCCCCGCTGAGGACAGCAACAGGGCTTCTGCTGGCCCAAAGCAGGATGGCGACTTGGCCCTGTGCTCCTCCCCATCTGGCAGCAGATGTCAGGTAGCCCTGGGTAAGACAGGATGTCCTGGCCTCCCCTGACCCAGCCTGCTCTCAGGGGATCCAGAGCCCTTCCCAGAGGCACTTGTGTGCTCCCCAGAGGAAGGCTGGCCTGACGCTGCACCCTTAGGAGCCCACTGAGAGTTCCGCCCTTGCAGAGCAAGCGGGAGACGCTGAGGAGGGAAGGGCACACAGCGAGGGCAGAGGCCGGGAAGGAGCAGCTGGGCCTGCCTCGAGCAGCCTGTGCCAGGAAGTGGATGGGGCCCTGAGGCAGAACCTGCAGCTGCAGCTCAGCTGGGCTGGAGGAGCTCCATGGGCCCCAGCCTTGGGGTTAGGCCCAGGGTCAGGGGGTGTCCAAGTGGGTGAGGGTCCCAGAAGGGTGGGCCAGTGTGCTCTGTCACATGCACACACACACACACAGATGTGCACACATGGACAGGAAGGGCAAGCTGGACCACTGCTACACAGGACAGATGTGGAGATGCAGCCCCAGACGACAGTGGGGTCCACCAAGGTCACAACTCAGGTTCCAAGCAGAGCTGGAACCAGAACCTGGGGCTCCGTGGGCCTGTCCTGGTCTTCTCTCCAAGGTCTCATGGGAGTAGTGGGACAGTCAGGGCCCTTGT
This sequence comes from Equus quagga, assembly GCF_021613505.1. Lineage (NCBI taxonomy): Eukaryota > Metazoa > Chordata > Mammalia > Perissodactyla > Equidae > Equus > Equus quagga. Next base: position 32,828,623 of record NC_060283.1, on the reverse strand, counting down.
GAACTGGTGCATGGACCAGAGAGGGAGGAGTGTGGACAGCACAGCATCAGGCAGGTCCAGGGCCTGCTCCCATGTGTGTGTGTGTGTGTGTGCTGAGGGGAGACGGTGACCCCCTTTCCACTGCTGAACAGACCCCCTATCCCCAGACAAGGAATTGTCAAGTGGAGGCGAGGCAAGAATGGGCCTATGATGCCCATGAGGCCCCTAGTCCAGCCAGGCAGAAACTAGGATGCCATTAAAACAGGTGTAAGGCCCACCCTGGAGGCCTGTGGGTGGGGCTCTAGGCAGACAAGGCCAGTGGACTGAATGTGTGCACTAAACCCCAGGTCTGCTTGCCAGTCCTGGCCAGGGCATGGGCCCCAGCAGAGGACAGTGGGGCCCCTGAGGTCTGGATGAAGGAATAGTGGCCCCAAGGGGAGGGTGGGACACCCCTGCCCCAGTTTCTTTGCAGCCCTTGGGTGGGCAGGCAGCAGTGAGGTGCCCGAGTTCTCACCCCAGGTCCAGATAGTGGAGCTGGAGCAGGCCCACACCCTGTGGCTCTGGGAGCCAGTGGCCCGGCACCAGCAAGACCTGGCCGCGGAGGCCGAGCGGCTGCACGGGGCCCAGCTGCAGGCCACACAGGCCCTGGAGTCCCGTGAGCAGATCCACCAGTGGCGGGTGAAGCTGCTGGAGGAGCAGGTGGGGCCGTGACCCCAGCACCCCCACGCGGGAGGGTGGGGAGGACTGGCGTCCTGCGCACCACCCTTCAGGGGCGCCCGCCTGGCCTCAGCCGGAGGTCCTCCAGCAGCCAGATGGCAGCGCTGACGCCCACTGGGATCCAGACCACCTCGGGGGCCCAGGCACGCCTATCCTGTCACTCCCACACCTCACTGCGAGGCAGAGTGAGATTCTGGGGCAAGTTGCCACCCTTTCTGTGCCTCCACGGCCCCACCCATACAGAGGGGCGGTAAGGACAGTCCCTGAGTGAGAGTTCGCTGTGGGTGAAGTGTGCAGACACTGCCCACGCACAGCAGTTGTCACAGAGGTGGCTCCTGCACCTTGTCCTTCAGGTCAGGAGGCGAGAGCAGCATGTGTGGGGACAGGTGGTGACAAAGCACGGCAGAGCCTTGGGCGTAGACCTGCATGGCACCCACACACATGTGCTGCACACATACACATGCACACAGACGTGCCTGCTGGGGCTCACCTGCAGGCTCCGAGCTGTCAGAGACCTGGGAGCCATCTGGTCAAAACTGTCGTTTTACAGATGAGGAAACCGAGGCCCAGAGAGGTAGTGACTGCCCAGTGTCACCCCCAAGTTAGTGCCCCTGACCTGCCAAGCCACCTTTTGCTCTATTCGTGAGCCAAGGAGCGTTATTTCCTTATGGTTCTGAGTGCATTCATGGCCTGACTGGAAGGGGGTCCGTCCACTGTAGGGTGCAGTTGCTTCAGTCCCTGCGACGCCCGTGGATGGGTGTTCCTGATGACAGCTGGGACTGTGCATTCCCTGTCTGGTGGCTAGCAGGTCTGTTTCTCTGTCTGTCTGTCTGTCTGCCTGGTGTTTCTCTCCTGTGCACACTGCCTCTCCTTGGGACATGGACGGGGGCCTTCCTGTCACAGTGCTCTCCATGCCCACGTGCCTGGGGGGCTTTGGCTATGGGGCCTGCCCACCCCCCTGACCTCCTGCCCTGTCCCCAGGTGGCCAGCCTGAAGGAGCAGCTGGACCAGGAGGTGCAACAGCAGCGACGGCGACAAGCCCGCCTCAGCCAGGCCTCCCAGGCCAAGAAGTGAGGCCTGCTACAGCCCCCGGGCGGCCTGAGTGCTGGACCAGCAGAACCGCTATTCGGGACACCACTCCTGACGCTGCCCAGAGAGGGGCCGAGCTTGAGGGCTGGATGTGGTGCCAGCAGAGGTGCGAGGGCACAGGGGGCCACTGCCCCCAGCCCACCATGCCTTCCCGGGGGGCCTAGTTCAGCAGGTGCCCCCAATTCCACTGACCACAGAGCTCCTCCCAGCCCTCAGGACCCTGGCCTCTGGCTGGCACTGGGCCTCACTTCAGGTCACTCCTTTCTGAGGCCCCGCTCCTGGCTGCAGGAATCTCCGCAGAGCCTGCATGGGGCCTGGCACTCGGCTGCCACTTCAGACGTGCGGATCTGGCCAGACCCTGGTGGCCAGGCCCCGTGAGGTTGGCTTCCGTGGCCGCAGGCTGCATTCCGTGCCCTCAGCTCTGTAAACACAGGGAAATACGTGGAAAACATTTCCACCGACTGGAGCCAAAAACATAATGTCCTGCAAGGCCCAGCCACCGCATCCCCACGTCCCAAGGCGGCGGAACCTTCCGTATCCAGGAACTGCAGGTCCGTCACGGTGGCAGGTGGCTGGAAATGACTCAGAGTCAAGTCCCCGTGACTCACTGGCCACAAGAGGCATTGGAGTGTAAAGTTAACTTTGTTACAGAACCTCCCACTTTCCCAGCCCATAAACTCTGGGAAAATTCCTGCGGGAATCCGGCCCTGGTTGCTACGGAGACCCAGGCAGCCATCTTGGGCCTGCTGCATGGTTCACCTGTTAGCATTTTTACTCGTTTCCCCCATTAACATGAGTCAGAGTGATTTGTTTTCCTCTCCAAACGGCCTCTTTTGTTTTGTAAGTGGTACATTTACAGTATCTCTGGGGCACCAGCCAGCCCAGTAAATTCCTGCATGCACAGGTGCCACTGTCCCCTGTGAGCTGTGCTCCTCTCTCCAGGAACTCCTGTCACACCCTCGAGAACACGCATGGGGGGCGGGAAGGGCCAAAAGCTCATGGAGCCCACCCCATCACCATCACTGTAAGCTGTTGCCCAAATGTGTGACAGCCATCAGTCTGTCTCAAGATTGATCCAGGACTTAAAATAGGCTGTCCTGTCAGACCCGGCTCTCTGATTTACTAATGGAGTTACCACATGTCGTAAACTGTACAAAAGCAAGGGCTAGAAAGAGGTGGGCAAATAGGCTTCATTCTGCCCGTCAGCTCTGCCTGATTATTGGTGGGTGTGTTGAGAAGGATTCTGAAGTTCAGCTCAAGCTCAGAGGAAAAGAGCAGGACCCATTAGTAATGGATGCTCCAGGCAAAGAGGGCGTTAGTGGTGGTGTACCACTCTGATATTCACCCACCAGTCAGGGCAAATAGCAACCTGGTGGAGGAGAGCAGGCAGGCTCACCCCACTGATGGAGGATTTCCTGCAAAATCAGGAAGGACAGGGCCTTGAGCAGTAACGTATGGCGCTCAGGGCCTGGCATTTAGGGGACATGTCCCTTCCCTTCCTTGCCAACCCACCTGCAGTTCCCCTGTGGAGGACGCCCACCCCCTACCCCTAGCAGAAGGACCTGAGGGATGGAGGGGTGGGGAGGAAGGAACCAGAGCTAGAGATTGGCATCTGTGTCAATGCTTTCCTCTCCGCATCCCTGCGGTGCCCGTTGGTGTCCCAGGTGTCACACCTTTGGGACTGGAGCTCCCGGCACAGAGAGGTGCTTAATCAGTGCGCATGGATGAAGGAGGAGTACATTTCAGACATGAAAGAGGTCGGGATGACTTCTCACGGTTAAAATGACAGCCGCCCATAATGTGACCAATATACTGGCGACTTCGGAATCCCTCTTGCCCCAGCTGCTCACAGGAGACATTCAAAGTGCCTGTGAGGCCTTGAAGATTTTTCTATTTCAATGATCAGTTCAGTCAATGTAGGAAATGCTGTTTTTACTTATTCAACATAAAGTTGTATACTTAGGAGAAGGAGGGTTTTTCTAATGGAAATAAATCTGCTGTTCCGAGCGTTTCCAGCAGTGAGTGGGTTAGACTCTGGGAGTTTCTGAGGAGCTCCATTCTCACACAGCCCTTTGGGGAGGGCTTACAGGGGAGGAGGAGGCTGGGCCTCCATGAGGCTTTGCTCTAGACCAAGGCCACACAGCCGGTCAGCAGGAGGTCAGAGTCAGGCCCAGGGGCCCCACGCTAGCCTCACCCCACCCCATCTCCCCACCGAGGCTGCAGGCATAGGGTCCTGTTGACTGGAGGACAGAAATGAGCCGGGTGGGCCAGGCAAGGTGAGGCCTGGTGTCCCGGGTCCTGGAGCCCTGCTGGGCATGTCTGTCCTCACACACACTGCCCACCCCACCTCCTGGAGGTGAGGCCAAGGGAGGAGGGGGCTAGAGGAGGGGCCAGTCCAGGTGTGCAGGGCGTAGGGCTGGACTGCTGCCCCGTCCCCTCCCCGGAGTCCAAGGGGAAAGGACTGTGGAAGGTGGCTGCTGCCCAGCTGCCTGCTCTCTGGCACTCAGAAGGCTGGCAGCTGCTTCCTCCCCCACCGTGCCACGTGGAGGCCTCTGGCCTGTAAGAGCCCCAGTGGGTCCCAGCCTCGGTTTGGGAGTTGCAGGCCTCGGAGAGGAGTCCCAGTTCCACTCCTTTCCAGCAGGATCCTGGACAGGCTCTCTAGGTCTTGGTTTCCTCATCTGTAAAGTGGGGTGACCCCACTCCAGAGGGTCATGGTGAGACCATAGAGGGATTGCCCAGCCTGATACCAGACCCATCATGGACATCAGCAAATGGTGGCAGCACCGTCACTCCGTAGCCGCTGTGACTAGGGGACCGCCAGGTCTGGGGCACCGACCTTCCCAGGTGTCAAAGGACAGGCCCTGCAGCCCACAGCAGGGTGGGGGCAAATGCAGGAGGAGGGCTCACCCTCAGGAAGTGCGGGAGAGCCGTGGAGAAAGGGCCATCCCGGGAACACATGGGCCCAGGAGGAAGGCAGTGATGCCCCCAGACGGACCAGGCAGGGGAGGGTGAAGGAGCACCCCAGGGAGACAGGCCCCAGCCCTCCAAGGCTCCCCATTGGCCACAGCTGGAGCAGGAAATGGGCCGCAGGACTGAGGAGGCCAGCTGGCACTGAGGTGATTGCTGTTTGGGCTTCTGAAACATTGTTTTTCTAATAATTGCAAAGGAACATTTTAACAAAGAAATATATAAAGAAGAAAGTCACCACCACCCACAGGCCTCACCTGCAGATCCGAAGGTGAAATCTGAGCATTTCCTCTTTCCAGCTCACATGCTTGTAGATGCTGGGGTTACACGGCATATGGCACTTGGAATGCTCTTTTATAAAAGGTTTAGTTGACGATGTATCATGAGAATTTCCCATGTCATTAAAAATGCCGCAGAAGCATGGTTTTATGGGCTACAGAACCTGCCGGCACAGGGATAGACCCTGGGTCCCCACCGTGCCTTCCACTGCACTGTCCCTGGGTCATGGAGCACTCTGGAGGTGGCAGTCTTTGCCCTGCACCCTGGGGGTGATGGACGAGGCCTGCGAGAGGCAGGGAGTGTCTCTCATCACCCCGAGGGCAGGGAGAGCCAATCCCTGAGCCCACCTGGAGCCAGCCCATTTATGGCCTCTCCCTACAGAATCTCCAGCTCGAAGTGCTTGCAATTCGTCTCTATTTTTAAAAATAAGACAGCAGTGAACACCCAGGAGGTGAATATTGAACCCCATTCCAATCATTTCCCTAAGATCAATAGCAGAGGTCCCATCATGGGTGTTCAGGTGGGTGGGGGCTCCATGGAGGCTGCGCCCCCTCGCTGCACAAAAGGGGAGGAGCTGGGGTGGGAGGGCTCCGAGGACCCTCCTATGTGAGAGGCTGTGCGCCCTGAGCCAGGCCCTCCATCTCTGCCTCAGTGGCCTGGCTGCAGGAAGGACCCCCTCCAGCCTTACAGTGTAGCAACCAGGTGGGGTGGGCCTCTGTGGGAGCTGGACCCTACCTGCCCCTCTGGGCCCTGTGACCTGCAGTCCTCATTCCCAGAGCAGGTGGGGAGTTTACTGGAGGAGGGGCTTCTGGTTTCACCTACATGGAAGGACCACCTGCTCCCGGGAGATCGATGCTCCATGCCAGCTGCCTCTTGGAGAGAAGGAGAGAAAGTCGGAGGAGTGCAGCCAGCCAGCCCCTGCCACTGGCAGCCCCACCCGGAGCCCCGGCCCAGAGCCCACAGCCCCGCAGGGACCAGCTGACCGGCCAGGTGCGGGCAGGCAGGGGAGCACACTCCACACCTTGCCCAGCTCGGAGCCCTGAGTCCCAGGGCATCCCAAGGTCTGCTCCGGAGCTCCCCCAGCTAAATTGCACATGCACTCAGGCCCTAAATTAACATGTCACAGGCCTGTTGGGGAGGCTCGGGTTTCCTGGCCGCAGAACATGAGCCTGCTTGATAAAATGATTTCGGTTTTGATAAATGTGGACTTTCTGTGGCAGAGACAAAGGCGCCCTTGAGTCCGGAGGGGAACCTAAAATGGTACATTGCTGAAAAGTATTTCCTGATAATATTTTTAGCACCTGAAAAAAAACCATTTTTTTTCTCTTTTTCGCCTGTGGAGTTGGTTGTTTTTTTTTTTTTGAAATGTAATGCCCAGTGGTAGTGGGGCCTCATGTTAACCTCTGGTCTCCCAGGCTGGGCTGCAGATCAGCCCAGGGTGAAGGCCGTGGAAGGTCAGCAAGGCTGGGGCTCCAGGCAAGCATGGCCTCCCCGGGAACCGAGACCAGAGGGTGTGCCTGCAGCTGGCCCAGGCCCAGACCCACGAGCACCGGCCCAAGCATCTCACAAAGCTACCCAGGGGCTGCCTTGAGCAGCTGGGTTGGGACACCCTGTCTAGGCCAAACACTCCCACCGTGTCTGGAGAAACGGTCCTTCACTGGGTGCATCTACTGAGCACCACTGTGTGCCGGGGTCTGTGCTGGGCTCCAGGGCAGCCCTGCTCCCTAGAGGCCCCCAGGTGGACCCAAAACCTAGCCCAGAAATGGGCCTTTACTCAGGTCCCCTGAGTCATGTGCTCGGGAGGGGCCACCGCAGCCTGGGCAGCCTGCTGGGAGGTGGCAAATGCAGGGGGAGGAGGATGGGGAGTGGGGGGCGGGGCAGGAGGTGGGCAGGTGTAGGAGGGTCAGAGGTCGGGCCCCCCCTTTAGCAGGGAAGTTGTGCTCCAGGTCCTGTCACCCCATCAGGGTTGGTGCCATCTGCTCTCTCACCTGAGGAAACAATGAGAGGGCCTTCCAGTGGGCCCCAAACCACCCCAAAGAGGGTAGAGGGCTACCGGGTTTCACAGACAAGAGACAAATTAAAAAGCAGGTTCTGCTGGGCTCTCACAGGGTGACCAGGCTCCCAGCAGCTCTCAAGGCTGCGCTGTGGGGGCTGCATCCTGACCCCACCCAGCCTGTGCCTGTCCAAGGAGACCAGGCTGCTGCATCCCTCCTCTGACCTTGGCCGTGACCTCTGTGCTGCGCCTGGCTCTGCGCTTCCAGATCACCTACCCCGGGGCAGCTGAGCTGGCTGGGTGCCAGGACGGGGTTATAGCAAATTCCCAAGGGCTGTGTGTGTGTGTGTGTGTGTGTGTGTGTAATGTATGAGTGTTGTCTCCACGTGTGAGCACGCGTGTGGGAATGTGTGTCAGAGAATGAGTGTGTCTGAATGTGGGAGGTGCATGTCAGTGTGCATGCCTGTCTGAGAATGAGAGTGGATGTGTGTGTAAGTGAGTGGGAGGCAGTGGGAACTCGCCTTTCTTCTCCAGGTTCCTGCTGAGCCGTGTGAGGTTGGGATTCTGTTCCCAGCACAGCCCGGCATTTAGAGGTCATCTCTGACTTTTTCCCTCCAAAGATGGGAGGACTTGACCTTTCTCAACCTTCATTTCTTGGAACCACAGTTGTCCTGCTGCCTTGGGGGTCTCCAAGCCAGGACCTGGCCCCAGGGCTGGCCCTCCCACAGCTGAGCAGGGTGGGACTAGGGCAAAATTTAACAGGCGCTTGCTTTCACGGCAGTGCCAGCGCAGGGCCGACCCTGACAGTGGGTGCCTCCTTAAATTCTTCACCTGGCCCTGACACCAGCTTACAGGGTTGTGAACTTGATGGGAGAAAAACCAGCCAGCACAGGATCTGTGTAAACCGGGAAGCCCCAGCGCCATGCGCTTACACACAGAAGCCCCATCCACTGTTTCCTAAAAGTCACATTTAGGAGGCCATCCCGGTGGCATAGCAGTTAAGTTCGCGCGCTGTGCTTCGGCGGCCCGGGGTTCGCCGGTTTGGATCCCGGGTTTGGACATGGCACCACTTGTCTAGCCATGCTGTGGCAGGAGTCCTACATATAAAGTAGAGGAAGATGGGCATGGATGTTAGCTCAGGGCCAGTCTTCTTCAGCAAAAAGAGGAGGATTGGCAGCAGATGTTAGCTCACGGCTAATCTTCCTCCAAAAAAAAAGTCACATTTAATGTTCCTGGCTCCAACCGCAAAGCAACGCAAGCTCATTGAAGACGTTTTAGAAAATAGAGAAAAACACAAAGCCAAGTGTAAATACGAGCCACTGTTACTCGTCTGCCTCTTTCTGCTGGTCTTTGAGGGGTGCACCCTTGTCTTCAGGGGCCTCAGGCTTGGCATGCAGCCACGCATCATGCAACAGCAGAATTCTGCAAGCAGAAAGGATGCAGGGGACTGAGGGCCCAGGAGTCAGGCCCTGCATTGGGCCTGGGGACCCAGAGGTGGGCCATATGCCAGCCCACTGAGGAGAGACAAACACTCAAAGAGCGACATCCAAAGTCAGTGATCCCAGAAGCAGAAGGGCTGGGATGGCCACAGGCTTGGGACATGGGATCTGAATTGTGGGCACTCCTCCCTACCAGGCATCTATCCACTTGACCCCAGGCCCAGTGGAGCAGCCTTCCCAATGACAGCTGTTTTACCAGGCGTCTCCTGGAGATTCTCTTGCTGTGAGGTCCCCTTGGGGCCCTGAATCCATTGGGAAACCTCCTGGGGATTTCTCCTGATGTGGCCACGCAGGGCAGAAACACCTTGTTTATTGCCCTGAAGTCCCCCAGGCCAAGGGTCATCCTTATACAAAGCCAGATGGGAAGTCTTGCCCCCAGTGGCCGGAAGCAGGTGTCCCCAGGCTCAGGGTCGAGGCTGGAGCATGGGGCTGGCCTCTGGCCATTTCCAGAAGGGTTCATCCAGGCACTGTTCAGCCAGGGTGGCAAACGGACTGACACTCTGGTAAGGGAGCGACCCAAAAGGGCACCCAAGAAGCCCTCCTCAGAGCCCCACATCTCAGGCAAGCCTTAGAGTCTGCCAGAACCGCTCCGGTGGCAAGGCGCCTCTCCTGGGCCCGCCCCAGGCCGGCGGCTGGAGACCCACGCAGGAGGGGACGGCCCCGGGCGGAGGACACGCGCCCGCGAAGCCCACACCTCGCCAATGCCGGGCCAGGGGCGCTCCGAGGGCACCGGGCCGCGGGCTGGGCCTCCCCGCAGGGCCGGTCCCTGCTGCGCCACTAGCGTCCGATCCGGACACGCCGCGCGCACGCCCCGCCCCCTCCCCCGCCCGCGGGCCTGGCGCTTTGGGAGCCGTTGATTTGCATGGCCCCGCCCCGGCCCGCCCCCGCGGGCGGCCCCGCCGGAGATTTAAAGCGCGGCCCGGGGGCGGGGCAGGTCCAAGCGCGGTCCCGCCCGGCGCCTTCTCTGCGGAGCAGCGGCCAGAGCGGCCCGGCCAGCGGCACGGCGCGCGGGCATCGGGCGCGGGGCGCCGAGCCACCCACGGCGTGGCCGCCTTCCCGCACCGCCGCCCGGCCCTGCGGCCACTCCGACCGCGGCCTCACGCCTGCCGCCGGACCGCAAAGCCCCGCTCTGTCCCGCTGCGTGCCCGCTCTGTCCCGGTTCTGTCCCGCGGAGTCCCCGCTCCGTCCCACTCCGACCCGCTGCGTCCCGCTCCGTCCCCGCTCAGTCCCCTATCCGTCCCCCTCTCTGTCCCCGCTCCATCCTCGCTCCGTCCCCCCTCCGTCTCTCCCTCTATCCCCCCACTTTCTCGCTCCGTCCCTCCCTCTGTCCCCCCTCCGTCGCCCCTCAGTCCCCGCCCGCCGACCCCCGCGATGCCGCGCGGCGCCGCCCGGGCGCTGCTCTTGGCGGTGGTCCTGGGGCTCGGGGCGCGCGGGGTGCGCGGCGCGGTGGCGCTTGCCGACTTCTACCCTTTCGGCGCGGAGCGCGGCGACGCTGTCACCCCCAAGCAGGATGACGGCGGCTCGGGTCTGCGGCCGCTGTCCGTGCCCTTCCCGTTCTTCGGTGCCGAGCACTCCGGACTCTACGTGAGTAACCCCAAGCCCGTCGGGAGCGCCGGGGAGGGCGCTGTGCCCCGGCGCTGCCCGCCGCCCCGACTCCCGCCGCCGCCGCCAGCAACTTGGCACCGCGGCGGCCAGAGGTGGAATGAGGACAGCGCTTCCTCCCTCCGGCGGCCAAGGCCGGACAGCGGCCCGCGGGAGAGGCGGGCGGGGTGGTGGGGGTGCGAGCTGCAGCCTGGCCACCCTGGCGAGTGGAGCGCGGCCCGCCCCTGCCCAGGCCCCTGCCCCTGCCTGACCCGCATGGAGCTTGGGCAGCGCGAGCGCGTCTGCTGGCGACTGGTCCCCAGCGCGGCGGGAGGAGCCCTGGCCCCGTCCTGGTTCTTTCACAGACAGCAATGTGGCAGCAGGCACGTGCTTTCTGAAGCCTCAGTTTCCCAATGGGGCACCTGGCCCTTTCAGTTCCACCGCTGGCCTGCCAAGGTTTCAGCCCCTCCTGGGACAACTTTGGCTATGCCCTCAGGTGGCATCTGAGGTCCAGTGCCAGGAAGCTGGGACCCCTGCTCCAGTGTGCAGGGCAGAGCCTGCTTCTCAGCAGACCCCCCCCAACCCCCCCAGGTAGGGCAGCAGCTGGGCGGTGTGGGCACTCAGCAGGTTTGTCCTTACTGCCTTTCGCTCCCTCTCTCCCTCCCCTCCTGAGTCTAGGAGTTTGCCACTCAGGCCCACACCTTCCAAGCAGGGCTCCCAGAGGGAGCTCTGGGGCTGGGACTCAGGAGGGCAGGAACGGCTCAGCCAGGCTGAAGCAAAGCCTGAGCACCAGTTCCATCCCCGCCGCTCCCTGAGCCAGTCATTCGTGGACCACTGAGGGAATGAAATGTTGCACCTCATCACTGCATCGAGCATTTACTGTGTGTGCAGGGCTGTGCACTGGCACCCCATGGTCCCCTGAATGGCAGCTAGAAAAGCGCTGGGCCAGCCCGATGTACTGTTACCTCCAACACCATCGCTCAGCCCTGACCTCTTGGCATGTTCATCACCATCACCACTACCTTCACCATCTGCTCTACCACCTCTATCATCAACCCCACCATCAGTCTCATCACTAGTACCACCACCTCCACCATCCACCCTGCCATCAACCCACCATCAGCACCATCATCTGCACTGCCAACTCCTCCATCAGCACTGTCATCTCCTCCATCAGCACCTCTTTCTCCCCCAACATCAGCATCTCTCCCACCACTACCAACATCATCCCCACCATCTTCAACACCACCTCCATCATCATCCACATCTTTTGCATTATTATCATCATCTTTACCTACCACTATCCATGTGGCGTCCACCACCACCTCCACCACCATAGCCACCAACATCATTTGCTCCCTCCACCGCTATGACCACTCCACAGCCTGGCAGCTGCTTTTCCCCAAACTGGTGCAGGAAAGCCTCCTCACCTTGCTGGCTGCATTTGGTGATGTGACAGTGGTGAGAGGAGGTAGCCATTCTCTTTGTAGATGCCACCCCGCTGAAAGTCCCTCTGGGCCAGGACTTGGACAGAGGGGCAGGATTGACTTGTGGAAGTATGGCGTGGGCAGGGCAGAGCTGTGCTCAGGGTCTATGGGAGCCTGAGGAGGCCCACACATCTTAGAAATGGGAAAACTCATGCTGGCGCCATCTTTACAGAACACTGTCAAAACGTTCCTTAAGCATTTGGGCCAGGTTCAACTTTCCCACTCAAAGTCACAGGTGAAAATATTATTAAAACGTTTGACCCTCTTAATAGCCTCACCAAAAACATCTACCCTTGCCAAGACAACTGGGAGAAATGGTTCTAAAGTGGAAAGATCTGCTAGCAAAACAAATGGTTTCATCAGAAACGAACATTCTGGCTGCTAACAAAACACCTATCTCCATAAGAGCTTTTTCCTGAAACAAAGATATTATTTGAAAAACACTTGCCCGTGTGGACATAGTAAGCCCACTTCACCTTCTCTTTACTCTGTGAGAAAGAGAATGGAATTCTTGAGAGAGCAGTGCCCAGGACACCTTGCTTGAAATACCATGAGGGCTCTGTGGTGGGGAGGCAGCAGGGAGGTGGGGCAGGAGGCACATCAGAATTAAAGCCAAAGGAGAGAAGTGAAGGCATTTATTCTATTTACCCTGAAGCAAGTTTATATGACTGGGTGCCTCCCATGCCCACCCAGGCCAAGAGGACACTTCCCTGCATGCCCCTGGCCTCTGACCCTTGTCCAGCTGGGCACCATGTCAGCCAGCCCTGAGCCCAGGCACCTGTGTCCTGCAGAGTGAGAACCCTACATGGGCCGCCCCACCCCCGACCCCGCTGGCATTCACCCCCTCAGTCCCCTGCCCATTGCTTGGCAAAGAGCAGGCTTGTTGAGTGAATGAATGAATGGTTGGGTGGATGGATGAATGAATGCCTCAGCCCTCTGACACTTCCCACACATCACACATGAAAATTAGAAGTGACTCTGCATGAAGATCAGAAACAGCATGCAGACTACAGCCCGAGCAAGGACTCAGTCCTGAGGTGCACAGGGTGGCCCCCCTTTCTGGAAGGCACCCATCATTTTGCTTCTTTCTCATGTCAGAGCAGCTGTATGTGGTAAACTGTAAGGCTCTGAGAACTGTCGAGAGTCCGTTTTATTGCTAAGGTTCTAAACACAACCCAGGCCAGTGCTGCTGGTGGGTGTGGAGCCTGTACCAACCCTGCTGAGTGGGAACTTTCCTGCTGAGAGCTGGACAACAGCTCATGGGTGAAGATAGCAGCCATGCTGTGGCCTGCGGGACAGGCCCAGGTGGAGCATCTGCTTGGGGCAGGCATGGGGGCTGAAAGGCAGTGAGCCTGGCTAGTGGTGGTGAAGGTTCCTGTTTCCCCGCAGAAGCCCCCGAGTGCCCCCCACGAAGGGTGGGATCTTAGGGCCACAAAGGAAGATCTTGGTCTATTTGGCATCAGGAGCCCCAGGTGGTGGCCTCGGGCAGCCTGTCACCTCTCAGCCTCTCTTCCTTCATGAGGGAAAGGAAGTACCAGGCGGGCGATGTCTGTGAAGATGCCAGGCACCTTGTAAGGGACCCACAAGTCTGTTATGGGGGTGCAATGGCTGGGCTGTGGGTGTGGAGCCTGCCAGTGGTATCTCCAAGGCTGAGCTGCTAGGGGTGGTGCACAGGATGGTGCCTTCCAAGGGTCCCCTCCACACATCCCCCAAGGGCTTCCTCCAGTCCCTGCTGGCCTCTCACCCGCAGTGCTGTGACCTGCCTTGACCTTCCTTGTCTTTTGGAACACCATGGGCCCCATCCCAGAATGTAGAGCCCTGAGTGGGAGATGGGGAGAATTTGAAGGTGGGGCAGGCAGGGGCCCCTGCGGAGCCTGAGGGAAGGGGGAGTGTTGACAGTTGCTTTGACCCGAGCTCCGGCCAGCAGCACCTCACCCTCATGCTCCACACCAAGGCTCAGCTGCACACCCCATGTCTGCCCGCCCTGTGGCCTCCCTACCCTGAGGGCACAGGCCCCACCCTGCCTCTCCCATCACCCACCCAAGGGAGCTCTGCAGGCTGCCTGTGACCTGTGGCTAGTCATTTCCTCCACCAGCCTCAGTTTCCCGATCTGTGCAACAGAGCTCCCCCATCTGAGTATGCCCATGACAGATGTCCAACCTTCACTGTCACAGCTGTCTGGTCACCAGCTCCAAGCCATCTGCAAAACCTGCCCTGACCCACAAGAACAAACCCAGTGAGCTGGAGGCAAGTCTGGCAACAGAGCTCTGCTTTTTTCTGAATTCTCAAAACACCAGGGGAAACGCACGAACCCCATGGCTGGGAGGAGAGGCCACAACCCCCAGGGCAGACAGCGTCCTGGGCTGCTTCTCTGCAGCCCCTGTCCACCAAGGCCCCAGGCTAGGGGCTGGCCCTTCTTGATGCTCCCTTCCTGCCAGCACATGGGGAGGAGGGAGAGCAGGAGGACGGGAATCCAGGAGGTGTTACAGGGCAGGGGGTCGAGGGAGGGTGCTGCGGTGATCTGGCTCAGGTTAAAGTTCATCTCTAACATCACTGTCCACCAGCAAGTAGAACGTCAGAACCTTCCAACTGTATCCGTCCATCTCCCCTCTGGCCTTCGTGCTGTTGTTGTCACATGCTTTACTTTTACACACGTTATAAACCCTCTGTTATTATTTTAGTTTTAAACAGTCAACTATCATTTAAAGAGATTAAAAATTAGAAAAGTCTTCTAGATTTACCCACATATTTACCACTTACCAGTCTTCTTCATTCCTCTGTGTAGATCTAAATTTCCAGTGGATATCATTTTCTTTTTGCATGAAAAACTTCCTTTAGCATTTCTTGTAGTGCAGGCCTGCTGGGGATAAATTCTCTCTGTTTTTTAATCTGAAAATTTCTTTACACTCATGCATGACAATGAAGGGGATAGGGTCTGAGAAATGCGTCGTTAGGCAATTTCCTCATTGTGTGAACATCACAGAGTGTCCTTACACAAACCTACATGGTACAGCCTGCTGCACACCCAGGCCACATGGTACTGATCTTATGGGACCAGCGTCATTTACGCGGTTTGTCACTGACCAAAATGTCGTTATGCAGCTCATGACTGTGTTTACCTTCATTTTTGAAAGCTATTTCTGCTGGGTGGTTGTAGAATTCTAGGTTGACTTCCTTTTCTTTCATTTCTTTGAAGATGTTCTTCCATTGTCTCTGGCTTGCATAGTTCCAAATGAGAAGTCTGCTGTCATTCTCTGTTCCCTTGTGTATAATTTGTCTTTTTATCTCTAACTGCTTTCAGGATTTTCTTTTTACCACTGCTTTCCAGCAATTTGATTATTAGATATATTGGTGTGTGGGGGGTTATGTTTCTTCTGCTTGGAGTTCATTAAGACTCATGATTTGTGGGCACATAGTTTTCATGAAATTTGAAAACAATCTCAGCCGTCTTCAAATATTTTTCCCCTCCTCCTTTCTCCCCTCTTATTCAGAGGCTCAAATTGAATGTATATTAAACTGCTTGCTATTGTCTCAGAGCTCATTGAAGCTTTGTTCATTTTTTGTTGTCTTTTTTCTTTCTGTCCTTCATTTTGATCATTTCTATTGTTATGTCTTCAAGCTCACTAATTTTTTCTTCTGCAGTGTCTAACCTGCCATTAATCCCATGCAGTATATTTTCATTTCAGATCTTTATTTTGTGTTTATGGATGTTCTGTTTGATCTTTTCTGCATCTTTCATTTCTCTCGTTATGTTGATGTTTTCTTTTATACCCTGGGCATACTTTTAATCTTTCTAATAGTCACTTTAAGGTTCTTATGTACTAATTTTAGCAAGTAAAATTTAAATACAATACTTTGTATACTTGCTATCTAGCTTTGTTTTTTGGTGGTATGTGCTAGCAATTCTGAAACTTTTGAGAAGATGAGTAAATATATTGAGAATAATGGGAGCCTCAGTGAAGATGGGAGTTGCAAATACAGAAAGGAAGGAACATAAAGTGAAAGCTGTGGTTTTGTGTTTGGGTTAGAATTGGCCATATCAGTATAACTCATGCTACATATGTTAACATATTATGATAGATGGATATAGACATAGGTATGTGTATATGTGTACATGTGCGTATTCATACACTCATATTTCCGAGCTCTGTCCACTAAGAGGAATGGAAGCAATGACACTTCAGTAGCAATGAGCACTCCTAGTGCTCAGATCTTGGTTTCTAAACATTAGTCTCCTCTAAAAGGAACCTGGCTCTTTGGAGATTATATAGCCATGGCAGGAAAAGTACAAAATGAGCCTGAAAAATCTTGTTGTCTCAGAAAGTCAGGAAGTGCTCAAAGAATGATTAGGATGTGTCAAAAGGACAGAGGTTGGGGCCAGACCAGTAGTGTAGTGGTTAAGTTTGCACGCTCTGCCTCAGTGGCCCAGGGTTCACAGGTTCAGATCCTGGGCACAAACCCACACACCACTCATCAAGCCATGCTGTGGTGGAGTCCCACATACAAAATAGAGGAAGATTGGCATAGATGTTAACTCAGGGACAATCTTCCTCAAGCAAAAAGAGGAAGATTGGAAACAGATGTTAGCTCAGGGCCAATGTTCCTCACCAAAAAAAAGAAAGAAAGGACAGAGGCTTTCTGAAAGGGGCTCTCATTGGCCACATCTGGGAAAGTGTGAGCATTAAAATAATGACAGTAATATATTTTAACCCATTAAATAAAGGGGGAACCAGTGAGCTCACACTGATATAAATAAATAAATGATTCATTCTATAAATGGGGGTGAAAGTAGTACTGATAGCAATGCATCAATGTTAAGTTTCCTGACCTGGGTAACTGTTTGCTTACATAAGAGAATGTCCATGTTCATGGGAAATACACACTGAAGAGTTTAGAGGGTAAAGGGTCATCATGTCTGAAATCTACTCACAAATGGTTCAGGAAACATTCTATTTATCTAGAAAGAGAAAGAATGATAAAGCAAATGGGGCAGAATCCTAGCAGTTGGTGAATGTGGATAAAGAGTACAAGGGAGTTCCTTGCAATACTCTTGCACTTTTTCCATGTGTTTGACGTTACATCAAAACACAGTTACCCTGGCAAATGCCATCTGGTGGGAACCCCCTCATGTCTGTGCTGCCCCAGAGTGCACACCTGGCCATCCTCACTGGGAGGGGAGCCAGCCAGCTGGGAATGACCCAGGCGTCCCTGTGCCTCAGCTCTTGGTGACTCTATGAAGCTAGAACTTCTTAGCTAGAAGTGACCAGCTTGACAAACTGTGTCCTCCCAGACAACTCACCATCCACTCACCACTGACTCATTCCCTGATTCGCTCATTCATTCATTCATTCCAAGCCTCGGCTGAGCCCTTGCTCCGAGTCAAGGAGTAAAGACACCAGAGCAGCAGTGTTCCTTTTTAGTATTACGACCATTTTTGTCTGTTCTGTTCACTGTGCTGTCCCAGCTTCTGGAAGACAAGGTGATCATTGGAATGATACTCCCATAATTCCACCATCCAGAAAGAAGCACTTTTAACATTTTGGTGAAATTCTTTCTGATCTGCTTTCAAACATATTCAGGGTCCCACAAAACAAACTTGGGGTTTCCATTTCATACAAGTTTCTATTTTGCATATTTCTTTCAACGTTATACCATGAGCATTTTTCCCATGCCTTAAATTTGCTGCAAAAACATGCTTTTTGGTGCAGTATAATATTCCATCCTGTGGCTATACCATTTATATATAATGGTTTTAACCAATCACTAGTTGTGGACTATGTGGGTGTTTTCAGTGTGTCCCATGATTCTCTGGTGTACATCCACCCTATCCACTCCTTTATTCTGGCATTAGCCAAATGTTCCTGGTGCCTGTCTAGGGCCCTACCTGCAAAGCGCTGTTCCTCCCGAGGGCACTCAGCAGCCTGACCTCCTGCTCATGGGTGACACTGGACACTCCTCACCCTGTAAGCTCAAGTCTCCCCTGCCTCCCGTTACAGGTACAGGACTGGCCAGGAGAAGCCATCCCCACAGGGCCCCAGCCACAGGCACTCGTCTGACCCTTGGGCTTCCCCATGCCTCCTCGACAGAGGGCCCAGCCTCCGAGCCTCAACATCCATAAACAGGTTCTTTACAAAGCGGGAAGTCCTTCATTAAACACCTACTCTGTGTGCAGCCACTGCACGGCTCCCCGGCCCTAGGACTCAGCATGTGCAGAAGTCTGAGCTCTTCAGATTGAGTCCAGGGTAGGAGGAGTGGGAACAGGACAGTGTCCAGGCACGGGTCCCTGACCCCAAACCCTCCACACAATGGGGCAGCCCGGGACCACACTGTCCTCCAGGCTGGTTCAGGGCCAGACACAGTCCCTCAGGCCCTGGAACACATTCTGCAGCAAACATTTCCTGCTGCTCTGGGCAGAGGGGGCATCAGGCACAGGCAGCCTCGGAGGCTTACTGGAGATGCGGCTGTGGTCTCGGAGGAGTGACCACTGTCCCCAGAAGTGAGACTGGCAGGGTAGGAGTCCCAGGTGTGTGTGGGGAGATGCAGGTTGGCCAAAAGGAGGCCCTCTGTCTGAGGTATGGACCGGGCTGAGGGCAGGCAAGGTCTAAAGAGAGACTAGGGGGCAGCAGCTCAGGCTGGTGATGGATGTGGAGGGAGGGCATGGATGCCGGGCAATGTGGGACTGCTGCCCACAGGCGGGGCATGTCCAGGGGCCTCTGGGGAATTGGGCTCTGGCCCTGGAGGGGCACCCAGCCAAGGTGTACCAGAGGTGAGGCTGGGAGGAGGCTTCTCCAGGGAGGGGGAGGCAGGAGCGGCCATCTACACAAGGAAGGAGAGGGGCCAGTGGAGGAGGACAGCAGGAGGGACAGGACATGGGAGGGACAGGTGCTCGGACACCCCAGAGAGGCAGCCCCTGCTGGAGGGGCTCAAGGGCCTGGGCTCAGGGCCACAGGCTGTGCCAAGAGGCCCTGCAGGAGACCAAAGGGTGGCCACAGGGAGGTTCTGGACACTGGACAGCAGGAAAGAGAGGACATAGCAGGAAGCGCAGCCCGGGGCCCACAGGCCAGGAGGGCTCAGCCTGGGAGGGAAGGACGGGCTGATCCTCTGACACAAAGCTTCTGCTTTCCCACCCTCCAGGGAATCCCTCCTTCTCCACCCCCACACGGGGCGCTGAATCCAGCTCAGCTGCTCCTTTGCAGGACGGCAGCCCTGGCTGGCCCTGGCAGGAGCTGCCTCCCCCGTCCTCTCTTGCCCTCCTGCAACCTTGCGTGCTGTTCCCTGGGTGCTCAGCCAAGGGCCAGACTCCCTCCTTTGCAGCTGGGCATGCAGGGGACTCTAGGTCTCCAGGGCTCAGACCCTGGCTGGCTGGCTCGGGGGCCCCAGGGGCCCTGCCCTCGCTGCCCTGCCAGCAGGACTCCAGCCCCCAACTGTGCTTGTGGGAGGAATTCTAATTACCCAGAAAGCTGCCAGGAAATAAAAGACATGCCTACATTTTTCAAAACAAGCTTATAAAAGGCCTCAGGGGCTTTATTGTTTTATTTTGGCAGAGAAGTCAAAGCAGGAACCAGGACCCCGCCCTTTTGATCTGATGTTTGCAGAGCTGGGGTGCTACGGCCACACGCGGGGGTCCTGGCTCCCCTCCAGACCCTCCCGCCCTGGTCAGAGAAGCCCTCTGCCCAGCAAGGGTGGTACCAGTGAGCCCTCAGCTCCCCAGCTCAGGGACCAGCCAGACACACGTCACATGCTTTTGGCTGGAAGTCACCTCTGAGAGACTCTCCAGGACATTTCCGCTCTTTCCTGGTTTTATCCAAGTCGGAAATGCCACCAGCACAGTCTCTCTGTGCTTTCTCCTGAACCAGCAGAGGGCCAGCCCCAACCTGCAGGAAAGGCGTGGGTGCCCCCTGGCCAGCCCCTTCCTAGTCACACATGCCCCTGCCCCGAGTCAAGGACAAACTCCTCCAGGCCCCGCAGGCCCCCTCGGAGTTCACAAAGTCATGGCAGCTTCCTGTTGCATATGGCCTTGGGGCTGCCTCAAGGGAAGGGCCCAGGCAGCTGACCAGTGTCACCCCCACCAAGATCCTCAGCCTGCTTGGAGGGGACGGGAACACCCCACACCATTGACCACAGGCCCCCTGCACCTCACCTGGGAGAGGAGGGTGCACCTGCTGGCCCCCCCACCTCCATCCCCCCTCACTCAGCTCAGTCCAACACACGGACTTCACCAGGCAGCCTATGTGCAAGTCCTGCCCTGGTCTGTGACACCCTGTGGCAGGTGCTTGGACACCCAGAGAGGCAACCCCTATTGTGGGAGTGGAGAGTGACTCCAGAACTGACCCCAAGGCCTGGGCTTGGGGAGACCCAATGGTGGCCCCGGGGAAGCCCTGGACAGCGGGATCCGCAGGCGGAGGCTGGGGAGAGACTCGGGGCTGCCAGGCACAAGGCCCTGTGGCTCAGTAACAAGCACGTCCTCCTCCCTTCCTGCTCCCAGGTCTCGCTGCATTTCTCTGAGTGACCTGATGGGCTGGGCTGGCCTCGGGGCCTCATGGCCAGCTGGTGCGGGGCAGCATGTCCCTGGCCCTGGACCCCAGCAAACACCCCCCACGCCTATGGTCAGGTTTCTGAGAAGTCAGTGGCTGAATAGCATGCTGTTGGGTCCCCACTTCTGAAAGTCAAGGATAGGGATTAAATCTCGTTACCCATTTAAGAACATGTGTTAAGGGGTGAGGAGGCACCGGCAAGAGATCAGGTCTCATCCTTTCTCCTTGTTCCCCGTGTGTGTATTTCATGTTTTACAAAGTGCTCTTGGAGGTAGAAAAAAATAATAAGATTGATCCTCTGCGGAAGGAGTGTCTGCCCATACCTGAGGGGGAGAGGGACACCGGTGCCAGGTGGAGAGGGGCGGCCACCTCAACCCCCAGCTCCCTGCCCTGGCAGCCCTCTGGTCCCCTTGTCCCCCTGCCCCACCCATCCCCAGATGTTCTCCTCTGGATAAAGGAAGTCCGAGGACGTTGCTGTCCAGGTGAGAGCGGCTGCCAGCAGCCTGCTTGCCCAGCGCCTGGCCCCCGCCTTCTCTGCTATGGTTTGGCCCTGCCCTGCCCTGGCAGGGGAACAGGGCCGGCTTGTTCTGCCTCCTTCCTGGACCCCCCGGCTCCGGGCCCACACCCCCGTGGGGGAGGGCAGCAGCAGACTGGGGTGGGGGCAGCGAGGAGAGCCGGACGAGGCCAAGTGCTGGCGGGCAGGCGGCAGGCAGGCCAGGGGCCTCTGCACACAGCACACGCACCTGAGAGGTGGACTTGCACTTCAAAGGCAGGAAGGAAACCTCTGCGGTCTGTGTGGAGGAGCCACTGTGGGGAGCAGCGGGCCAGCGGAGGAAGAGGGCGTGCAGCGAGGGGCAGCACAGGCAGGTCCCACCCAGCAGGTGGCCCTGGCCGCCTGCAGCTCCAGCCCAGCACCAGTGCCCCCACTCCTGCCCCTGCCCCTCCTGACACTGCTGCCCCTCCCGTCCAGAGGCGCCTTTTCCACCTGTAGCTCCTCATCCTGAGCTCTTTTTTCCTAAATGCCTGCAGAAAAGGGATGCAACATCCATGTGCTGCAAAAGGCAAACGTAAAGCAAGCCCCGTGTAATGCCCCAACTTAAGGCAGAGCCTTGCCAGCCCCAGCCAGTGCCCCTTCAGGACGACGCCCCTCACTCCCGTGCTCTATGGCAGCCCCTTCCCTGCCCTCCCACCACACAGCCTTAACAAGACCTTTACAAACTTCCTCTATTTTTTTTTTAAAGATTAGCACCTGAGCTAACATCTATTGCCAATCTTCTTCTTCTTCTTCTTCTCCCCAAAGTCCTCTAGTACATAGTTGTATATTCTAGTTGTAGGTCCTTCTGGCTCTGCTATGTGGGACGCTGCCTCAGCATGGCCTGATGAGTGGCAGTAGGTCCATGCCCAGGATCTGAACTGGCGAAACCCTGGGCAGCCAAAGCAGAGCACGCGAACTTAACCACTCAGCCACGGGGCGGCCCCAGCAAACTTCCTCTAAATGGAAGCAAGTGTGGTCTGTTCTCCTGCAACTGCCTTCTTCATCCCAGATTGTATCTAGGCTCTTTCATCTGTGTTTTCTGTGGCGTCATTGTATATCATCATTGCTGCATAATTGTATGAATAGACTATGAGTTGTTGATCTGTTTCACTGTGGTGGACATTTGGGGTTGTTCCTGGTTTTAGACTATTCTTTTATACACATACATACACACATATGTATAATATATATATATATTATACATATGAGCTAACATCTGTTGCCCTGAGCTAACATCTGTGCCAGTCTTCCTCTATTTCGTATGTGGGATGCCACCACAGTGTGGCTTGATGAGTGGTGCATAGGTCCACACCTGGGATCCCAACCATGAACCCTGGGCTGCTGAAGCGGAGCACGTGAACTTAAACACTACACCACTGGGCCAGCCAGGTTTTACACTATTCTTAACAATGCTGTTTATGAAACTTCTGGAACACAAGTCCTGGTGCCCCTAAGTACACACCTGTGCAGGCTATACACCAGGAGTGGGTTTGTCGGCCATGGCATCTGCCTGTGTCCAGCTGCGTTAGATACAGCAGCCGTGGGTCCCCCCCACATAACACTTTGGCCAACACTTGCCACTGTGATAGTTGTGTCCTGGTGTGTGGATGTGGTTTCAGTGTTCTTTTGCATAATGACCTGAGCACATCTGTATATATCCTTTACCATTGGGTTCCTCATGCGTAAAGCCGCTGTCCAAGTCTTTCTGCTCTTTTCCATGGAGTTAGCTTTTTCTTGGTGACTTGTGGGAGTTCTTTATAAACCAAGTGACAAGGGTAGCAGATATCTTTCCCCTTCTGTGCCTCGTTTAACTCATTTTAATGGCGTCTTTGTGAGTAGACATTCTTGGTTTTAGTGTAGCACACGTATCCATCTTTATTTCTCTGGGGAGACAATTTTGTGCTTCATTTTACAGTCTCCCCACGGTCGTGAACACATCCTCCCATGCGATTCTCCAACCATGTTTTGCTGCACAGTTTTGTCATTCACACTGAGGTGTCCAACACACCTGGAGCTGGGTTTTGTGTATAGCACAAGGTCAGAGGCATACAGTTCCCATTTTAAGAAAAGCAGAACCACACCAGCCCCCGTTGTTAAGAAAGCCACCCTTTCCCAGGGCTCCGCCGTGCCCTGCTGTCAAAATCAAGAGTCCGTGTGCATCTGGGTTGTCTCCCAGCTCTCCCTCCTTCTCGGCTGTCCCCCAGCCAATTCCATGGCCATGGTTACCATGGCATTGTAAGAGATCTCGGTATCTGTCAGAGCAGGTCCTTCCATCTTGTTCTTCTCAAATGGGTCTTGGTTATTCTTGGCTCTGCATTTTCATATAAAATTTAGAATTGGCTTATCAAGTTACACGCACACACATACACACATCTGTTGGTATTTTTATTGAGCTTGCATTGAATATATATATCCATGCAAGGAGAACTGATATCTTTACAACATTGAGTCATGCAATCCAGGAACATGGTACGTTTCTATATTTATTTAGGTTGTCTTTAATGTTTTCAATAAAGTTTTAGAATTGATTGCGAAGTCTTGTGCATCTTTTGTTAGATTTATTCTTAAGTATTTGATGTTTTTATACTATTGTAAATGGTGTCTTTAATTTCTTTTCTATTTATTGCTGGTATGTAGAATCACAGTTGAATTTTTACATTCCCTAATTTTATATTAACAAACAGACCAAACCTCTTATTAATTTTACTAAATCATCTGGGGATTCTTTTGGATAGCCTGTGTTCACATTCATAGCATATGCAACTAATGACAGTTCTGTTTCTCCTTTTCTAATCATTTTACATTGGACTCATTTTTTTTCTTTTTCTTTTTCTTTTTTTCTTGCCTTGCTGTGTGGCTCGGGTCTCCAGTGCATTGTCTGCAGACGTGATATTAGCAGGATGCTGGTCTTGTTCCTAGTCTCAGAGAGAAAGCATTCTGTACGTTACCGTTGAACGTGATGGTTGTTCCTGTTTGCTCTAAATCTTTATTAGATTAAGGGTGTTCCCTTATACTCCTAGTATTCTGAGAATTTTTATCACAAATGGATATTGACTCTTATTATATACCATCTCCATACCTATTAAGAGGATTATATGAGTTTCTCCTTTAATCTGTTAAATTGGTCATTTAAATTAATCAGATTAGTTGGTTTTCTAATGTAAAGCCTGGCTTGTATTCCTAACAAAAATCCAACTTGATAATGATGAATTATTTATCCTATTTATATATTTCTGGATTCAGTTTGCTAATAATTTATTTCAGATTTTGGCAACTTTTAAATAAGTGAGAATGGCCTGCTATTGTCCATCTATGTACTGGCCTTGTTAACTTTTAGCATAAAAGTTGTATTAGCCTCATAAAAGAAATTCTTCTATTAGAAGAGTTGGTGCATTTCCAGAATTATTACTTGAATGTTTGGGAGAACTTGGTGGTGATGCCATCTGGATCTAGAGTTTTCTTTGTGGGAAAATTTTGAATACTAATGCAATTTCTTTAATTATAATATAAAAAAGAGGTTTTCTATTTCTACTCACATTTGGTAAGTTGTGTTTTTCTGGTAAAATTTCCATTTTATATACAATTTCAAGATTATTAACATAAAACTGTCAAGGTCTGGGATTTGATGGTACCCTCCTTTCAAGCTAATATTCTCCTGTTACTGATTCGGGGATGCTGGCAGAAGACCCGAGACTCCCGGGTCAGAAACAAAGGACATTACGACTCGTGGCACAGCAAGTAGTGCAAGCATATTGTTTGCATTGTTGTCCCTTGCTCCCCAAGTCCCATGGGACAACACAGAGGGGTCCAGGCAGATGGTACCCACACTGTGGGTTTGTGTCACAGCCAAGAAACCCTGAGCTTAGAGAATCCATCTCTTTTACAGCAAGCCTGTTCTCTGTCCCCAAGGAGATGGCACTTCATCCCTCAAAGCTGGTCTCCGCAAATACAACCCTAACATACGGATATGGCCTTGGCAAAGAGCAGACAGAGCCTTGCATTCTTGGCATACCCAACCGAAACATGCAGAGGCACCCAGGGCCTGTGGCAGATTGCCTCTCCCGGCAATCCACCTCTTTGACCCTACACGTTCTTGGCCAAACTCGAAATTTCACATGAGTCTGCCGTTCCATCAGGCACGCTGATTAATCGGACCAACAAGCAGTGTGATTTGTCTCGCGCCCCACTGAACTAAGGCTACTCTCCACAGGACTCCAAGCAGCAGGATGAAGTCCTGCAGTGTGGACCTCAGCCGTGCCCCATCGCAGGTGCAGCCAGCTGTGCATAAGTCCCAGAGAGGCCAGTAGCTCATTTCAAATAAGCCTAACGCAGCCAGGAGGTAGCCTAAGGCCAGGCTCTAGACTGCCCTGGTAATCTTTGACGCCATCGCCAATAATTACAGAGGCAATAAATGGGCCAAAAAAGCGACCCCATCAGAGTGAACATCTCCTTCTGCTTTACCCGGAACCTTCCCAGCTTTCTCACTGAATGTCCCAAGCACCCCCTCAGTCGCAGGCAGACCCAGCTGGCCAACACTCTAATCCCCATCCCACTGAGAGATATTCCATGGCTCACTCTCCCCTACATGCAAACCTACGACCCGAGGGGACACAGGCCACCCCAGTTTGGGATTTGTTGTTAAAGTTGATTTGGTTGCTGCTACACCAGTTTGGTTAAGATCTGTTGGCCGTGTCACCAAGCATTTGCAGCTTCGATCACCACATACAACATAAACCAAGGCCAAGCATGAATTTGTGTCTATAAGACCGGGACAAGGTTGTGCCACCTGTGTGTTTATGTGCGGGAGCTCGGGGTCCACATTTGGGAGTCAGGCACAGCAGAATAGCTTGTGACCAGCGTGTCCCTGTCATTTTTCCATTTTCATGGCACATAGATAGGGATGCAAACCCAGTGCAGGTCAAGTTGGCAGCCACAGGTGCTGTCTGACTCAGGTGGGCCATGGGGGGCTTTGCCAGGTGCTGGATCTAGGGGCAAAGGGCAGTCATTTTTCCCCCCACCAACCCTCAGATCTGAGGTGGCCACTGCCCAGGTGCTGAGGTCGGTGCTCCTCATGCACAGCCGTGACACCAGCGTGGCCATCCCAGAAACTATTCCTCGCCCTCTCCCCTCATCTCCCTGACTCACACCTGGACCTTTCACCTGGAGAGTCCAGTGCAAAAGCAATACGGGCATTTGTGCACAACCCGTTATGCCCCGAGGACCACCCTAGATGACAGCGAGCAGCGTCCTCAACCAAGTGACCCGTGTTGGTCCAACAAGTGATTCCAGGTGGCCGAGCCAGAGTTGAGTTTGAATCCTGAGGCCCCTTTAGGCCGGGCTGCACTGGGGGGTGCACCAACCGTGCTGGCTCGGGACTGCTGTTAGGAGAGAGAGATGGGCCAGCATGCCCAGGAATGGTCAAGGCGGAGTCCCACATTTTTCAAAATAGGCCTCCGTAACCCCTTATCCTCCCCTCCCTTTTGTCCTGGTCATCACCCAGAGGGCGGCCAAGAGGAGATGAACTCTTTCTGAGAATGGGCATGTTCAGTGAGCAAACCGCCTGGCCACGGCATGTGGGGCAGGCAGCAGAGGCAGAGGTCTCAGAGCTGCTTTTGGGGAAGGCTGATCCGGGCTCGGCAATACCAGGTGCCTCAGGATGGTGGGGGCGTGGGATGTTCACTGGACACTTGACTACCACCCACTGTGAAGTGGCCTTTGAGATAAAGAGCCCATCACTGTCAGACGCAAATGGTCCAGGAAGTTGTCAGGGTGGCAGTGCTGTGGCCTAGTGGGCTGTTCAGGCTGGAACAGCAGCACCATCACCTGGAATAATGAGACCCCAGTGGTGGGCCTGGGCAGGGTCAGAAGTCTCTCGCAGTGAGATGGACAGGCTGATTCCTGTGGGGACCACTTGGCAGAGGTCATGGCTTTTGCATCAGTAGCACAGAGCCCTTTTCTTTCGCTGGGGCCATGGTGATGGCTGCGTTGCCATTTCTAGTATGCGGAGGGATCCAGGAAAGGCTGGGTCCCCTTTAGTCTCATCAGAGAGTGCCTGCCCCATGGGCACCTGCAGTGACCCAGACTATCTAAGCAGTGGCCCCAGTTTGTTCCCACATTAGTGGCCCCCAAGACGGGCATCCTTAGTCAGCCAGGCTGGGCTCTCCCACGTGGCGGAGCTGGCAGTGGATGGGGCCTGGTGGGCTTTTTCTGTAGAGGGCCAGGTCGTGAACATTTTTGGCCTTTCAGGCCATAAGGGCTGCCTCAATACGCAACTCTGAGCAGCCACAGACGGTATGTGAATGTATGGGTGTGGCTGTGTTCCCACAACCTTTATTTACAAAACCAGACCAGGGGTCCACGGGAACAGCCCACAGAGCCTGGCCCAAGGCCTGGTGTGTATGGCCTGTGAGCTAAGAATGTTTATATTTTCAAAGGCTGTAAAAACAAAGAAATAACAGAAGAACATGCGATAGAGACCGTATGTGGTCCACAGGCCAAAAATATTTACTATCTGGTCTCACGGAACAGTCAGTTCACCCCTACTAGACCGTTTGCAGCACCCCAAAGGTCAGCAGGACTCTGGCCTGTCTGGTCCTTATGGGCACCCTTGACGGCCGGTGACGGCTTCCAGTGCTGCCCTTCCCCACTTCCCCAGTCGGCCTTTGGACTGGACGGCTGCTGCCGCCCAGTGGACACCATCGGGTCCAGCCTAGCTGGACCATCAGCAAACCAGGCTGGCTTTTAGGGGACCTTCTGTGACTCGAGGGCCCACTCAGCCAGTGGCTTCGCTTCGGGCGCTGGAGTGGGAGACAAAGCGCCCCCAGGGGTAGCTGCCACCTTCTTGTGTAAAACTGAGATAACTTCCTGTCTACGCTATCTCCATTTGGCCACCCACCGCTCTGGGCCCTTCCCTTGTCAGTGCTCAAGTTCAGGTCGACCCACCCCAAAGGGGATATCAGCTGGAGAGTCACCCTCAGCTTCTACAAGCTCTCACTGGCGGCCAGGGGCGCCCCAACTTTTAAACGGGGTGTAGCTGGGCCCTACCTCAGGCAGGGGGCGCTGCTGGACTGGGAAATGCCTCAGCTTCAGCTGTGCCCGTCCTGACTCCAAACTCAGTAGTCTCTTCTTACCTCTCAACTGAGTGGTCCCTGAAAGGACCTCAGACACTTCCTGGAGGAACATGCAGACACAGAGGCCACGTGGCCCTAATCCTACCCACAAGCTTCTCCTATGGGAGCCCAGCTTGTGAGTCAGGGACCGTGCTCTTGCCTCTGGGAGCGCAGGCAGTGGGGGGATGGCAGGCATGGGGGAGGCTGTCTTCCTCTTTTAGCCTTTAGCTCCAGGTTGATGCCCAGGCCCCTGTGCTTCCTGTGTACTTCCCCCATCCAGAGGTCACCTACCTGCCCGCCTTCCCTCCCTCCTTCCTTCCTGCCTGCCTACCTGACTTCCTTTCCCTTTATTGAGATATAATCCACATAACATATAATTCACCTGCTACATCCATCACCACAATCAATTTTAGAACATTTTTCTTACCCCTAAAAGAAACGCTACACCCCTTAGTTGTCACCCTCCAACCCCCTAGTTCATCCCCACCCAGGCAATCACTAATCTAATTTCTATGGATTTGCCTATTCTGCACATTTTGTATAAATGGACTCACACGGCGTTTGCAGCTGCCTTCTTTCACTCAGGATAATGTTTCCAAGGTTCATTCCTGTTGTAGCATGTGTCAGTGCTTCATTTCTTTTTATTGCCAATTAATATTCCATTTAGTTTTATTTATCCACTCATTAGTTGATGGACACATGGGTTGGTTCCACCTTTTGTCTCTGTTCTAAATTTGGGATAGTTTCTTCTGACCGTCTTCTGGTTCCAGTTCACTAATTCTTTCTTTAATTGCACCAAATTTACTCTTAAATCTGTCTAGTCACTTCTTAATTTCTGTTACTTATTTAGTTTTAGTGATATAATTTCTATTCTTTAAAGTGGCTTTTTAAAAAACAATTTCCATCCCTAATGATTTTTTCATCCAGTCTTTTTTTTAATCAATTTTCTGTATTGTAGAAAACACACATAATACAAAACTTACCATCTTAACCTTTTTTTCTTTTCTTTTTTTTTTTTGAGGAAGATTAGCCCTGAGCTAACTACTGCCAATCCTCCTCTTTTTGCTGAGGAAGACTGGCCCTGAGCTAACATCCATGCCCATCTTCCTCTACTTTATACGTGGGACACCTACCACAGCATGGCTTTTGCCAAGCGGCGCCATGTCTGCACCCAGGATCTGAAATGGCTAACCCCGCGCCGCCGAGAAGTGGAATGTGCGAACTTAACCGCTGCACCACTGGGCCAGCCCCACATCTTAACCATTTTTAAGTAGACAGTTCAGTGGTATTAAGGACATTTGTGTTGTGCAGCCATCACTGCCAGCCATCTCCAGAACTCTTTTCATCTTGCAAAACTGAAACTCTGTCCCTCTTACACATTAACTCCCCATTTCCCCGCCCCCGCCCCCGGGAAGCCACCGCTCTACTTTCTGTCTCTATGAATTTGATGACTCTAGGCATCTCAAATAAAGTGAAATCACACAATATTTTCCCCTTTGTGAGTGGCTTATTTCACTTTGCATAATGTCCTCAAGTTTCATCCATGTTTTAGCACATCAGAATTTCTTTCCTCTTTAAGGCTGAATAATATTCCATTCTATGGTTAGACCACGTGTTGCTTATTCATGCATGCATTGATGGAACTTGACTTGCTTCTACCTTTTGGCTGTTGTCAATAATGCTCCTATGAACATGGGTGTACAGATGTCTTTTCAAGACCCTGCCTTCAATTCTTTTGAGCATTGTTGTGGACTGAATTGTGTCCCCCCCCTCCAGATTCCTGTGTTGAAGTCCTAACCCCCAACGTGACTCTGTTTGGAGATGAGGCCTTTAGGGAGGTAATTAAGCTTAAATGAGGTCATAGGGTGGGCCCTAATCCAGGAGGAAGAGGAAGAGACACCAGAGATTTCTCTCCCTCCTCTCGTGCACACTGAGAAAAGGCCATGTGCGGACACAGCAAGGCAGCCGTCTACAAGCCAGAAAAAGAGGCCTCACCAGCAGCCAACCCTGATGGCTGGACTTCGAGCTTGATCTTGGACTTCTAGCCTCCAGAATTGTGAGAAAATAAATTTCTGTTGCTTAAGCCCCTCAGTCTGTGGTATTTTGTTACAGTGGCCCTAGTAGACTGACACAGATATATACCCAGAAGTGGAACTGCTGGATCATACGGTAATTCTATTTGTAATTATTTGAGAAACTGCCAACTGTTTTCCACAGTGTCTGCACCATCCTACACTCCCGCCAACAGTGCACAAGGGTTCCAGCTTTTCCACATCCTCATCAACCCTTGTTATTTTCTAGCTTTTTGACAGCAGCCATCCTAACGGGCATGAAGTGGTAGCTCATTGTGGCTTTGATTTGCATTTCCCTAGTGATTACTGAGGTTGAGCATCTTTTCATGTACTCATTGGCCATTTGTATATCTTCTTTGGGGAAGTGTCTATTCAAGTCCTTGCCCATTTTTTAATCGGGTGGTTTGGGTTTTTGTTGTGGTTAAGTTGTAGGAGTTCTCTATATATCCTGGATATTAATCCCTTATGAGATATATGACTTGCAAATATTTTCTCCTCTTCTGTATGTTGCCTTTTTACTGTGTTGATATTGTCTTTTGATGCACAAAATGTCTTTAATTTTTATGAACTCCCGTTTGTCTATTTTTTTTCTTTTGTTGCCTATGCCTTTAGTGTCACATCCAAGAAATTATTGCCAAAGTCAATGTCGTGAAGCTTTTGTCCTGTGTTTTCTTCTGAGTTTTATATTTTTAGCTTTTATGTTTAGGTCTTTGATCCATTTCGAGTTAGTCTTTGTATATAGTATCAGATAAGGGTCCAACTTCATTATTTTGCATGTGGATGTCCAGTTTTCCCGACACCATTTGTTGAAAAGACTTTCTTTCCCTATCAAGTGGTCTTGGCACCCTTGTCAAAAATCATTGACCATCTATGTGAGAGTTTATATCTGGGCTCTCAATTCTATTCCGTTGGTCTATCTGTCTGTCCTTATGTCAGTACCACACTGTTTTCAGTACTGCAGCTTTGTGGTAAGTTTTGAAATCAGGAAGTGTGAGTCCTCCAGCTTTATTCTTCTTTCTCAAGATTGTTTTGGCTATTGATGAAATTTTAAAGCTTGCATTTTCTTTCTTTGAACATAGTAACAGTGATTTTATAGTCTGTGTCTGAGATTCCAATATCTGACGCTTCTCTTATTCCTGGTAGTGGTGTCCTGCTTCCTTGTGTGACTGATTATCTTTGACTGTGTCCTAGATTTTGTCTTTGAAAAATTACTTATAGTAATGACTTGAGGCCTAAGATGATGCCGTCTTGCCCCATAGAGGGTTTTTCTTTGCTTCTGCCTGGAACCCAGGGATGCTACCCAGCAGGAAACACCTTAGTCCAAGTTCCAGGCTCGAGGTGCCCTGGATTGCTCAGGGAATGGGCAGGTGGAATGTAGGTCTGCACAAGGACTGTGTACTTTGGGGTCACCCTGACTGTGAGGGGAAGCCTTAGAGGTCCCAGCTGAATGTGGGGCTTTATTAGGCTCCTGCCTGGAGCCAGCTCTGAGCTTTGACGTCTCTCTCTCCTTCCCTCCATGAGCCTACTAAAATGACAGCTGTTGCTTCTAAGTCTGCAGATGTGGGGCTCAGCTCCAGTCTCTCCTTGTCCTTAATTTGGAATCAAAACTCCCCTACTCACTCATTCACTCTTTGGTGCCTTTAAGAAGACAGGTGTATATACCCGCCTTTTTCTTGGTCTGGATTACAGAGCCTGCCCTCACCCGAAGGGGAAGTCAAAAGGGTCTTTTCTAAAAGCACAGTCTGACCACAGTCTTCTAGGAGGGAATCATGACATTCTAGAGCCTGGCCCTGTGATCATTAACTCACTCAACCCTGCCCAGCACCTGTGAGGCCAGAACCAGTGTTAGCCCTGCTTACAGGTAAAACACCAGAGCACAGAGAGGCCAAGGCTGCCTTGCCTCGTGGTTGCACAGTCAGTGAGTGGCAGGGTTGGGGTTGGAACCAGTTGTGTCTGACTGCTGAGATGCGGTTCCTCCTCCTCTGTGCAGGAGCATTCTGGGGCTCCCACTGCCTGGAGTCCTGAGCACAGAGCCCCCATCCTGCCCCCCACCTGGCCACTGAGACCCTTCCAGCCTCCCCTGACCATGCTAGGCCTTGCCCATCCTGCCTCTGCTCTGCGGGCGCTCCTCCCCTCACCCCACCTCGCATGCCTCCCGCTCACCGTTCCAGACCTGGCTCCAAGGCTGGGACTCTGCCCTGCCCTCCAAGGCCCCTGGCTAGAGTGGACTGAGGAGCTGGGGACTCCCTGTCTCCATGGCAGCAGCCCAGGGCCAGGCACTCTGCAGGGCATTGGGTACAGCAAACAGGTCAGAGCCTGTGCCCTGAGCACATGGCCTGTCCAGGAGGGGATGGAACCGGCCAAGGGGTCCCATATCAGGGACCAGGAACTGTCAGGTCATCTGAAGATGCCCTGCCCAAGGCCAGCTTGCCCTCAGAGGGCACCTGGGGAAGGAGGCTAGGGGAGGCCGCCGGTTCACCTGCCCGCCCACAGCCCCCAGAGGTCCCCCTCTGGCTTTCTGCCCTGACAGGTGAACAATAACGGGATCATCTCCTTCCTGAAGGAGGTTTCTCAGTTCACCCCAGTGGCCTTCCCCATCGCCAAGGACCGCTGCGTGGTGGCAGCCTTCTGGGCGGATGTGGACAACCGGCGAGCAGGGGACGTGTACTACCGGGAGGCCACCGACCCAGCCACGCTGCGCAGAGCCACGGAGGACGTCAGGCGCTACTTCCCCGAGCTCCCGGGCTTCTCCGCCACCTGGGCTTTCGTAGCCACCTGGTACCGCGTGACCTTCTTTGGAGGCAGCCCCTCCTCCCCCGTGAGTTTTTGTCCTGGGGAAGGGAGGACATCCAGCTGGGGCCCAGGGTCTCCCTCCAGGGCCCCCGCCTTGCTGAGGTGGGTCAGGGGAAGACAGGCTTAGGGAGGGAAGTCACTCAGCCAGGGACACAGAGCCCGGTTGGAGGAGGACAGAGCCTTGACCCTCCCCAGGCCTCCTGGAAGCCACCTGCCTCCAGGAAAATGCCAAATGCCCCAGTCCAGGAGTTCACACACTGGGGAGATGCAGACAATATGTGTCAGCAGGGTTTCCACTGAAACAGCTCAGTACTAAGAAGGTTAAACAAGAAGTGTATTCTGTTTTACACTTCATTCCTTGATAATGCCAAACATCACAAAAATGTAAACTTGAGAATAATTGGCTATGTTGCCCAGCGTGGTGAGTTTGGGGGTTGGGGGGCGGATCCCCCCCCCAAAGAGGACAGCGGCTTCCCCCTCTGGTGGCAGATGAGTTTGCTGAGCACCTACGATGGCCAGGCCTGCCCTGGGCACTGGGTCCCCACCGGGCACAAGACAGAGGGTAGCTCCCTAGAGAAGAGGCCTGGGGGCCAAGCAGCCTTTCCAGAGCCGCTTGTTCAGCATTTAACAGATGTTTATCAGGGCACCTCTAGGGGGCGGGCAGTGTTCTAGGCACTGGGGAGACAGCCCTGGACAGAGCAGACAGGACATGTCTCTCTGATGGGGCACACTAAGATGCCAGGCACGGCCCAGCCAGCAGCGGGGGGCTCTCCCTGAGACTGCTGTGCAAGCCAGAGGGTGGTAGCTCAGCCACATGGGGCTCTGGAGCTGGAGGAACTGGATGGCTCAGAGCAGCCATTAGGGGTGGATGTGACAAGACACTGCACTGCAGGGGGAGAGACAGAGCAACCAAGGGCAGTGCCTGGTTTCCCGTCATGCATGCTGGGGTGGGCAGGGAGTGGGGACAAGTGAGGCCTGTACTCAGGGTCTGGGGATGCAAGTGAAACAATCCCTCCTGGATATGCTGAGGTGGCCATGCCCAGCGGGCATCTGGAGATGAAGCCGGGCCCCCAGCAAGGGGGCTCGGGGAAACAATGCAGGTGGGAAGAAGGCCGGAGGGAGGGATGTGCCAAGAGAACGGACGCTCACAACTCTGAGCTCTCCAGCAGCCAAACGAAAAAGAAAGAGAAAGAGAGCAAGCTAGTTAGCCAGGCACCATGTGAGAAAGAGGCATTCACTGTTGGTGTTTTTAAAAGGAGTGTGACAGTGAAGCAGGGAAGATGGGCTTTTTCTGTAAACATTACTACAAATAAATTTTCACATTAGTGAACTTCCGCTCATACATAGCCCACTAATATTTTGTAAGTTTTGTTTTTTCTTATCATCAATTTGTAACGGAAACAACTTTGTAACGAAAAGGGTAAAAAGAATCTATCGTTCCACTACCGAGAGAGAACTCCCATTAAACATTTCCCAGCATAAATTGACCCACACTTTACAAAATAAATAGAACCGCCAAGAACATGCTGTTTTGTGAGTGTTTTTTTCACTCGGCGGTCTTATGGGCATTTTCCTCATTCTTATATGTTCTTCTTCATCATTTTAAAAATTATTATTTCCCTTCTGCAGAGTCACTTTATCCACTACCCTTGTGCCTGGGAGGAAGGAGGTGCCCAGAGCCCCTCCTCAGTTGACAGGGGAAACCTTAACATTCTTCTACTGTTTTCAAACCCGAGATGTCGGTTATAAAAGATTATCTGGACAACACATTCTTGTAAGACAAGGAATCAGAATTCTGAGTTTGGGTTGGAAGTTTGGGTTGAAAGCCCTTTCCGCGGCCCCTCTGGGAGCAGGTTGATTAACAGAAAGTGACAGTTAAGCCTCAAACATCTGGACCTCACCAGCTCACAAAGCCCCACCGCTGGCCTTGCTGACCATAGTCCTGTCCCCTCCCCACCCAGCCCTGGACATGTCCACCACTCCGCCTTATGGCCATCGTGTCCTTGTTGTCTTCAGGGTACTGGCACTGGGTTTGCCTTCCTTGAGAGCGCTCGCTTTCCCCATTGTTCACTGTTACATAAGAAGATAGACCTTAGATCTCCCATCATTTGCAGTGCCTGGTGGCCAGCCCTGAGTTGGCCAGCACCTAGATGCTACAATTAGCTGCCACCTCTGTTGCAGGGTGCCCTGACGCGCAGTCCCGAGGTGCTGGTGAGGTCGTCAGTCTCTAGGAGGGAGATTAATGCCTGCAGAATTCCAATTTCCCCACAAAAGTATGCCCGCTCACACTCGCAAAAGCCAAATTCAGAAATGCCTGTCTCCCTGCACCCCTGCAGAACACACCATCATTTTCCTTCCTTGCCAGCTATACAGGCAAAAAGGAAAGTCTTTTTTTAACTTCTGCATCTGTGATTTCTAGTGATGCTGAATTTGTCCTAGTTACTATCACTAACTGTATTCTACTGTGATGTATCTGTTCACACCCTTTGCCAACTTTTCTGTAATCTTTTTGGTCTTTTTCTTATTGACCTGCAGAAGTTCTTCTTGAGTTAAGGACATTAACAGTTTTATTTGCCACATTTGTTATAAATACATTTTTCTCTTTACTCCTTGTCATGTGGTTTGAGCTTATGTCACTCTTTTGTATTCAGAAGTTTTTGTAGTCAAATGTATAAATCTCCTTTGGGGTTTTTGTGGTTAACAGATGCTATGCCCTGAGATGCTCTATGAATTTGCCTCTATTTTATTCCAGGACTTGGATGGTTTCACCCACAACCTTACTGGATTTGGGATTTCTTTTCCTGAGTGATATAAAGCTCTAATTTCATTGTTTTTCAGAGTTCCTATTTGTCCCAAGATCATTCTTAAACAATCCCGCCCTTCACCCAACCTGAACCAGCATCTCTTATATACACTATCCACTAATATTTTCCTGGGATCGAATTCCATGAAAACCATAAAACCTAATTCTTAAAAACTGCTTTTCCTTGACTCCTCTTTTTATTTTCTCCCTTTTACTCTTTACATTTTTGTTTGTTTCACATGAGGCAGTTTGGTGGATCTGGCCAAGAAAGCACTAACTAGGGGACAGTGTCTGCTCCTGGCATCCATGGGCCCCCACAGGCCCCTCAGGGGGCTTCACTCACTCGCCAGGCAACAGTTACTGGGGTTGGGGCACTGGCCTGTGCTGTGGCCTCAGGCACTGGGGACACAGCGGAGGATGCAGGACAAGGCCATTGAGGTCCTGCCCTGTGGCTGACCGTCTGTTGGGGAGACAGATGCGGGGTCAGTGGATGATGACAGTGTGGGTGGGGATGGTAGACGGGGCAGGGCCTTGGAGCAGGGATGAGGGGCACAGGACCCCGTTCAGGCCCCCCTCCTCGGCAGGTCAACACGTTCCAGACTGTGCTCATCACGGACGGCAAGTTCTCCTTCACCATCTTCAACTATGAGTCTATCACATGGACCACAGGCACGCATGCCAGCAGCGGGGGTGACTCCAGTGGCCTGGGGGGCATCGCGGCCCAGGTAGGGGCCCCTGCTCCCGACTGCCAGGACTGTCATGAGCTGATGGGGCAGGCTGACATCCCTCCCCCACACCCAGTACTGTGCAGAGGCCAGTGTGAGGCGCTGGGAGGCCTCTCCCAGCCCAGAATCACTAAAACATCCTCGGGCCACAAGCACCTTTGCCCTGACCCACACTGCCCCGGCCCTGCAGAGCCAGCTGCAGCAGGAACAGATGCCTTGGTTCTGTGTGTACTGACTGCACCAGGGTCTGACCTGGCCTGGCCTGTGGCTGGAGGGCCAGGTTTGGAGGGGTGGCCAAGCACAAACGCCCAGGGCCAACAAGTCCTTCTTCCAGCTGTGCATACACCCTGCCCCCCAACCTCCTGGCCATCTACTTTCTCCTGAGGTCACATTTGCCCCTGGACCCTAGGGGAGGTCCAGAAGCCCAGCAGTGAGCCGCTGCAGGTATAGGTGGGGGGGAAGGGGGTGCCAGGGTCTCACAATGTCCTTGGCTTGGGAACTGTTGGTTCAGGTCAGATCTGGCTGGGAGGCCGCTGACTCCCACAGGGACAACATGGTGAGGTGGCCAGGATACCTGGAACATCTGTAGAGCTCTCAGGCTTACAAGTCGTCATCCATGATCTCTTTGACTCTGGCCATCCCAGGGGAGGTGGGTCTCAGGAATTTTAGGGAGACCTGCGGACTCAGCCTGCACCTGCACCCCACTCTCTCCCCCCCTCACCCAAGGCCGGCTTCAATGCGGGTGATGGGCGGCGCTACTTCAGCATCCCCGGCTCGCGCACAGCGGACATGGCGGAGGTAGAGACCACCACCAACGTGGGCGTGCCCGGGCGCTGGGCGTTCAGAATCGATGATGCCCAGGTGCGCGTGGGGGGCTGCGGCCATACAAGTAAGAGGACTGAGCGAGCGGCTCAGGGCGGCGGGGGAGGGATGGGGCTTGGGAGGGGGCGGGATGCTGGGGGCGGAGCGGGCTGTGCGGGGAGGGGAGGGGCACTTGGCGCCAGCCCCGCCCCAGGCCCCCTGAACCTGGGCCAGCCCCGGCTCGACTGTGAGCTTCAGCCGCCTGCTGGGAGCTCTTCCTGCCTCCGCTCTCGGGAGGAGGATCCGCTGGACGCCACGGTTTGCGGTGTAGACGGGAGGAGCGGGGTCGCCTCTCCTCAGGGCCTGCAGCCGACGCTCTCCACGCATTCCCGCCCAGCCTTCTTCCTAGGCGGGGAGGGGCCCCCCGGCCGCCTCCCGTGACCCCCAGGACTCCTGGGAGGCAGGCGCTCTTTTCACCCCACTTCCCCATTCCTCCTGTGGGCTTGCTGCTTGGTGGGATTTGGTGCTTGTTTGACAACCCGGGCATCTGCCCGACAGGAGGGAGACGCCCAGGGATCCCAGGCACCGGCGGTCCTTCCGGCCCAGAACGCACAGCAAGTAGTTGGAGGGTCTATCCCAGGGCCGGGCACTGGGCTGTGGGAACAGCCCGGACTGGCCGCAGAAGAACGCATTCCCTATCCTTCCTGCTGTGTGGCCCTGGGCAAGTCCCTGCGGAAGCATTGCTGCTTATAAATGAAGGAAGGGGGTGTCAAATAATCGATTTAGCCACTCTGCTGAGGGCTGCTGGTCACACGCCCTGCCAAGCCTGGGGCCCCAGTGAGGCCAGTGCTGAGACCTGCCCTGCGGCCTCCCCACCTACCCACATGGGGACAGAGGCCACTGAGAGAGGCTGCTTCTCCCAAACACCAAGTCCCAGGAGCAAACCTGGCGCAGGTGGAATTCATCCAGAATGGCCAGGGAGCAGGCGCGCACCCGGAGCAGGGGCCTGGCAGGGAAGGCCTGTGCCTGCACCAGCCCACGCTCAGGGCCAGAAGAATCCCCGAGGACTGGGATTGGAGCCGCAGGGAGAGAGGCCTGGGGATCCGAGCACTGAACGGAGAGTCACTGGAACTGACAGGGTGGGGGACTCACAGGGACACCAGCCCAGGAACCAGTGATTTCACTCCCTCCCTCAGAGAGGCAAAGGAGGCACCTGAGAGCTCAAGCCCTCCAGCAGCCCCGGGCCAGTCCGGACAGGCCTCCTGCTCTGCCCACCTGGGCTCTGGGCAGTAGTGGTTTGGGAGTGGGGACGCCATTCGGACAGCCACTTCTCTGAGTGGGCAACAGAGAAGTCTTGTTGCTTGTCACCTACCAGTGTCCAGGGGCTTGAGTTGTAGTTGAGGAATAAGGTATGGGTGCAGATGTGGACTAGGGCGAGCGGGTGTGGGTGCAAGTGGGGGCAGGTGGGGACTGGTATGAGCAGGTGTGGTGCAGGTGTAGCTGCAGGTATGGGTGCAGGTGGAGACTGGTGTGAGTAGATGTGGGTGACGTGCAGGTGCAGGTGTGGGTACAGGTGTGGGTGCAGGTGCAGGTATGGGGCAGGTGGGGTCTGGCGTGAGCAGCTGTTGGTACAGGTGTGGTCAGGTGCTCCCCTGCAGAGGCTGCAGGCTGTGACCCTGAGGAGTGCGGTCTTCAGAAGAGGGTCCAGCCAGTCCCTCAGAGACCTCTTTTCCATGTGGAGGTGCTTCTCCCCATTGTCCCAGGCCTCTGGGGGAGGGGATGGAGGAGACACTCCTGGGCCCTCCAGACTTGCAGGCACGGAGGCCCTCAGGGCCATGGTGCTGTGGAGGAGAGGCCAGCCTCTGTGTCTCCACTGCCACACAGCAAGTCCAGGAGATGGAGCTTGTGTACGTCAGTATGGGGGTTACATACACATTGGCTTACCAGGAAGGGAGGGTCAGTTTACATCTGAGAGGCAGTGCATCCACATCTGAAATTCCAGCTCCTGAGAAAGGCTGGTCCAGAAACAGGACTCATGCTGACAGCCACCACAACCAAGGCAGCCAAACCATGGCCAACTGAGTGACAGTGTGGCTAAGTGAATGGAATAGTACAGGCAAGGAGCAGCAACAATCCCAAAAGACACCCACAGCCTTGATGGTGTTCTGGGCCACAGGATCATTCTGGGAGTGTCCCATCCCCCATTGACATCACACCAGGACTCCCTTTGGTCCTCCTAGTAACAGGAGATCTGAGCCTGGGACACTCCAGTCACCTGCCAATTTGTGCTTATTAATTGCAGATTTCAGGAGCCTTGCTTCTCTGGAGGGTTAGGGCCCCAAGAGCCAAGCTCTACAGGCTGTCTGTCCTAGAGGGCCTGGGTGTGGGTGTCATGTGGCCCTCAGGGACCCCAGGAGGCCCTCGCTGGCTGGTGGGCATGCTTGGAGAAACACCAGCTTCAATAGCTGAGTGCAGGCCCCTCACTTTACACACAGGAAAACCCGGAGGGGTGGCTGGGCGCGCTCAAGTTTCTATAACTGTCTGAGGCAGCGATGGGACCAGACTGCAAAGACCCCCAGGAGGGTCTGAGCGCTCCCCAGCCCGCTGTGTCTGGTTTCCACACAGGGACCCCCCTCTTCCACATCTGTGGACATTGTTCCCTTAAGGAGCTGTGTTGCTGGGCATCCTCAGGTCCCTGCGCCTTGTTAGCCCTCAGACAAGTCTGGAAGTTGATGGATTAAAGGAATAAGCAGGTACTTCAGGTGTAAAGGATTCTGGGGAAGCCTACCCTTCACAGGAGCCAGAGTCACAATGTAGGGATGAAACATCAACAGGAAATGCAGGCAGACAGCAGACAGTCACACTGGGCGCCCCTGTGCACACGGGCGAATGAAACCCTGTACACTGGGACTACACAGTGATTCCTCGGAGATGGATCCTTTGGGTCAAGGGAGGGAAGGGGGTGATGGTTCCACTTCTCCCTGTGCCCGCAGCCTCCGTGTGCCTGGCCCTGCGCCCGTGCCTCAACGGCGGCAAGTGCATCGATGACTGCGTCACGGGCAACCCTTCCTACACCTGCTCCTGCCTCTCAGGCTTCACGGGGAAGAGGTGCCACCTGGGTGAGTTTGCTGATGGGACCACCCACCTGGAGGCCGTGGGCTCTGGAGGAACACTGCACGCACTTCCAGTAGCCCCAAGAGCCTCTGTCCCCATGGTGTGGGTGACGTGTGTGGGGCACCTCTGGGGGGGACAAATGCAGTGGCTCAGTGACGGTGAGCATGGTGGGCAAGTGCTATAGCTGCCCCGTCTGAGCTGCCCACCCCAGGAGGGAGGCCCAGGAGGCACCGTCAACTGTGGCAGCTCCTCCCCAGCCTGGCTTCCTCCACTGAGGCCCAGCCTGCCTGTGTTTCAGACGTGGATGAGTG
Organism: Equus quagga; assembly: GCF_021613505.1. Classification (NCBI taxonomy): domain Eukaryota; kingdom Metazoa; phylum Chordata; class Mammalia; order Perissodactyla; family Equidae; genus Equus; species Equus quagga. The sequence goes on along the minus strand of NC_060283.1, from coordinate 32,788,235 downwards.
TGCTTCTGACCCCTGTCGGAACGGGGGGACCTGCACACATGGCGTCAACAGCTTCAACTGCCAGTGTCCAGCTGGCTTTGAGGGACCTACCTGTGAGACAGGTAAGAGGCACCTGCCCAGGCCCACAGTCCCACTGGCTGCAGGGCTGCCAGGATGGTCCAGTCTGACCAGGGAGTACGTGCTGCTCCCCCCGAGTCTCCCCTCCCCTACAGGCACCCAGCCCTGCTCTCTGGTGGAGTTGGGGTCTGGGAGTCAGGGGTCACGATGTGCTGTCAGACACTGGAGTGCCTCCACAACTCCTGGGGCGGCAGGCCCTCCCCTATCTTCCTCCCACTGGCCCCCCATGACTTCAGGGAGGGCTGCACATTCTGGAGAGCCATCTGGTTCCTGTACTGAGCTGTTTTTGTCTTTCAGTATTTTGAATATATCATTCTACTCTCTCCTAGCCTTTAGGGTTTCTGCTGAGAAATCCACTGAAAGCCTGTTGGGGGTCCCTTTGTAGGTAACTTTCTTCTCTCTTGCCGCCTTTAATGTTCTTTCTTTGTCATTGACTTTTGACAGTTGTAATATTATATGCCTTGGAGAGCGTCTTTTTGTATTGATGTAATTAGGAGTTCTGTTAGCTTCATGTACTTGCATGTCCAGTTCCTTCCCCAGGTTTGGGAAGTTCTCAGCTATTATTTCTTTGAACAAGCTCTCTGCTCCTTTCCCCCACTCTTCTCCTTCTGGGAAACCTATAATCCTTATGTTACTTTTCCTAATTGAGTCAGATACAGCACAAAGAATTTCTTCATTTTTTAAAAAAGTCTTAGTTCTCTCTCTTCCTCCACCTGAATCATTTCTTGGTTTCTATCTTTGAGCTCATGAATTCGCTCCTCCACGTGGTCTGCTCTATTTTTAACACGTTTTACATGATTTTTCATCTCATTAATTGTGTTCTTCATCTCCAGAATTTCTGTTCGGTTTGGGTTTTTTTAGAGTTTCAGTCTCCTTCTGTTCACTAATTTTATTCCTGAGCTCCCTGAACTGTCTTTCTGAGTTTTCTTTTAACTCATAGAACTTCTTCACGACAGCGTTTGTGAATTTCCTGTCAGTTATACTGTAGTCTTCTGTGACTTCAGGTTTGGCTCCTGGAGAGTTGACGTTCTCTCTGTTCTGCCGTGTTGCTAGAGTTCTTCATGGCACTTGAACTGATCCTCTGCCGGCGCATCTGTGGTAGTAAACACCTTTCTTATTTGGGTGAGGCTCTGGTTACTTTGATTCTGAGCTGCTTCTGGTTGTATGTGAGAGCCTGCACTTTTCACCCTCCACTGCCTCTGCCAGAGGTGTCATCCCTGCCCTCCTTGTACTGCTTGTGCCTCTGGGGTTGCTGAGGCCTTGCCACTTACGATGTTGCTGCAGTCTCAGGTGTCACCACCAGGGTCACCAGGCTGTGAGCACTTCTGCTGCTTCCAGGGTCACCTGGGTCTCATGTTCCTCCACTGGCTTCCGGAAGCTCTCCACAGGCTCAGATGCTGCTGCCCTGTGCATCACCCACACTGCTGCTCCCAGGTTGCCTGGGGGTGCTGGCTGCACTGCTGCCAGGGGTTCTGGGTGTTCCTGTCACCACCAGGGGCCTGGGGACTTGTATGCAGCCCCTGCTGCTGGTGGAGCTTGTGTCAGGGATGCTACCACTGGGGGCTGGTTCACAGGTTCTGCTGTGGTTCCTGAAGCCTCTGGTTGCAGGTTACAACTGCCACTGCTGAGGGGAGCAGGGGCTAAGCAGAGAGAGATCGTTGTTGCTGATCACTGTGTAGCCTCTGGTCTCTGGTGCTAGCCAGGGTGTTTTGAAAACTCAGGTCAGGGTGCCCTGCCCCAGCCAGTAAGATCTGAGTTTTGTATACTGTCCCCACTGTTAGAAAAACCTGCCTACTGTGGGGGAGGGTGAGGAGGCACATGCACTGGATGTGCTAGGAGGTAGGCAGGGAGCAGGCCACACCGTTTTTCCTTCCCCACAGCATGTGCTCACAGACGCGCGGGCCAGATCTACTGGGGGACAGGCAGGGACACGTATTGTTTTTGCTCCTGCTGCATCCACTCACAGTCACACAAGCTATGGCACCTGCTGTTTCTACTCTTGCAGCGACCGCTCACAGGCGTGCACGCCGGGGTGAGGATCCGTGCCTCGGATCGCTGCTGCCAGGGATTAGGGGGCTGCTCTCCTAGTTCCACTGCCTCCCAGGAGTCCAGTCCACCCACCTTCAGATATATAGATGCATGGATCCCTCAGGTGTCCTCTTGCGCTGTATAAGGAATCCTCTGTTGGTCAGTGGATGTCCAATTGGTTGTAACTTAGAGGGGAGAGACAAAGGGAACAACTTCCTCTACCATAATGCTGAAGTCGCCATGTGTATTAAGCTGTTTTTGGAATGAGCTGGCAGCAGGACACGGGATGTAGCTGGGGGAAGGTGGTGTCCCCCCACTACCTGGCTCTGCTGCCAGAATCCAGAAGAGGGGAGCTAGGGCGCATGGGCCAGTGGACAATGGGGAGTCAGAGAGGCCAGCATCCCAGTCGAAGGGCAGGTCGGAGGGCAGACAGAGGCGGGCTCCACCTCAGCTCACTCACACTCTGCCTGTGGTCTGAGTCTCTTTGTACCAGCCATCCCTGCACCTCCCTCACCTCAGCCCCTCACCCCAGGACCATTCAGGCTCCTCCTGCACCCGTGGGCACTGCACACCCTTCAACGGTCCATCACAGGCTGTGTTGTCCGCCCCCCCCCCCCCCAGCTGGGAAGAATCTCTCTAGCCAGTGCCCCAGAATCCCGTTCTACAACAACAGTTCTTGTCACAGTCAGCTTAGGGTAAGAACTACCCAGGAGGGTGGGATCTGGGTCCAATTCACCCCTGTGCCCCCCACCCAGCACATGCACACCCTCCTTCCACCCCAGGTCTGCTGAAATAAACCCAATACAGATGAGCCATCAGTGGCCAGTGGGTCAGGACTGTGTTGGTCAGACCCCCCCCCCCCCCACAGCCTGACACACTCCAGAGATGGCCAGATCCACCTGAGCTGCAGCCAGAGAGGCATCAGGAGTGGGGCTCAGTGGGATTTCCCAGGGGCCACCACAGCCAGGAGTCCAATGGCCTTCTACCCCTCTGCACTTGTAGCACAGTCTCCATGTGATGCCAAAGAGTGTGAGAATGGTGGCCAGTGCCAGGTGGAGGGCAGCTCTGCAGTGTGCGTGTGCCAGGCCGGCTACACGGGTGCAGCCTGCGAGACGGGTGAGTGGCCTGCCCTTGGGCATGGAAGGGCATGGGCAGGGGTGGTACTGAGAGAGGAAGAGGCTCCTGCCTGACCAGACACCAGATGCAGGATGGTCAAAGTCTGGCTCAGAGCCAAGCTCTCACCTCTGCTGCCCCCAGATGTGGACGAATGCTTCTCTGGCCCATGCCTGAATGGAGGGTCGTGTGTTGACCTGGTGGGGAATTTCACCTGCCTGTGCACAGAGCCCTTCGAGGGACCTCGCTGTGAGACAGGTAACGGGCATGTGCCCACAGCCCCCATAGGTGACAGCAATCTTGTGCAGTCACTGCCCCCTTTTCCTTACTGTCCAGCTCAGCCCCACTTCTGTCTCAGGGTGGGGGGAGGTCTTCGCCCTCTCCCTGCTTCCCAGCTCTTCCTGTGCCAGCCTGTCTCCTGGGCCAGAGATTGCGGGGGAAACTGGAAGCATGACCAACATTCTGGTTTGGGCTCTGCCACCCACGTGCTGTGTGAGGCTGAACAAGTTTCTGCCCCTCTGTGAGCCTGGTCTCCATCTGTAAAATGCAAGGATGGATGACCACAGTCTCAAGGCCCCTTTTCCTGCTTGGGAGATTCTTGGCTTTTTAACATCTTTCCTTCTTTCAGAAAGAAAACTGACCTTTGCTACATGTGATGAAGTCTGGTGGTTCCTATTTTGTTTCATGTTGTTTTAAATGCTGGTTATGACTCACTAGATCAATTAAAAGACTAACTAGATTTTATGACCCACAGAATAAATTCAGGGCTTTAGTGTATGACATTGTCCCAACCTCCAAAGACCTCAGCCCCCTGTGCCGGTGACAGCTGTGCCCACGTCTCCCCAGGGAGATGCTCAAGACAAACTAGTCGGATTAGTTTGAGTCTAAAAACTTAAGAAGGAAATTACATTTTACCCGTAAGTAAGACATAGCCGGACACTGTGCCCTCCCTCAGTCTTTGGGTCCGATGGCCACATGCAGGGCGGGCTGGGTCCCGCAGAGAAGGTGAGGCTCCACGGTGCAAAGGGGATGAGTGGCAAACTTATTGTTTGGTTGTTAAAATCACTGCGATGTGTCACAGGCCACCTTGCCCAGATTGTTATCTGAATATCCATGTGTTTAACTAGAGTCATGTCAAAAAACAGATACATCATTTCAAAAGAATTTGCAAAGAAACCACCTTTTATACAGAAGAATAATGCAAATGAAAGCAAACAATAAGAAACAACAGAACTGACACTTCTACCCCTCATATAAGCTCATCAGCCACATTACAAGGTATAGACCTTGACATTCTAATGAGATCCAACAGGAGGTTGGCCAAAGATTGGAGATTATTTAAAAAAAAAAAGTATCTAGTCTTCCGCTTCTTGCCAAGAAGGATTAACTGCTCCAGGAATTTCCCTCTCACCATCAATAACTAGAAAACCAGACAAAATACATGAAACAACTGTTTTCAGCCATTGGACAACAGACAGCACAGGACTGTCCTCCCTGAGAGAAGGGAGTGAAATGAGGTGAGCCCTACAGTTGCCCCGATTCTGCCTGGGGGCAGTTTCCAGGCTGCTCTGCATTGAGGGGATCCAGACCCCAGCTGTCCCTCTGAGCCTCGGAGTCAAGCAGGCAGAGGTTCCAGTTTAGTGGCTGAAATTTGGGGCAGAACGTCAGTGGGCATAGAGCTACTAAGGGCGGGGGCGGGAGCATGTGAAGGTCTGCAGAGGGACCCCTGAACCTTCGCTCAGTACAGCATGGGGAGGTGAGGTCCACTCAGCCGGGGAAAGAACCACGAGAAGCAACGAGTCAAACAACTCCTGGGACTCAGACAGAGCTGGGAGTAATTCACCTCTATACCAGCTAGAGTGGAGAGAGCTCTTCATACTCAGGGCCACGACTGAGTGGAGTCCTTACTGGGGTATCACCTTAGAAGTGGGGATAGATGCTAAACTAAAGGCTAATCTGACCTGTGCTAACAAATCTTAAATGAAAGTTTGAAAGGACCAAACTACCCCAAGTAATTTAACCATATGCCAGAATAAAATCCTACACTCTTTAAAGGAATATAACAAAATCCAGGACCCCAAAATATACAATAAAAAATTATCAGGCGTATAAAGAATTAAGAAAATATGACCCACCACCAGGAGAAAAATAGATAATAGAAACTGATATCAGAAATGACAGAGACGATTGAATTAGCAGATACAAACATTAAATCACCTATTATGAATATGCTCTATATGCTCAAGACTGTTGAGGAAAAAGAACACAATGAGAAGTAGAAAATAAAAAAAGAAAATTCTAGAAATGAAAAGTGTATCTGAATTTTTAAAATACGCTGGATGGTATTAACAGCAGGTTAGACATTGCAGAAGGAAATGTCAGTGAAGTTGAAGAGAGAAATATAAACAATTCAACATGCAGCACAGAAAGAATAAGACTCAGAAAGGACAGCCCTTCAGTGATGTGTGGAACACATATCAAGGAATCTAGTGTATGTGTATGTGGAGCCCCAGGAGGAGAGAGGGGGCTAGAGGGGTACAGAAAAAGTATATGAAAAATATAATAGCCAAATGTTTTCTAAATTTGATGAAAACTAAAACCCACATATCCCAGAAAGGCATGAAGAAAACCACACAAAGCCACCTCATAATCAAATTGCTGAAAACCAATGACAAAGAGAAAATCTTAAAAGCAGCCAGAGGAAGAAGACACATTACGTACAGAGAAACAAGAATGATAACAGACTGCTCATAAGAAACAGTGCAAGCCAGAAGATGGTGAAGAACCATCTTCAGAATCCTGGGGGAAAAAGCTACCAACTTGGTATAGTATATACCCAGAAATCCTAAAACTACTCAATCCAGAAGGCAGGAAAAGAAGAAAAAAGGAACAAGGAGAACTGAAACAAATAAAAACCAACAGCAAGATGGTACTTACATTAAAATATAAAATGGTTAAACACACCAATTAAAAGACAGAGATCGCCAAATTGAATTGAAAAGCAAGACCCAACTACATACTGTCTACAAGAAATCTACCATAAATATGAAGACACAGAGAATGCTACAGTAGTGGAATGGGTTACAGTTCTGGGTAAGCTAGAGCAAGCACACTCTGCCCTGTCTCTCCCACCGAATGCAGCTGAACATCGGGACAGGAGGCACAGAGGAGCTGTCTGAGGACTGTGGAAGTGAACAGTAGCAGGTGGATGGGGGACGAAGACCAACCTTGGAAGTACCACAGAGCCAGTGGTGAGTTACCACGTTTTCCCCTGGTGTCGCCCTGTGCCTGGACTCAAAGCAACCCAATAACCATAAGTGAGCATCAGCAAGAGCAAAAAGAGAGCTCCAGAAGAAGCCTGCAGTCAGTCCTGGGGTCCAGGGGAAGCCTCCAGTCAGGCCTGGGATCCAGGGGAAGCCTCCATTCAGGCTCGGGGTCCAGCGTAAGCCTCTAGTCAGGCTCGGGCTCGAGGGGAAACCTCTAGCTAGGCTCAGGATCAAGAAGAAGCCTCTAGTCGGGTTCAGGATCAAGGAGAAGCCTCTTGTCAGGCTCGGGATCCAGGGGAAGCCTCTAGTCAGGTTCGGGATCAATGAGAAGCCTCTTGTCAGGCTCAGGGTCCAGGGGAAGCCTCCAGTCAGGCTCGGGGTCCAGGGGAAGCCTCTGGTCAGGCTCAGGATCAAGGAGAAGCCTCCAGTCAGGCTCGGGATCCAGGAGAAGCCTCTAAGTCAGGCTCGAAGTCCAGGGGAAGCCTCCAGTCAGGCTCAGGGTGCAGGGGAATCCTCTCTTCAGGCTCGGGGTCCAGGGGAAGTCTCTAGTCAGTCGTGGGGTCCAGGAGAAGCTTCCAGTCAGGATGGGGATCCAGGAGAAGACTCTAGTCAGGCTAGGGATCCAGGGAAGCCTCCATTCAGGCTCAGGGTCAAGGGGAAGCCTCTAGTCAGGCTTGGGGTCTAGGAGAAGCCTCTCTTCAGGCTGGGGCTCCAGCAGAAGTCTCTAGTCAGTCACGGGGTCCAGGTGAAGCCTCTAGTCAGTCGTGGGGTCCAGACAAAGCCTCTCGTCAGGCTCGGGGTCCAGGGGAAGCCTCCAGTCAGGCTCGGGATCCAGAAGAAGCTTCTAGTCAGGCATGGGGTCAGGGGAAGCCTCTAGTCAGGCTCGGGGTCCAGAAGATGCCTCTAGTCAGGCTCAGGATCCAGTAGAAGCCTCTAGTCAGGCTCAGGTTCCAGGGGAAGCTTCTAGTCAGGCTTGGGATCCAGGAGAAGCTTCTAGTCAAGCTCGGGACCCAGGAGAAGCCTCCAGTCAGGCTCGGGATCCAGGGGAAGCCTCCAGTAGCCTCAGGGTCCAGGAGAAGCCTCTACTCAGGCTCAGGGTCCAGGGGAAGCGTCTAGTCAGGATTGGAGCCTAGGAGAAGCCTCTGTTCAGGCTCAGGGTCAGGGGAAGCCTCTATTCAGGCTGGGGCTCTAGCGGAAGTCTCTAGTCAGTCGCGGGGTCCAGGAGAAGCCTCTAGTCATTCGCGGGGTCCAGGGGAAGCCTCTAGTCAGTCGTGGTGTCCAGGCAAAGCCTCTAGTCAGGCTCGGGGTTGAGGGGAAGCCTCTAGCTAGGCTCAGGATCAAGCAGAAGCCTCTAGTCAGGCTCGGGATCCAGGGGAAGCCTCTAGTCAGGTTCAGAATCAAGGAGAAGCCTCTTGTCAGGCTGGGGGTCCAAGGGAAGCCTTTCGTCAGGTGCTCAGGATCCAGGGGAAGCCTCTAGTCAGGCTCGGGGTCCAGGGGAAGCCTCCAGTCAGGCTCGGGGTAAGGGGAAGCATCCAGTCAGGCTCAGGATCCAGTGGAAGCCTCTAGTCTGTCACGGGATCCAGGGGAAGCGTCTCATCAGATGTGAGCAGCAGGACTGACAGAGGCAGAGATGGAGGGCCCCCTCAGTTCCCTAAAACTGAGGGGGCCCTTCCTCCCCAGCTGGCAGTACTATGTCTTCACAAGGTGGGCACTCCTATTGTCCCTTTCTCTCTCCTCCCACCACTTGGCCCCAGACATGAGTGCAGTCACAGGAAGTAAGTAGCAAATGGGACAATTAAAGCCCCAGCTTTCTTGCTTGAGGACTAGAAATGGCAGCCCCAGAGCACTGGAAATTCCTGGGGAGACTGTGGAGAGCGAGATCTTGGGACAGCCATTGCATAGTGTTACTTATGAACTCCTGAGCTCTCTCCAGTTGGGCATTGTAATCTGACCCAAAATATTTTTTAAAATATCATTTATACTTCTCCCAAGTTGAAAGACTTAGGTGTAAATCTAATAAAACATGTTTAGGACTTTTATGCCGAAAACTACAAAATGCTGGTGAAAGAAATCAAAGAAGATCTAAGTAAATGGAAAGACATGTGTTCATGGATTAGAAGACTCAACATAGTAAATAGATCCGTTCTCCCCAAATTGACCGATAGATTTAACAGGATCCCAATCAAATGTCAGAGGGTTTTTTGTAGCTATAGACAAGCTGGTTCTAAAATTCATAGGGAAAGGCAAAGGAATTAGGATAGCCAAAGCAATTTTGTAAAAGAAGAATAAATTTGAGGAATCACACCACACAATCTTAAGACTTACTATAATGCTGCAGTGGTCAAGACCATGTTGTCTTGGCAAAGAGACTGGCATATAGATAATGGAACAGAAGGGAAGGTCCAGAAATAGACCCACATAAATATGGCCAATTTTTTGAAAAAGGTAGAATAGCAATTCAATGGAGAAAGGATAACCTTTTCAATAAATGGTGTTGTAACAGTTAGACATCCTTATGCAGAAAATGAACTTCAGCCTAAACTTCACACCTTATACAAAGACTAACTCAAAATGAATCACAGACCTAAATGGAAAATGGAAATCTATAACATTTTAAAAAGAAAACATAGGCAAAAAATCTTTGTGACCTGGGGTTAAGCAATGAGTTCTTAGATAAAACAGCAAAAGCATGATCCATCAAATAAAAAATAGATAAACTGGACTTCATCAAAATTAAAAACATTTGCTGAAAGCCATGGTTAAGAGAATGAAAAGACAAGCTACAGACTGGGAGAAATGTCAAAACTCATACCTGACAGGGGAGTGGTATCTAGAATACAGAAAGAACTCTCCAAGCTCAACTGTGAGAAAACAACCCACTGAAAAATGGACAAAAGACTTGAACAGACACTTAACCAAAAAGGATATGTGGAAGGCAAATAAGCAGATGAACAAATGTTCTTATTTGTCATTATCATTAGCTATTGGTGAAATGCAATTAAAGCCATGACAAGATGCCACTGCAAACCTATTAGAATGGCTAAGATAAAAAACACTGACCTGGTAGGAACACAGAACGAGATTCCCACATATTGTTGGTGGGAATGCCAAGTGGTCTAGACACTCTGAAGACAGTTTGGCAGTTTTTCATAAGGTTAAACATATAATATGACCCCACAATCCCATTCCTAGGTATTAATCCTAAAGAAATGAAAACTTATGTTCACACAAATGTTTATAGCATGTCTATAATCGCCAAAAACTGGGAACCCAAATCTCCTTCACTAGGTGAGTGGAGAGACGAACGGTGGTAGCTCTCTATGATGGAATACCACTCAGTCATAAAAAGGACTACTTACAGAGACAACTGTGACAGATCTCAGAGGCACTGTGCTGAGTGAAAGAAGTCTTGAAAGATGACGTGCATTTGGGGCCACTTCTCTGGCATTCTTGAAAAGACAGAACTATCGTGGTGAACAGCTCACTAGTTGCCAGGGGTCCAGGAGCACAGGGAGTCTGGGACCCTGAAGAGATGGAACAAAGGAGTCTTTTGGGTTGATGGAAAGTTCTGTATCCTGATTGTGGTGGGGGTCAGACAAATCTACACCTGTGTTAAGAATCATAGAAGTGTACAAACAAAAGTCAATTTTACTATACTTTAATTTAAAAGATAAATTCTAGAACTACACAAAGAAATTGAACATCTAAAACATGACTCGACTGGCACACACTGAACAAGAGAAGCTGGCTGTGTTCATAGCAGACAGATTAACCTAGGACAGGAATTGGGCAGGAATGGAGAGGAACCTTGTATAATGACAAAGGGGTCGATTCATCAAGAAGACATAACAACTGTAAATATACTTGCACCTATTAACCGCTACTAACAGGAAGCAAATGTCATGAAGCAAAAGCTGACAAAACTAGAAGGAGAAACAGATCCGTAATTACAGGTGGAGATTTCAACACTCCTGTCTCAGTAATTCAGAGAACGTGTAGACAGAAATCTTGAGGACGTGGAAGAGCTGACAGCACTGTCAGCAGCCTGGCTGGACTGATATTTACACTCATTCTTTCCAAGTGCTCATGGAGCATTCACCATGATGGACCATCCTAAAGGTCACAAAATAAGGCTCGATAATTGAAAAGGATCGTGTTCTCTGACCACAGCAAAATTAAACTAGAAATCACAACAGGAAGATATCTGGACAATCCCAAACATTTTGCTAACAAAGATGCTTGATCAGAAACGCTTGGCAGGCTCTGGCCTCGCTAGGCCCTTCGGTCCACCTGTGGGGCCCCCTTCTTGCTCTTGCTCAGCTCATTCTGCTCCAAAGAGGGAGCTGGGGGTGGGGAAGGGAGTGAGGGGCAGCCAGAAATCAGTTTCCAGAACATAGGCCTTGGGCTTCAGTTCTACTTAGCACTGAGAACAGAGGTTAAGACCCCATTGCTGTGTGCTGTGGGGACTGGGCAGGGAGGCCAGCCCTCCTCCTTGGCCCTCAGCCTCATTCTCCCCATGCTCTCTGCATGGCCTCTGGTGACCACTGCCTTTCTTGCAGGAAGCCACACAGGGCCCGACGCCTGCCTCTCAGCCCCTTGCCAGAACGGGGGCACCTGCGTGGATGCAGATCAGGGCTACGTGTGCGAATGCCCCGAAGGCTTCATGGGCCTCGACTGCAGGGAGAGTGCGTCTGGGCCGGGGCTGGTGGGGCTGGTGGGACTGCAGTCCCAGGGCTGGGGCCTCCCATGGGTTTGCATGCAGGAGAGCAGATGGGTGTGTGCGCATACGCCCACGAGAGAGAATGTGTGAGTGTGTGTCAGTGTGAGTGAGCGGGGGAGGGGGGCGTACCCCACAGTTTTTATGGGAAGGTGGCCAGGAGCAGGGCAGGGTCAGGAGAGGGCCCACCTCCCAGCACCCCACATTGAAGGCTCCTCTGTCTCCCTGTGGCAGGAACCCCCGACGACTGTGAGTGCCGCAATGGTGGCAGATGCCTGGGGGCCAACACCACCCTCTGTCAGTGCCCCCCAGGCTTCTTTGGGCTCCTCTGCGAATTTGGTAGGTGCCCAGGAAGCACCGTTCCCACCCTGCCCCTGAGCATCCCCAAAACCAGAGTGTAAATGGTGGCATGGGCCTGGGCCTCAGGTCCAGACACTCGACCACTGATCCTGTGATCCCCTCACGCCGACCCCAGGAGGGGCTGTCCACAAGACTGCCTGAACCTTGTCACCCTGGCAGGATCACTGGGTCTTGGGCAGCCCAACCCTTGTCAAGGATACGAGGTCCCCAGGTAGACATGAGATGGGGCTTCTTCCTTTCCCTGCAGAAGTCACAGCCACGCCCTGCAACATGAACACACAGTGCCCGGATGGGGGCTACTGCATGGAGTATGGTGGGAGCTACCTCTGCGTCTGCCACACCGACCACAACGTCAGCCACTGTGAGTGAGGCTAGGGGTGTGCACACCGGCTTGAGGGGCTGGGATTCTGCCCAGAAACCAGGGAAAGGGTGAAAGCGGTGGGCACAGCAGGCAGAGGGCCTGCGGGTGGGTGTACCTCCCTCCGTGTCCTCCCCTGTGATACGGCCGGCCGTATCTACCAGGCTCTGTGGGAAGAAGCCCGCAGTGGAACAGTGCCTCTGGACGCGTACAAGGCACTGTGCCGGGCATTCCTGAAGCCCCTAGCTTAGCTATTAAAATAGTAATGCATGCCTAATTAAGTATGTGTGATTAAATATGCCCACCACCATGTATTGTTAGTGTGTAGATAATGACTTACATGGCAATAACATGTGACGTTCATGGTGGTGGTGACACCAGGACCTTTGTGGACCACAGCTCAGTCCAGCTCATAGAAGAGTCGGATGAATTCTGGCAAAATCAAAAATAAAAGAAATCCCAGGGAGGGGCCTTAGAGCCCGGTGTGAGGAATCCAGACCCCACAGAGTGTATTTTAAGTGGCCATGATTCCAGCCAGGATGTCAGGGTGACCCTGGCAGGCATGGCCCCACCAGCCTCTTGCTCGGGATGCGGTACCTGCTCCAGGGCCGCCCTCTGCCCCCGCAGCGCTGCCCTCACCCTGCGACTCGGACCCCTGCTTCAACGGAGGCTCCTGTGACGCCCACGATGACTCCTACACGTGCGAGTGCCCGCGAGGGTTCCACGGCAGGCACTGCGAGAAAGGTAGGGGGAGGGGAGGCGACTCTGCTTCTGATCACACGCAGTAACTTTTTTCAGTTACTCGTTCACGCTCTCGGAAGCGGGCTTGGCTCTGTTTCTGTGCTGGCCCCTCACCCTTTCAGCGGTTTTTGCGCTTCCTGGTTCTGTCCGTGGCCACCTGGTCAGTACTTTGCTTTCCTCAGAACAGGCTTCATTTCCTGCTCTGCATTTTTCCAAATGGATTTTAGAATCTATTTTTTTAAAAAATTCCTTAGGATTTTGTTAAATCTAACTCAACTTGGAGAATGTCAACATTTTACACACTTAGCCACTTCAGGATGTAAATATTCTTCCGTAAGTACATCGCAGGCGTCGTTGTCCTTGCCAGTGCCCCCAGGCCTGTCCCTTCCACACGGTTTGGCACAATGCTCAGGACTCTTTTCAGTGACCCATGCATCCCAGGCATCCCCTTGGTCAGAGCCCAGAGGCCAGCCTCCTGAGCCCACGGCCGCAGCCCATTCTCCTGGAGCTCTGTGCCAGGGCCATGTACATCCCTCTTGCCCTCCCACTGCTCTCACTTGTCCAGAGAACTGAGACCTCAGTTGCTTTACCTGGAAGCCTCTCCTGCTTTCACGGTGGCCCTGAGGGCAGGTCCCTGGTGCTCTGACCCATGGAACCCCCGCCCCTGCAGGAGAAGGAAGGGGTTTCCAAAGAGAACGGCCCACTGCTCAGTTCTCTGCACCTGCTGCCAAGGTCCTTCACCCTTGACAAAACTGTCCCAAAGCAGGGACATGGGGTGGCTGCTTTCAGGGGTAGAGTGGCCTGAACTTGGACATGTAGCCTGTGAAGTCTCTCAGTGTGTGGTGTCGGGGAAAGAGAAGGGCTGAGCACAGTGGGCAGGCCCCCCTCCTGCTGCACATTCCCCCCGAAGAACGTTGAGGGGGCCGAGAGTCTAAACTCCTTGCTGGGCCTGTGAAGGTTCAATGCCTGGAGGTGGGAGGACAGACGTGCCACTCAAGTCAGCCTTTAAATATGAGGATGTCTCCAGCACAACCCCAGGCCATGAGCTCCTCTGGGGTCTGAGAAGATGTTAGGACCCAGAGAAAATGTGTCTGCACCAGTACAGGTACAGAAAACACAGAAATCAATGGACTGCTGTGGATCACGATGTCGTGTCATGGCATCTGGGCTCCTCTGTGGTCAGAGGGCAGTTACCCGCTGTGCAGGAAGGAGGGGTGCAGGGTTTGCTGCGCCATGGGGCTGGCTCTCCATCAGGAAGGGCCCAGTGATCCATGGAACCTGAAGAGAGCATGGGCAGGCAGAGGGCCCCGAGGCCGAGTTGGGGTCTCCAGACTGCAAGTCCCGCCAGGGTGCCCCTGGCTGGCTCAGCCTCTGCTGCTGCAGGGGCTTAGCTGAGAAGCATGCCTGGGCCTGGATGTCCCCAGGCCCTGAGGACTAAGAAGACACGAGTGGGGTGTTGTGGGTGCTACAGGGCCAGCAGCCAGCCCTTGTTCACCGCTGTCTCTCTGTCCTTCCACACAGCCCGGCCACGCCTGTGCAGCTCGGCACCCTGCCGGAACGGGGGCACATGCAAAGAGGCAGGCGGCGAGTACCACTGCAGCTGCCCCTTCCGCTTCACCGGGAGGCACTGCGAGATCGGTGCGGCCCCCAGCCAGTGGTAGTCAGCCTGGATGGGGGGAGCTGGGCCCGAACCCAAGACCCCGCCCCAGCTGCCATGGGTCTGCTGGTCAGGAGCATCCCTGTGAAGGTCCCCCGCTCTGGGATGTCAGGGGAGCAGGGGGGTCAGTAGGTGGTGATTGCATGACACCTGACCCTGATGGGTGCCTTCTGCTTCCAGGGAAGCCTGACTCATGTGCCTCGGGCCCCTGTCACAACGGTGGCACCTGCTTCCACTACATCGGCAAATACAAGTGCGACTGTCCCCCAGGCTTCTCCGGGCGGCACTGTGAGATAGGTAAGGTGGGTGGGGCAAGCTAGAGATGGCATGGCCAGGTGGCTCCTCTGCAGAGAAGAAGACAGGCCCAGTGGGGAGGGATGGCCCAAGCTGTGGAGGGGTGGGAGGCGGAGCTGGGCGCAGGAAGCAGGACACCACCATGCAGCCCAGAGGCCACTGTGATGGGTGATGGTGACCCCTTTGCCCTTGCAGCCCCCTCCCCCTGCTTCCGGAGCCCATGTGTGAATGGGGGCACCTGCGAGGACCTGGGCACGGATTTCTCCTGCCACTGCCCAGCAGGGTACACAGGACGCCGGTGCCAGGCGGGTGAGAGGGCCACGGGGGTCAGGGTTGGGGGCATGGGATTTCTTCCTAATCCCAGAGAGCAGAGCAGGGCTGGGCAGGGGGCTGGAGGGCGGGGGGAGAAGGAAAGGAAACCCCTAGACAGCCTGTCCTGGAAGTCAAGGCACTTTCACCCTGGGACGGGTGTGGGGAACAGGGGTCCCCAAGCCCTGTGGCCTGGTGGGGCAGAGGGCAGAGCAGTGGGGTGTCCCCGGGCAGGTGCCCCTAGGTACAGGACGGGGCTGCTGTGTCCTTGCAGAGGTGGACTGCGGGCCCCCTGAGGAGGTGAAGCATGCCACACTGCGCTTCAATGGCACCCGGCTGGGCTCAGTAGCCCTGTACTTGTGTGACCAAGGCTACAGCCTGAGTGCCCCCAACCACGTCCGAGTCTGCCAGCCGCAGGGTGTCTGGAGCGAGCCTCCCCAGTGCCACGGTGATGTGCGGGCCCTCTGGGGCGGGTGGGGCGGGTGGGCAGAGCCCCTGAGGCCCACACCCTCCTCACCAGGCCACACAGAGGAGCACAAAGGCTAGAGTGAGGACCCTGGCCCTGCCCCTTTGCCCCTCAGTCTCCTCCCCATGGTGATGACCAGTGCCGGCTCCACTCTGAACCGTTCACTGAGGGCTTCCCTGTCCTCAGAGCAGGGGCTCTGGCACTCACACACCCACTCTGCATGAAGCAGCTGAGGCCAGGAGGCGGCCCAAAGGCAGAGTCCTAAACAGACAGATCAGGGTTCAGGACCCACCTCCTGTTCCAGGCACCACCCAGACTTGTGGAATCGGACCGCTCCCGCAGCCACCTGAGGAGTGCTGCTCTAAAGAGCGTCTCTTCCTGGCTCCCACAGTGCCGGTGTGCATGGCCTGGAGGCAGGGCTCCCCTTTGACTGATGCCCCCGGAGATGCGGCGGCGCTAACACAACTGCAAATGTATTGCATTAAGCCAAAGGATTCCAAATTCTGTGTGATGTTAAAACATCTTTCATGAAACAGGGATTTTAAACAAAGCAGCTTAGGGACAATGACAGCATCCCGAAATGTGTGGGGCACAGAACACATTACTATCTCCCAAATGCCCTACAAAGCCCAGTATACCCGGTGCACCCTACTCTGGTGAAGAGTTCTGGAATACAGGTGGGGACCACCTGATCTCCAGCATCTTTCCTTTACTCCTGTCCTTCCATGCCCCCAGGGCTAGTGATTACTGTCTGGGAGACCACCCCTCTCCCAATGCTACTTCTCCCAACGTATCATGAGATAAGGAGCTGGTACCCCTAGGGAATGTGAGCTCACAAGCCAAGATATGAAGACACCTGGGAATTACACAAAAAATAATAAAAGTCCAAATGACATACACCATTGGGAGCAGAAGTATAGAAGACAGACTAAGAATATGAAATAAGCATGACAAGTGTACAGAAGTAAACATGGCACTGGCCATAAAAAACAGGATCAATAAATCATTTTTTAAAAAAAGAAAGAGGAATTAAGAGGATTGAAAACTATAATAGATGAAATAACAGACACAATCTGTAAATGGATACAGATGAAGACCAGGTTAATGAGCTGAAAGATCAGTCTGAGGAGTTTTCTCAGACAGAAGGAGAAAGCATGCAGAGATCAAACAGAAGACACAGGCACTGTGGGGGCAGAGGTGGAAGTGCCAACATGGAGAGAGCAGGAAGCCAAGAGTGAGAGAGAAAAATGGGACAAAACATCTGAGTAACTACGGAGCCAGATTCTCAGGATCACAGACAAACAACCACAGGGTGAAAGACCCCACAGAACATTAGGCAGGAGAAGAGAAACACATACTAGACACATTATGGTAAAATGTAAGAATATCAGAGCCAAACAGAAAAAAAATCTTAAATCATCCAGAGAGAAACAAGGAACAAGATTCGACAAAGGAACAAGAATCAGATCAGATTGGCACCTGACTTCTCAAAGGCAGCATCAGATGTAAGGTGATGAAATGATATTTTTAAACACTGAAGAGATCCATTCGGTTAGGATGTAAACAGTTACACGAGACCACCACTCTCACTGTAACATCAAGGAAATGCCAAACAACCTATAAAACCATATCTTTTAACCTATCAGAGAGCTGGGGATGCAAAGAAATTTAGACGAGCCCTTCCTGGGTGAAAAAGACTTGTTGGCTGCTGTCATCCCAGGAGCAGACCCACCTGGGCAGCGTACTTTGAGGGGCTGGGAAAATCCAACCGAGCTTTTAATGGCTGTGTGGGCACGCAGGACAGAGGGAATCAGGAGTAGCAGGAACAGAGCAAGTCCTCAGCGCCCACCAATTCTCCCCCACAGGATCTTTGCTGAGCACATGGGAAGCGAGGGGCTGCTCTGGAAAGCAGAGAGAGATTCCATAGTCTCACAAGGCTGAGATCCCAAGTCCAGCAGAAGGGAGAGCCTGCTCCATCCCTCAAGCACTTAAAACCAATCGGGACCTGAAACTAACTAGAACCGTGCCCCACCCCAGCCCAGCTCTCCTCCTGATGCTCAGAGACGAGCTCCTCAGCCTAGCTGCCTGACAGAGAATAGAGCATGCCCATCCTGGGGTAGGTATCTTCTACTTTGGCCTCTGTCCTTGAATACACTATGTCTGCAGAGCAAGAAATTATGAGAATAATACAATCTTGAGAAAAGAAACAGTTGATAGAAACAGGCCTACAGATGCCCCACCTGTTGGTATTAGCAGACAAGGACTTTAAAATAGCCATTAAAGAACAGAGGGGCAAAACAAAGGAGAAAATAGAAACTCGAGCAGAGGGAAGAAGACTTTTAAAAGTAACAAAATAGAAAATGCAACATCTGAAATGAAGAGTAAACTGGATAGGCTTACCAACAAAATAAATGCAACGAAGAAAAAGTCATACAACTCAAGGACAGGTCGACAAAGTTATCCAAACTAAAGATCAGAGAGAAAAAATGAATTGTGAATTATTAATAAAAGAGTATTTTTAAAAAAACAATGGAGCATCAGAGATCTATGGGACAATATCAAACAAACAAGTACATAATTGGAGTCCAAAAAAGAGAGGACAGAATGGGCAAAAGAAATTTTGAAGAGATAATGATTGAGCATTTTCTAAAAATGAGGAAATACATCAACCCACAAATACAAGAAGCTCAACAAATAACAAGCAGGATAAATATTGAACTTAAGACCTAAAAATTCTTATCCAGTCAAATTGTTATTCAAACGTGAAAGCATAATAAAAAATATTCTCATGCAAATACAGCCTCAGGTGCTTACCCAAAAAAAAAGGTCACTTTTCGGAGGGAGTACTCAAATAATAAGCTAAACCCAGAATATTCTGTAAGCAGTAAGAGAAGGGAGAATTATCAAATACCATAGTAAAGTCTGTCACTGTGTGAAAGGAGAAAGAAAAAAAAAAGCAGAAAAAAGTGGCACAAGTTAAGGTTAAAAAGAATTGTGACAGAAAAACAAATATGAATGGACTAAACGCTCCAGGTAAAAGACAGATTGCCAGATTTATTAAAAACAAAACAAGCTGTATGCTCTTAGAAGAGACATTCCTAAAGCATAAGGACTTAGAGAGACAAAGTAAAAGCACAGAAAATATCAGGTGAATGCAAATCAAAACAGAGCTGGTTTAGCCACGTTGTATCAGACAAAATAGACCGCAAGGCACAAAGTATCACTAAGGATGGGGAGGGTCTCTCTCAGTGACAACTGGTTCAAGTCACTAAGAAGGTACAACCATCACTAACATTCAAGCACCTGATAGAATAGTTTCAATGTGTGTAAAGCAAAAATTAGTATACTGTAGGAAAAAACTGACAGATTCACCATAATACGGGAAATTTTGAACCACCTCTCTGAATTAACTCAGAGTAAGGAGGCAAAAAAAATCAGCAAAAAGAGAGAAGATTTGAAAAATACAATTAATAATTTGAACTAATTCATTTTCTGAACACAAAAAAATAAGTTATTAAGAACAAGAAGATAAATTTTTAAATTTTCATGGTTAGATATTTTTAAAGACACTCTGAAATAGCTCAAGGGTCAAAGAAGAAATCATATGGACAGTGAAAATACTTCTTAAATGAATAATAACGATCACTTGCTATATCAAAATTTGTGTGATGCAGCAAAAGCAGTGCTTCATGGGAAATTTATAGCCTTAAATACTCATATTAGAAAAGTTCAAAATTAATGAACTAAATGTCTGACTTCAGAAGTTAGGAAAAGAACAACAAATGATACTAAAGAATGCAGAAGGAAAGAGGGCAGCACAAGTACGAGCCATAATTAATGAACAGAAATCAAAGGTAAAAAGAAAAGATAAAGAAATACCAAAATTAGTTGTTTAAAAAGCCTACTAAAATGTACAAATCTCTATCAAGCCTGATCAAGAAAAACAAAAAGCACAAATAAAATCTTTATAAATGAAAAAGGTGACATAACCATAGATACAGCAAAGATTAAAAAGATAATAAGGAAATACTACCAACTAGTCTACACAAATAAATTTGAAAACTGAGGAGAAATGGACATGATATTCATAGAAAAATATAACTTACCAAAAATGACTCAAGGAAATATAGAAAGCCTACATATTCCTATAACTATTTAAAGAAATTGAAACAGTAGTTAAAGCATTTTCCTACAAAGGAACACCAGGCCCAAACAGTGCTATGGTAAATTCTAACAAACTGACAAGAAACAGGTCGTTGCAGCACTATACCGGCTTTTCCAGAGAGTAGAAAATAAAGAATGTGTGCCAGCCCATTCTGTGAAGCCAGTATAACCTTGATACCACCACCAGATATGCACAGTTGGAGAAAGTAAACTCATGGGTCCATTAAACATGTGAACATAGATGCAGAAATTCAACAGTCCATAAAGACTATATACACCATTATCAAGTTGAGCTGTTAGCAAAAATAGTTTGATATTAGAAAAATCTGCTATATTATCCAATTGAAGGAGAAAAATCATATATAAGAACCCCAGTGAATGAATAATAAGCATTTGACAAAATTCATGTCCCTTCATGAAATAAATTCTTACCAAATAAGGAATTAAAAAGTACTTCCTTATCCAGAAAAAAAAAATAACATGATACACACACACCTCTAGTATGTGTGGTGTAAAATAAGATAAGATCTATTGGAGGGAAAATTTAAAAGAAGTAGCAGAGCCCACATCAGCGTCCAAGTGTTCACTGTCCCACAGAGAGGTGTGCCCAGGCCAGCACAGCAGGACTGGAAGCAGCACGTAAGCATGACAGTAACAGTCCACATTATAGAGGAAAGAGTACAGGTTGCATCAGGAGAGCTGTGGAACAATGAGCTTCCTTATCCTTGTTATAAAAGGGAAGGATCTGGGATTCAAAAGCTGTTCCACTGAACTGACTCAGACATGCTGAGCTACCAAGAGGGGGAGAGAAATTATGTTCTGAGGCAATTTTACTAGGTCTCTCCTCAAACCTAGAATAAACATTATCCTAAATAGAGAAACATTCCCCTTAAAATTGAGAATAAGACAAGGATGCCTGTTATCACTAAGTCTAATCAATATTATATTGGCAGTACTAGCCAATGCAATAAAGTAAGAAAAAGAAATTAAAGTCATGAAAATGCTAAAGGGGAAAGCAAAAATGTCAGTATTTGCTGCTGTTATGCTTGTCTTTAATCTACTGGCAAACTACTGAAAATGACAAGAAATGTAACATGTTTAGTGGATAACAGTTATTATAACAAAATTAATTGCATTTTTGTATATCAACAACAAATTATAAAATCTAACTATAAAAAAGACATATACAGATAAAAGCAATGAAACCAAAAACTGGTTCCTTGAAAAGGTCAATAAAATTGATAAGCCTCTAGCTAGACTGACCAAGGGGAAAAGAAAAAGAAAAGCTAGCAATATCAGAATGAAAGAGGAGACATCACTGAAGATCCAGCAGTGTTTAAAGGGCATCAGGAGGATACTGTGAACAACTTTAGGCCAATATATCTAACAACTTAGAGAAAATGGATGAATACCTCAAAAGACACAAATTACCAGAACTGACACAAGAATAAATAGAAAATATGAATAGCCCTATATTTATTAAAGAAATTTAATTTTTAATTAAAAACCCTCTGCAAAGAAAATGGCAGGACCAGATTGTTTCACTGGTGAGTTCTATCAAACATTTAAGGAAGGAATACTCTATATGAACTCATTTAATGAAACCAGTATTGCTTTGACACCAAAACCAGAGACATTACAAAAAATGAAATTACAGACTAATAGTCTTCATGAACATAGACACAAAAATCCTGACAAAATATTACTAAATCAAACGCACTACTACATGAAAAAGGATAATGCATCATGACCAAGAGGAATTTATCCCCAGAACACAGGCTGGTTTAACATTTGAAAATCAGTAAATGTAATTCACTGTATTAGGAGATAAAGGAGAAAACCATATGATTATAAATAGATGCAGAAAAATCACTTGAAAATATTCAACTATTATTAAAACCTCTAAATAAACCAAGAGTAGAAAGGAATTTCTTCAACCTGACAAAGGGCATCCATGAAAAACCAGCAGGTAAGAAAACACTTAATGGTGAAAGCTCCCTGCTATAAACAGTAACAAGGCAAAGGTGTCCATTTCACCAATTCCTTCCTCCTTGTCCTGGAGGTCCTAGACAGTGCCATAGACAAGAAAAGGAAATAAAATGCATATGTATTGGGAAGAAAGAAGCAGAGATGACACGATCACGCACACAGAAAATCCTAAGAGAGTCTACAAAAGAAGCTGTACAGCTAACAAGTGAATTCAACGAGGTCACAGGATACAAGGTCAATATACAGAACCAATCATAGCAGAACCGATCCTATTTTCATATTCTAGCAGTGAACCCTTGAAAAATGAAACAATATTATGTACCATAGCATCAAACACCTAAATTTTTTACATGTGTGAAGCGAACTGTAAACATAAACGTAAAAGCTAAAACTATAAACTACTAAAAGCAAGCATACAAGAATCTTGACGATGGCTGGAATGAAATAGGGATGCACTTGTAAGAGTACCATACTGGGCTCTACTTCTCACCAGGCACAACAGTTGCCTCCAGATGGATTAAGGACTTAAATTTTTTTTTTAACTATACAATTTTCTCTGGAAAATATAGGTTAATATTTTTTTGACCTTGAGGTAGGAAAAGATTCTTTAAGCCACAAAAAAGCACTAACTTTAAATGAAAAAAATGGACAAATTGACTATATAAAAATTGGGAACTTAAATTTATCTGCCTTGAAGAAGAAAATGAAATACAAGCTATAAACTGGGAGAAGATATATAGATATAGATAGATATATGACTAGTTTCAAGAATATATGAAGGACTCTATGAACCAATAAGAAAAGAATAATCAACCCAATAGGAAAATAGGCAAAACCCACGAGTAGGCATTTCATGGAAGAGGAGACACATAAAGGCAACAAACATAGGAAGAAATGTTCTGCCTCCTTGGTAACCAGTGAAGTGCGCATCAAGAACACAATGAGACACATTCAGTTGCCAAAACTTCCGAAGTCTAAAAGCCCATATGTTGGTGAGGATGTGGATCAACACAATTTCTCATAAATTGCTGGAGGAGGTGGAAATCAGTATAAGTCCTTTGAAAAGGATTTGGTAATTTGCCTATTGAGTTGACTGTTTATATAAACTGTGTCCCAGCAATTCCACTTCTAGGAATAAATCTAATAAAAAGTTGCACATCTACAACAGGAGACATGAAAAAAATATACACAGAGGCATTTTTTTCCAATAGCAAAAAGTCTAGAACCAACCCAAATTCCCACCAAACAAGAATGGTAGAATGATATAATCACACTGTGGAATATTATACAGCAGTGAAAAGCAGTGACCCACAGTGACTCACAATAATATGGGCATATCTTATTAATATAATGTTGAGTGAGAAAAGTGTATGTATATCACAATAATCCATTAATAAAGTTCATAAATAGCAAAACCAAAACCATATAATGTTTAGGCAATTCATAAAAATTTAAAAACTAACTTAAAGAGGCACAGAGATGACAACCACAGAAATTCGTGTCACAAGGGATGAGGAAGTGCAAGTGACCAGATAAGCCAGTCAACATTCTAGTTCCCAGGCTGGGTACTGGCCCCCCGGAGTCATTATGTCACTACCATTTATTTACTTATTTACATCTTAAGCATTAAAATTAAACTTTTCTAAGTTGAACATTGCGAGTATAGGACCAGGACCCCCAGTATGAAAAAAACCTGTGATGAATATTTTTAAATGAAGGACTCATCCCCAAATGTATTGGTTTCATACATGATTATTATGTTTTGACTTGGCAAGATTGGGCCTGTCCACCTGAGAGCCATTGGGATTAAGTCCCACAGTGTCTTCTGAGAGCCCTCAAGGTCATTATGAGCAGCCCTAGTCATTTCATAGACACCAGCGCAGCGCCAGGTCCCCGAGTCTGCTGTGTGCCCCCTCCCCTCCAAGAGTGCCCTCCCTGGATTCTGGCCTCTCCAGGCAGCAAGGGAATGTCATAGAATTATGTCCAGCTCCTCAGAACAAAACTAATTGATATCTGTCTTAACTTGGCTTCAAGCCATTGCCTCTAGTAATGGCCACCTTGCTTTATTCTTGGGCTCACTCCTGGCCCCGCGGGCTGGGCTCTCTCTCTCAGAAATCGACGAGTGCCAATCCCAGCCGTGCCTGCACGGGGGCTCCTGCCAGGACCATGTCGCTGGGTACCTGTGCATCTGCAGTGCAGGGCACGAAGGAGCCCACTGTGAACTCGGTAAGAGGGGTCCCAGCCCTCCCTGTGGGTGGAGCCACAGCTCAGGCACCCTGGCCATGGGCCTGAGGCACTGGGGTTCCACTGGATGTGGTCACTTTGCTCCACCACTTGTCTCCCTTTGTTGTTCTCCGTCTGGTTGGGCACCGCCTGTTCCCTCAGGCCTCTGAGCTCTGACATCCAGGCAGCGGTTAATAAACATCTCTGCCTCTACCTCCCCGGAAGACTGAGAGCTCAGCTGGGAAACGCTGACCTCCACCCTCTTCTCCTGCCTCCTGCAGACTCTGGCCTTGGGAGCAGAGAAGGTGGGGTGTGGACAGGGCACGTCGTGCCCCTGACTCCTGGTCCAGGGCTCCGAGCCAGTGGAGGGAGGGGAACCCTGCACCCCTCATGCCTGTGTGAGGCTCAAAGCCCTGAGACAGAGACGCCGGCCCAGGGAGGGTCAGGCCCAGGACATCCTGTGGGGGCCCTGCGAAGCCTGGGCAGTGAAGACAGAAACAGCGTGGGGGTCGGGGCTTGTTGGGCAGGCAGTGGAGGGGGCAGTTGAGAGGCTGAAGCCTCAGGGCACACACGGAATCCTGGGGGTCATGTGGGCCCATGCATGTTCTCTCTCTGCAGAGACGGATGAGTGCCAGGCACAGCCCTGCAGAAATGGAGGCTCCTGCAGAGACCTGCCTGGCGCCTTTGTCTGCCAGTGCCCCGAAGGCTTCACTGGGGTCCACTGTGAGATAGGTAGGAGCTGCGCCAGGGTGGGTCCCTGGTGCCCCCAGCCCTCACCCACATGGAGCACCCCAGACACCCCAGGCAAACCTGTTTTCAACAAGCGCAGACCCTGGGCCGCTCAAAGAGCAGAGGGCAGGGGACAGTTCCCGCCAGCCTGCTGGACAGGCCCCCTGGAGGGAGGGACCCCAAAGGGTAAGGGGTGAGGGGAGGGCTGGGCGCCCAACAAGGGGGAGGGCTTGCCCACTGCCCCCCCACCCGCCCAGCCGCTCTCCTGGCCTCCCCTTCCCTTCTTCCCGCTGTCCTCTCCTCCCTCCCCCAGACACCCCCTTGCGGCTCGGGCCGACTCTCTGGGTGTTCTCCAGAGGTGGACGCCTGCGACTCCAGCCCCTGCCAGCATGGAGGCCGGTGTGAGAACGGCGGCGGGGCCTACCTGTGCGTCTGCCCAGAGGGCTTCTTCGGCTACCACTGTGAGACAGGTAGGGCGAGGGCCGCCTGTGCCTCCTCCAAAGGCCCCTTCTCAGTCCTCACTGGCAGCCCCTCCTCTGGTCTCCCCTCAGTCCCATGACGCACCTCCCTAGCTCCCCCATCTCCTGCACTTACCCTCCCCAACAGCCCCACCTCACCACGAGCAGACCCCTTCCAGCCTCACGTCCACTCTGGCTCCACGTCCAGCCTCACGGCCCTGCTGTCCCTGCACAGGCCAAGCTCTCGGCAGCCCAGGGTCCTGGCACTCGCTGTTCTTACATCTGGAATACTCTCCCCGATTGGCCCATGGCGGGGTCTCCTCAGGGATCATGTCCTGCCTGAAACATCCCCTGGACCAGGCCTTCCCTGACCACTGATCTGCAGGGAGGCCCCACCCATCACTTGATGTCCCAGCACGATTTTTCTCCTTTATAGTACTTAGCACTCTCTGAAATTGTCTCGTCAACACTTCCCCATCTTGCTGATCGTCATGTCCTTGGGAGGGGGGTGGCCTAACCTGTCTTGCTCCAGTGTCCCCAGCCCCCAAGCTGGGCCTGGCTGGCAGCACTCAGCTGTGTAGGGCTGCTGGGCTCTGGCCCTACCACAGGGCAGTGAAGGCTGCACTGGGGACAAGGCCTGTGACCCAGCAACTGCAAGGCACAGGGGCCTGCCTGGGGACAGACACAGTGGGAACTGGTTGTGGCCAGAGAGTCTGACTGCACAGGCAGGGGGCAGTGAGGGCATGCCAAGCACACAGGACAGTGGCTGTGACAGTAGGAGGGGCTTGCTGGTTGTTTGCAAGAGTCCCCTGTGGCTACCTGGGGACACTGTGGGCCCTGACGTGGCCTGGGGGGCTTGGGTGCACACTGGCACCCATAGCCTGGCAGAGAGGGAGGCCGTGGGGGGCCGGTGCTCTCAGCTGCCCAGCTGCTAGGTACCCCCAAGGAGGGGCCAGTGCTGTGCTCACCCAACCTCAAGTCCTCACCCACCTGGGGACCTTGGCCTGCCATGGTGGTGGGATGGCCTGGCCACACTTGCCCGGCCTTCCGGTGGGGCCTCTGGCAAGCCCTGCCCTCCCCCTCACCTCCCAAAAGCAGTGCTCATGATGGTACCACCCACCTCCACCCCACAAACACCCACGCAGGAACAACCCGTGCCCCCGGGAGCAAGGGCCCAGCCAGGGTGGAGAGCCTGGCGACACCCCCGTTTTCACTGCTGCTTTCCCTTCCCTCAGTGAGTGACCCCTGCTTCTCCAACCCCTGTGGGAGCCGCGGCTACTGCTTGGCCAGCAATGGGTCCCACAGCTGCACCTGCAAAGTGGGCTACACGGGCAAGGACTGTGCCAAAGGTGAGGTGGAAAGGGCACCAGCATGTGGACAGGGCCTCCCCTCCTCCCACAGAGGGCAGCAGATACCCCAGAGGACAGGCCAAATCTAGGCAGTTGCTTACCCAGGCTCTGCACGAGAAGCATGGAGGGGTAGATGAGCTCCCAGGAGGCACGTGCCCCCACCAGTGAGCCCCCCCCAGGAGGCACTGGCCAGAGACCAAATGAGCGCATTGTCGACACCACAAGCAGGCTCCCTGCCAGCGGTTGCCCACCTCCGCCCGGAGGCGAGCCAGGCCCGAGAGCTGACCAGGCGAGACACCTGACTTGGGGCCGGGGCTTCCATGGCCGACAGCTGACCACCCCCCTTCCCTTGTTCTTGACCGAAACCCTGAAGAACTCTTCCCACCAACGGCCCTCAAGGTGGAGCGAGTGGAGGAGAGCGGGGTCTCCATCTCCTGGCGCCCACCCGAAGGCCAGGCCGCCAGGCAGATGCTGGATGGCTACGCAGTCACCTATGCCTCCCCCGACGGCTCCTACCGCCGCACGGACTTTGTGGACCAGAGCCGCTCCTCACACCAGCTCCGGGCCCTGGCAGCCGGCAGGGCCTACAACATCTCTGTCTTCTCAGTCAAGCGCAACGCCAACAACAAGAACGACATCAGCAGGCCAGCGGTGCTGCTCACCCGCACGCGTGAGTGCCACCCGTACTGCTGCCTGTCCCCATGCAGAGAGCCACACTGGCCAGGCACCCCAAGGAGAGGGGGTACCAATTAACCCATTCACCACAGGCGCTGGTTCAGCACATGGAGCAGCTGGCTCTGGGGCCAGGCAGAGCCAAGAGGGAGATGGCCAGCTCTGGGCAGGAGCTGACCTCATAGGGAGAGACAGGCTGATAGATAGGAGGGGGTGGCAGGGCTAGGAGTACGGTGGGAGGGCTCCCTGAGAAGGTGCCTGGGACCCACATGGCAGGGGGATGCTGAGGGGAACCAGCCAGGAGCCTGGGGGACAGGCCAGGTATCTAGAGGCCGCCCCCGATGCCACTGAGCAGGGAAGTAGCAATTCAGAGGGGGTGGGGAGAGAGCCTCCCTGTTGCAGTTCACAAGAAGGGGCAAGCCATGTGGACAGCGCGGAGGGGTCTCGGGTGCTGGCACCAAGGGGAGGGGGCTGGGGGGCGTCCAGGGAGGCTTCAGGGCCTTAGCTGGCCAGTCTGCTCCTGGGATCGATGAGGGATGGGGAAGAATCCTGGAACACACCCATGGGGGGACAAAGGGCGGGGCTGGCCCCTGATGACAGGGACGAGTCCTTGGTGGGCACTGGCAAGGGCACCATGGGGGCAGAGATTGGGGAATGGGGTGCTGGAGGCTCAAAGAAGGAGCGTGGACTGGGAAGTGGTGCGACCACTGGGCAGCACTGAGGGCACAGGCGCACGGGGCCAGGGCAGGTCAGAGCGGGCAGGCAGTGCCCACATGGGAGTATGGTGAAGCAAGGTGGCCATGACCCACCAACCAGGGCTCAGGCTGGGTGAGGAGGGCGGTGAGGACGCTCAGAGGTGAGGCACAGAGAGGACTTTAGCAGGTCCCACAGGAGGAGGAAGGAAGGCGTCCTGGCGTCACCTACCAGCCCATGCCAGACGCTGACCAAGTAAGGGATGGGATAAAGAACTCAGGATAGGGTGTCGTGGAGAAGGACAGCTTAGAGGCGCCGAGGATGCATCTAGGACAGGGGGGTGGCCCCAAGTGTGTAGCAGTGGGAGCCATCAGGGGTTCTTGAGAGAGGAAGGGCTCATCCTGAGCTTGGTTGTAGGCAGAAGTGCTTTTGAGGCTGCACAAGCACGAGATGGGGTCTGCCCAAAAACGGCTTCTGGAAGGAAGATAGAGCCCACCCCCTACACCCCGCCCCATCAGGGTGGGGTCTTTACCAGGAGACCAGGGTAGGAGGGAGAGACCAGGCCCACCGGACCTGGGCGCTGCACCACTAGGGAGCTGAGGACTCCCCTCTCGGCTCCCTTAATCTGGGGTTCCGCCCCTACCCGGCCCCTTCCCGGAGGTTGCAGAGGACTCGCCCGGCTTCTATCCCCGATAGGCCCCAGCCGTTCACCATCAGTGCAATCAAAACAGTCAGCCAGGGCTGGCCCCGTGGCCGAGTGGTTAAGTTCGCGCGCTCCGCTGCAGGCGGCCCAGTGTTTCGTTAGTTCGAATCCTGGGCGCGGACATGGCACTGCTCATCAGACCACGCTGAGGCAGCGTCCCACATGCCACAACTAGAAGAACCCACAACGAAGAATACACAACTATGTACCGGGGGGCTTTGGGGAGAAAAAGGAAAAAATAAAAATCTTTAAAAAAAAAAAAAAAAAAAAACAGTCAGCCAGAGAACAGGGAAGGGGTTGCCAGGGTCAGCGCTGTCAGGAAGCGCCCCACCCCACCCCCTGGTGTATATAAACGGGCTGGACCCAGCTGGCCCCAAGCAGTACCCCTAGCGGGCCCCTTTGCAGCACCCATGGAAAGCAGGAGCCTGGGATGTGTCCACCTGGCCTGAGTCCCCGCTGTGGCTGAGGGACACACTCAGCAAAGCCAAGCTGAGTGGCACCTTGCTCAGGCACCTCTCCGTGACCCCCAGCGCCCTTCCTGAGCCCCTGCCCTCCCCTGGGGATGAGGAGGTGCCAGCACTGGCTGAATGGCTCATTGCCCCCCAGGACCCCGCCCTGTTGAGGGCCTTGAGGTCACCAATGTGACAGCCAGCGCCATCTCAGTGCGGTGGGCTCTGCACAGGATCCGTCATGCCACCGTCAGCAGTGTCCGCTTGTCCATCCGCCACCCTGAGGCCCAGGAGGACCAGTCCACTGATGTGGACAGGAGTGTGGACAGGTTCACGTTTGGGTAAGAGCTCGGAGCTGGCCCTTCCTCCTCTCTCCCTGTGTGCCCCACCCTTCTCTCCCTGACTTGCCCAGCCCACCTTGAGAAGCAGGGGCCTGTGCGCCTCCTGTGTTCACCAGAAATCTGCTGATCCTGCCTCGCAGAGCCGCCCTCATCCCACAGCCTTGTCACAGGGCTGCCGGACAAGTGTTTAAACTGTCCCAAAAGAGCAGGGACGCTCTTTCAATCCAGGCATGGCTCCTCCTGCACAAATAATGAGACTGGAGCCCCCGGGAGACCAGCCCAAAGGTCTTCCAGCCTGAGTCATGCAGACCCCTCTGAGAGGGAAAAAACAGGCACCCCCAGGGTTGCCTGAAATTTTTATTTTGTCCCTCTGCACCCTCTGAACTACCCACACTTCTGTACATTTCTAGTTTGTACTTATCAAGGCCATTTTTTCCAAGCGTGTTTCTTCCTTCTCCCCAACCAGATGGCCAGCTGTGCTGAGACAAGACACTGCTTTCTTTGTCTCTGCACAAACGGTTACGCCCAGTAAGGGCCTCTTATCCATGAGGGTGCTGGGAACTCTCCCAGGAATTCCAGCCGAGGGCCACCTCGCAGTCAGGGCTCTCTGAAGAGGGCAGGCAGTCTGCTTGTTCACCTGTTTCCTCCAACTGCCCTTTTCTGGCCTCTTCTGTCTGAACAGCAGCCCTCCCCACCTCTCACTGTACTAGACAGACAGAGCAGGGAGCACCTTCCCACCTGAGCACACAGGTCTGGCCCTAGTGGAGGCTGCGTAGGCCACCAGCAGCGGGACAACCCAGACCCCTGGTCCCACCTGCTTGGGAGGAGCTGGAGTCTGGCAGCAGAGCCAGACACAGAGGCCCTCAGAGACTGTCCTGTTCCTCTTTCCCTGCTATCCTCCCCATAGGGCCCTGCTGCCAGGAAGGAGATACACCATCTGGGTGACTGCCCTCAGTGGACTCGGGGCACAGGAGCACCCCACTGAGAGCCTGGCCTCAGCCCCGCTGCATGTGTGGACCCGTAAGTAGAGCGGCGTGGGCTCAGCTCACAAGGGGTCTTCTGGAATCTCCTACCTCCTGCCAGGCCCCTCAGTCCTCTCCAAAGTGGCTACAGCACCAGAAACCCAGCCCTTGGCCAAGTGTATCCTGAACAGCAGTGTGCCAGGAGGCCTATTCTCCTCTGGAGCTGGGGAGGGCTGCTGCAGGGGGCTGGCGGGCCCTCTAGCCAGGGACGCCCTTCCAGGGCAGCCCTCTGCATGGGCATTCACACCCAAAGGTTCCTGGGCTCCTCCTACTCAATGTGGGTCACCAAGCAAAGGGCCAGAGAAGCATGTGGCAAGGATGCCCATGCTGTCCACTCTGCTGAGCTCCATGGTGTCATGTGAGGAGGAGACCTGGCCCTCCCCAGTGCATGGGAGGGAGTGAGCAACGTGCTGTCACACACAGTGGGAACCAGTGAATGGGGTTGGGGGCAGGTGGATTGGGAGAAGGGAAGGTTTGAGCAGGGCCTTGCTCAGTGGGGCAGGGGTCAGCACAGGGTACAGTCCTCACTCTGACCCCGGGCACTGGACCCTGGCCTATCCCCTGCCTGTCTAGCCTATTCCCCTCATCTACATCCCAGGGAAGGCGTGTGTGGCCAGGCTCAGGGGGATGGAAAGTGCCACACAGGAGGGTGCACTGATGGGCTGAGCAGGCGGGGTGCCTCCCCAGGTGCTGGCAGGTAGCGTTCTGGGGGTGCCTCTCACGGCAGGAGGACCTGAGCAGCACACTATCCTTTAGGATGATAAGGTTGTAATAACTGACTTCAAATGAAGCTTCAGCAATCCATGTCAGATCTTTAAACTGTATCCCTGGGCAGAAGACCCTGTTCGCTCCCTTCACCTCCCTCCCCTGCTCCATGCCTCCTCCAGGGCCTCTGCCGCCAGCAAACCTGACCGCCACCCGAGTCACAGCCACCTCTGCCCATGTGGTCTGGGATGCCCCCACTCCAGGCACCTCGCTGGAGGCGTACGTCATCAACGTGACCACCAGCCAGAGCACCAAGAGCCGATACGTCCCCAACGGAAGGCTGGCATCCTACACGGTGCGGGACCTGATGCCTGGGCGGCGGTACCAGCTCTCGGTGACAGCCGTGCAGAGTGCGGAGGGCGACCAGCTACACAGTGAGCCTGCACACCTCTACATCATCACCTGTAAGTCCCGCATGACCCTGCTGACATTTGCAAGTTCATGGAAGGTGCTGTGGGAAGATAGCTTGTCCAGGTGGGTGCTGCAGGGAGGCGGGCAGAACAGAGGCCCAGAGAGCAGACAGGCAGGCACCTCTGCAGGAGGGCAGGGTTTCCCTCCTCCTCCTCAGTCCACCAGCCTACCATCTGGGACACGAAGCCCACTTGCTCTGAGAGATACGGACCAGCTCAGCTCCAGACACACCTCCCAGGTGGACAACGCAGGTTGGGCCCCCTCTGTGAGCTGGTTGCGGAAGAGAGGCTCACAGGTGAAGGAGGGTACCCAGCCAGGAAGCTGAAGGGCACAGTTAGGTGACAAGGACACAGAGAGAAGCCACACTCTCACTCTTAGGGCCAATGCAGGGTGGGGGCCTCAGCCAAGGTGAGTCCAGACACGGTCCGAATGCCTGGCCTCGCCCTGCAGGTGGAGAACCTGGGCCAGGGCAGGGGCTAGGACCAGCCCCGTCTCAAGACTCCCAGGCAATGTCTGCATCACAGCAGGAACCCTGTGGCTCCTCCTCAGACCCGGCTGGCGGGGAGTGGGGCTCCAGGGCACCTCAGAAAGCCACAAATTCAACCTGCCATTCAACTGCAGGGATGCACACGTCCCTTCAGTTCTCACCTCCAAGCATGGGGGTGGGACGGGGGCAAAGGGAAGCCTCAGACCAACCTCCTGTGGCCACCTGCTCCTCCCACCTGCCCACAGCTCCGAGGGACGGTGCCGACAGACGCTGGCACCGGGAGGGACTCCACCCACGGGTGCTCAGAAACAGACCGCCCCCCGCACGCCTGCCGGAGCTGCGCCTGCTCAATGACCGCGGTGCCCCTGAAACGCCAACCCAGTCCCCCAGGTACACGCCCCAGCCATCAGCCCCATGCAGTGTGCCAGATGCAGGGGTCACCTCGAGAGACCCCAGGCATGGTACTCTGTCATGGTGACCCGTGGTGACTCTCTCAGCAGGTTCTCAGAGCTCGTGGATGGCAGAGGACGAGTGAGTGCCAGGTTCAGTGGCTTGCCCAGCAAATCAGTCACTGTGAGATCGCGTGAGTCCTACAGCCAACCCTAGTGGCCTTACTGCCACCTCACCCAGCCTTTGTTCCCAGAAGGATGAGGGACAAGGCCCCTAAAACCTGGGCTCAAAGACCACCCCCAGTGCCCAACACCATCTCCAGCCAGGGACCACGACCACATGCAACACCCTGGGCCCGGGCCAGCACAAGAACTCACACTATCCCCGGACTCATGACAGCTGTGTGGGCTGAAGACACAGGCTGCTGGCAGGGCACATGAGAGATGATGAAAGATAACCCTTTTAGAAGTAGGTCTGAGACACGGGAGCTTTGGCGGGTCAGGACTCCGAGTGTTGTGTAGTAAGCAGGACAGGAGGGTATGACTCGACCTAATTCACAGCTACTCAAAGTGTGGTCCTTGGACCAGCAGTGCCAGCCTTGCCTGGGGGCTTCCAGAAGTGCAGGATCCCACCCAGAGCTCTGCAATCAGAATCTGTCTTTTAACAAGGAGCCGGGCGATTGGCACACATCATGGTCTAAGGAGAACACATCCCTGTCACATTAAGAGGTCGTGTCCCATGCTAAGGGCAGAGCCTTTGGGTTCAGATCCTGCTCGGCCCAGGAGCAGGATCCTACCGGGCCTCTCCTCCCAGCCCCAGCACCAGAGGCCATGAGGGATGGGTCGAGACGCCCTGGCCCCTTCCCACCTGGTTAAGCAGGTGGGGGTGGGCTAGGAATCTGCCTACAGCAGGCCTCCCCTGAGATTCTGACACAGCAGGCCAGGAGCCACCTGCTTGCCAGCTGCCCCTGCCCAAGAGGACCTCAGAACTCTGAGCAGGGCTCCCCAGGCCTCATCCTCACCTATAAGCAGGTCCCATCCTCACGGAATTCTCCAGCACAGAGCCTAATCACTAGTTTAATGATAATTTTCAACCAGCAAAAACCTCTCCAGGCAAGGGAAGAAAAGACCATGTACCGAGGAGAGTGATGGGGAGCGGGCAGGGGCATCGCTGCCCTTGGTGACCAGCAGGAGAGCAGCAGAAGGGGTCACTGCACACGGTGACCCAGAGGAGGGAGGGCACAGAGGAGGGAGGGCACAGAGGTATCTGGAGAGCCGAACAGGCTGGGCTGCCTCCGACCACCTCCGACCACCTCCTGAAGCCACAGAAGATGCCCGAGGGCACGGTGGGGACCCTGCCAAGGAGCTGACTTCAGTTAGGGGATGGCCAAGTGTGTGGTCTGCTGAGGGCCAGTACGAGGGGAAGGAAGAGGCATTGTAGCCCCCAAGAAGCAGGGGATGGAGAGAAAAGAGCAGAATTTGAAGGATGCTTAGAAGAATGAGGCCAGTGGGTCAGGCAGAGATTTGGCCCTGCCTCAGGCCCCTGATGACCTTCACCAAGGAGCTTTGGTGGAGGCCGCAGTGGAAGCCAGCTCCCTGCTGAGGGTCAGCAGGAAAGTGAAGGCTGGGCCCTGCCTGGAGAAAAACTGGTCCTACCGGAGGCAGTGTGGGGGCCCACAGGGCTCCATGCCCTAGGCAGCAGGTCAGTGGGCACCCCGATCCTGCCACGCTGGGCCTCCACCATGGAGGGATGTCCCTACAACCCAAGGGAGAGAAGCAGCTCAAGAAGGCAGCCCAAGGACAGCCCTGGGTGCAAGGCAGCAGGCTGCGTGGTCAGCACACGGTGGTGTCCTGATTTCTCCTAGAACCCACAGCTCTGGTGCAGCCTGAGAACGCGGAGGAGGCCCCTGAGCAGGTCAGCCTGGCCCCCCAGCTCCCCGAACGCGGCAGCGACAAGGACATGGAAAGTAAGTCAGCAGGAGTGGACTTCCAGGGCTGACCACCCTTGGAGGCTTTAGAGGCTGTAGTCGAGGAGGGGGCCGCCCACAGTGAGGAAGCAGGAGGCACAGAGCCCACCCAGAGGGCAGCCGAGTATGCCACGCTGGAAAGGGTCGGGTGAAGCAAACCATGCAGGCAGTGGCACCTCACCCTCTTACAGACAGGGAACTGGCCCAGGGGCAGCACCCACCCAAACTACTACCCATGTCTGCCCTGGAGAGACAGCCCTCCTACCCTTCCTGCCCCTCCCGTGAAAAGCCCACTCCTGCCTCTCCACAGAGGAGCATGCTGAGCACGACAGCAGGAATCAGTGGAGGGCTGGCTGCAGAGTGTGCTCCAGCTGGAGCATCGCCTGGCAGGCTGCTACCCAGGCTTGGCAGGGGCCAGTAGGGCCTGAGCTGGCCCTGGCATGGTGCTCTGTCTGGAGAGACTCACAGCTGGTGTGTCCCCACAGCGCATCCTCTCAGGGCATTCCCCTTGTGGACCGCACCAACAGGCCCAGGCTCTTTACACAAACTCAGACCCTGGCTCCATGTTCCTCCTGTTCTAGCCCCCCAGGCCACGTCCCTTAGGGTCAGTTCTTCTAGGACCCAGTGGCCTTTCTCCCGAGTCACACCATAGGCTCAGACCAAGCTCACCCATCAACTAGACCCTAAAGATGGCAGAGACCTCGGTGAACGGTGAGCCAAGCACCCAGGGTGCTGCCTCTGAGGGCGCGTCTCAGCTGCAGGCCGGCCCCCAGGTTACCAAAGACACCTGTACACAGGAAGAGCACCTGTGCCAGGGGGTGCGTTTGCAAACAGTGGCTCCACTAATCCCACGGTTCAGCATTCTCCCCTCACCGTAGGAGGCCCAAAGTTGCCATCAGCCTCAGTGAGCACCAAGAGGGTGGGTTTGTGAGTCAGATGCAGTCAGTGAACAATCCCATTAAGGCATGGTGCAGTCTTGTAAGTGAAATAAACAAACCTTTCATCAGATGGTTAGTGATGTGTCAGCCCTTTTCAATATTAGACGTTTCATTTCATAACACTCAGAAGGTAGAGGGATGTGAATGACCTCTCCTGGGCCCTTCTGAAGGAGAGATTCCAGATGGCACCAGGCTGGCCCCAGATGGCACTGTAGTCTGCAGTGTTTGCTAATGTGAGGTCCACAGGCCCTAGGGGAGTGTGAGATGAGTTTAGGTGGTAAGACGAAAAAAAATATGTAATGGCCTTTGGTTCCTGTCACACTCTCATCGTCAGTCCATGATGGCCCCCTTTTATTTAGTTAGTTTAGCTAGCTAGCTTTTGCGAAAATACTGGCCTTTAGATCTGGAACCCTACCCATGAACTGGAACATGAACAGTAACTTATACCTTGCTGTTGTGCTGCCCATTAAGCACAACCCTGAATCCGTGTTTAGAGCCCTTGCTCTGTTAGAAGGGAGGTGGTGGGGAGCACTCTCACCACATATCCACGGGCCTGAACAGCTGTGGTTTTCCTTATAATGGGTCTGGCTGCATGCAGTCTCCCAGATTTGTGTTTTTGCCCAGTGTTCTGCGCTGTCAGTCAGTGCTAATAGACTTACAGATCAATAGAATAGAACTGAGAGTCCAGAATACACCCATAGGTCTGTAATCCACTAATTTCAACAAGGGGGCCAAGACCATTCAGTAGGGAAAGACGAGTCCCCCCCAAACAGTGCTGGGACAAGTGGATATCCACATGCGAAAGAAGGAAGCTGAACCCTTACCTCACACCACACAGAAAATTAACTCTAAATGGATCAAAGACCTAAATGCAAGAGCTAAACTATAAAACTCTTAGAGAAAATTCAGAGGTAAATCTTCATGACCTTGGATTCGGCAAAGTACTTTTAGACAGGACACCACAAGCATAAGCAACCAAAGAAAAAAAAATAAATTGGACTTCATCAAAACTGAAAACCTTTTGTGCTTCAGAGGACACCATCAAGGAGTGAAAAGACAACCCATAAAATGGGAGAAATATTTGCAAATCATATATCTGAAAATGCATTTGTGTCTAAAATATATAGAGAACTCTTACAACTGAATAAAAAGAAGGTAAATAACTCATTAAAAAATAGGCTAAGGATCTGAATAGACATTTGACCAAGGAAGATACACAAATGGCCAACAAGCTCATGAGAAGACGTTTGATATCATTTGTCATCAGGGAAGTGCTAATCAAAACCATCACGAGATGCCACTTCACACCCACTAGGATGGCTAGAATAAAAAGTCAGATAACAACAAGTACTGGTGAGGATGTGGAGAAACTGGAACCCTCAAACACTGCTGGTGGGAATGTAGAGCGGTCCAGCCGCTTCGGGGAAAAAAACAGGTGATTCCTCAAAGAATTAAACAGAGTTACCATATGACCCAGCAATTCCACTCCCAGGCATATCCCCAAGAGAAATGAAAACATATGTCCACACAGGGACCTGTACCTGAATGTCTGCAGCAGCACTAGTCACAATTGTCAAGGGTAGAAACAACCCACGTGTCCATCAACTGATGAACGGACAAACAAAATGTGGTGTATCCACACAAAGGAAAATTATTCACCCAAACAATGAATAAAGCACTGCTGCATGCTACAGCATAGATGAATCTGAAAACATTATTCTGAGTGAAAGAAGCCAGTCATAAAAGGCCACATATAATGTGATCCCATTCATAAGAAAGTCCAGAATAGGGAAATCTATAGTAACAGAAAGCAGGCCAGCGGTTGCTTAGGACTGTGGGTGGCGGTGGAGGTATAGGGAGGGTGACAGCTAAGGGTACGGAGTTTCTTTTGAGATGATAAAAATATTCTAAAATTGACTATGGTGATGGATGCACATATCTGTGAATATGCTAAAAACCAATTAATTGTACGCTTCAAATGCGTGAATTGTACAGTATAAATTATCTCAATAAAGTTATTTTAAAAATATAACGTGAAGAACAGTGTTTTCACTATCTCTTTTGTGTAGGAAAGTGGGGAAGGGAAATGTGAGTATATATATTTTCTTATATTTAAAAAGAAAACCAATAAAAATGGCTAACTATACAAGGAGGGAAAGAACAAGAATGAGGAAGTAAAGGGAACAGAGATGGATGCTAGAATTCTCTGAATGTGCCTTTATAGTTTTGACTTTAGAACCAAGAAAATTTTTTTTAGGTGACATCAAAAAAAAAAAAAAATCCTGAAAATTGAAAACAAACTGAAATAAACTTATCATGTTGATGACATAACCACACAGGAAAACAGTATCATTTCTAGTGATTTTAAAAACAGCATTCTGACTATTCACTCCTAGTAGAATATATTCTAAGGACAAAAAGAATTGCAAGAAATTTAACGCTGTACTCAGTGATCTTGATGTTAGCGGTACTGTTATTTTAAAACTGTGACATGTACACTGTGGGATAAAGAAAATAATTGTTAATGCCACCAAGGTTTCCAGCACAGAGAGAGAAAATATAAAATCAAAGAAGCAAATCGCCTGTGCTTTTCTTTTTGACTCTGATCATTTGAACAAGAAATACTGATATGAACTCATAATTTGTTTATTTTCACATCGAATTTCCTAGTTCTGTCTCCTGCAAAGTCCTGAAGCACTGACACACCAATAACAGCGAGCCCCCTGATGCCCAGAGGGGCTCCAGATGCCATTCTCCACCAAAAGGAACCAGAGTCTGTGGAAAGTGGCTGATTCCGAGACTAAAGCAGGATATGGACAAAATAAGCCTAGGACATACTTTTAAAAAGCAAGCAAGCTTTCAAAAACAACTGGGATTGTGTTTAAAGGGCAAAGGAGCCAACCTGAAAGGCTCCTGCTGGCCAAAGATAGGATAAATTGAGCATCAAGAAAACTAATGACAGCAACAGACTGACACTCATCAAGTATATAAAAATCCCTAAGTTCAGGGCTGGCTCCGTGGCCGAGTGGTTAAGTTGGCGTGCTCCACTGCAGGCGGCCCAGTGTTTCGTTGGTTCGAATCCCGGGCGCGGACATGGCACTGCTCATCAAACCACGCTGAGGCAGCGTCCCACATGCCACAACTAGAAGGACCCACAACGAAGAAAATACAACTATGTACCGGGGGGCTTTGGGGAGAAAAAGGAAAAAAAATAAAATCTTTAAAAAAAAAAATCCCTAAGTTCATAATGATGCTCAAAAAGAACAAACAACGTATTGGTCAACTTTAGAGCTTGCTGGGGGACCAACTCACTCTGCAAGTGTACAAATAAAGGAAAAGAATGGAGCACTTATCCGGCCTTGCCTGCATGGGCTGTATGTCAGGGTGACCGAGTAGGGGGTGAGGGAAAGCAGCTCTTCAGAAAAGACTTTCCAGCTAGTGAGGGCAGAGGAGCCACAGATTGAGTTGGATGATCTGGAGCCTAGATCAGGGACCTCTATGGGTGCTCAAGCCATCAGGTGCAGAGCCTGAGATCTTTATTCTGGATTAACCAGGCTGCCAACACTGAACCAGTGATCAGTCCTCACATCAATGAAACTGGACTCGGAGACATCACACGCCTCCTGGAGTGCCCGAGGGTGCATGGCCTCCACCGGCAAAGCAGTCCCGCAAAGACCATTTGACCCTGAAGCCTATTAAGCCCCTCTCTCGAAATACCGGTTTCCAGGAAACATGGGGATGGGGGCTGGGGGATGAGTTAATGCCACAAGAAAGCAATAAGTCAAATCCAGAGAATTCTACAGGACAAATGGCCTATTTCTTCAATAAATACAGAGGGAAGATGAAAAGTTATAGATGAAAAGACACGTGAGCTGCATCAAACTGAGGCAGTGTGCATACTTATGAATCCTGACTAGATGAGACCAGCCATGAAGGACATTTTAAGATGATCAGGGAAATCTGAACATGGACTGTGATCTCTCATGATATTAAGGAACTACTGCTAATTTTGTAATGACTGCATTGTGCTTACATAAAATATCTTAAAGTCTTTATGTATTAGATACCTGCTGACATATTTACAGGTGAAATGGCTTCTGTGAACTGCTCTGAAATTCTTCAACAAGCGAAATAAAGGGAGATAGAAAGATGGAAATAGATTAAACAAGATTGGCAAAATGTTAATAATCGGTGAAGCTGAGTGACGATATATGGGGTTCTTCATACTCTACATTTTGTAGGTTTTAAATTTTTCGTAATAAAAAGTTTTCTAAAGCCCACAACTCACCTTTAGCACATCAGGAAAGACAAAAAGGAAGGCCCAGAGTACAGTGAGGGGAAAGGAGAGAGTGAAGTAGAAACAGGGAGGAGGGGAACCAGCCAACAGACAGAACCCAAGAGGGCCTGGAAGGGGGAAACGGGAGAGGCAGGCCCACCCGGTCAGCCCCCAGGAAGGGTGGCTGGCGCCAGTGGGGAGGAAGCCAAAGAGGGGGCATTGGCTGGGGTGGGGGGTGCTGGATTTGATGCAGAGGGGAGACTGGCCTTCTGGTATTGAAAGCAGTGAGGTCTGCATAATTCTTCTGTGTTTCTCAATGCTTTTTAAGTTAAAAATTAAAACAACAGATATCTTAAAGCTAAAAAAAAAAAAGAAGAAGAGGACAGAGTGGACCCTCAGGGAAAAAGCTAGGCCCACCCCTCCCTGGCAGCGGCCCTGAGCACCCATCCCTACCTGCCAGCAGCGTGGTGAGGATGCTGTTGTGGGGGCATGACGCACGGATGCCAGCACAGAGTCCTGCACAGACAGCTGCCTGGACTCGGGGTGGGAGGCTGCCGGGGGCTGGGACCTGGGGACAAGCCCCGGAGGATGAGGAGGGAGATCCAAGAGAGGCTCTGGAGGGGAGGCCTCGGCGTTCCAAGAGAAAACCCTGTGCAGGGCACAGTCATCGGAAATGCTGCAGCGGGGGGGCGGGCACAGGCCAGGGCGGAGCTGGGAGTCTCCTGAAGGCGACCAGAGCCCCACCATGATCTAAGCTTCCAGTGGTGTGTGGAGTGTGATGGCTCAGCACTGAGGGTCCCAGCAGAATCACTGGCTGCTCCCTCCCCACCTTGAGATCATGGGCTCAGGGCCGGGCATACTGAGGCCCATCTTCTCACCTGTGCTCTCTCTGACCACCTGAACAGGGCCACCCCTAGGGCCCAGTGGTGTTGGGGACAGCAGGAGGTAGCAACACAATAATGCAGGCCTTGCCCTGGGGTCCCAGCAACTAACAGCTCATGGCCTGTTTACAGATGTCCCCACGAACTGCTCAGAAAACCCCTGTCGGAACGGAGGCACCTGCGTGCCTGGTGTGGACACCCACAGCTGTGACTGTGCCCCAGGCTTCAAAGGCAGACGCTGCGAGCTTGGTGAGTCAGGAGCCACTCCTGGTGCCTACAGGGGTCCCCGGGCCTGGCCTTGAGACATCTGTCACAGCAGGCTGTGACGCTGGGCCAGGGTGGGTTTGCCACAAGAACCTCAAACTGTGAGGTGCCAGGACAGGGGCCCAGCCTCAGTGCCCCAGACTTCCGAGTGCCCAGGTAGGGAGGCTGGCAGGCAGTGAGCCACTGGGCCTCACACTGTCCCCAAAGTGCCAGGGTGAAAGGTGCTGCCCGGCTAATTGGGGGTCTGGAGACAGTCAGAAAGGAGGGACACAGAGCGCCAGCCACCCCACAGTGAGAGGTGAGTGCAGGGGGCTATTTTTGGCTCAGGGCCCAGAGACTACTGCAAGGCCTAAGGGAAACCAACGGCAGGCTTCAAGGACCCTGAGTCAGAGCAGCACCCCCAGTCGCTGAGCACCCCTGGGGATGGGGCCCCCAGCCCAGGAAGCAGCTGGGGTGGACCCACAGGCCCAGCCCGGCTGCCAGGGCCTCCCCGAGGGTGCAGAAAGAGAGCTCCCACCATGCACTGAGCTCCTTGTAAGCCACGGCCCTTTTCCTTTGTGCCGGCAGCCTGTAAAAAGGTGCCCCAGCCCTGCACGCGGCTGTTCTCGGAGACAAAGTCCTTTCCAGTCTGGGAAGGAGGCGTCTGTCACCACGTGTAAGTTTCTCTCCTCCGCCTTCACCGTGTTTGTAGAGTGTTCCTGACCTCTCGAGGTGCTTTCACAAAGTCCAGCTCACCCCACCCTCCAAGCCCCAGAGAAGGTCTGGCGGTCACAGTCACAGAAGGGGCTTGCTTTGACTGCTTCTTCCCTCCATATGGCAGAAAGTTTGAATAAATTTGCCTGTCTGTGCAGTTGGGAGTTAAGGCACAGGAGGCCAAGGAGCCCGACCCCCAGCTCCCAACCCCTCGGGCCTTCCTTTTTCCACCCTCGAGCAGCATGAGCCTCCCTCCCCTGGGTGGCAGGGCCACAAGTACACAGGAAGCAGGAAGTGCCATTTGCCTCTGCCTCGCATCCCCTGGAAAGATAAACAGCACAGGAGAACTTGAGTTTTGCTTCTGCCATTAAGTCATGATATGGCCCTGGGTGAGCCACTCATGTCTCAGTTTCACCGTCTGTAAAATGGGCTGCAGAGGGAGAGTTTGCCTAGCTTACCTCTTGGGACCTCTCTTGCTAACACTCTGTGACTCTGTGGGTCATACTTATAATCTATTTAGTCCACAAGTACGTACAAGCACCTACTGTGTGCCAGGCGTGGCTCTAGACACTCAGTACATGTCAGTGAACAGAACGGGCCCAAGTCCTCCGCTGGGGATCCCTCCATTCTAGATGAGGGAGATAGCACACAGGAGCACAAGTATGTTACGTGGTGTTTTAGAAGGTGGTCAGTGCGAAGGAGAAAAGGAGGAGGTAAACACGTGGGGCCGGGAGAGCCAGGGCTGGGGGATGGGAAGGGGCCCACTGAAGCTTTAAGTGGGGTGTCAGCAGAAGCCTCATGAGAAAGGTGACATTGAACAGACATGGAGGAAGGGAGGGACATGAGGCAAGGACATCTCTCCCAGAGAGTCAGAATGTCAGCTGACAGGGCCCTAAATCAGGAGCGTGCTGCGTGTCTGAGCAGCAGCGGGAAGCCAGGGGAGCTGGAGCTGAGGGAGCAGGAGGAGCCTGGCAGGGCCTTGGAGACCCTTGGAAGGACTCTGGCATTTGTCCTCTGTGAAATGGGGAGCTACTAGAGGGTGCTGAGCAGGGGGTGACATGTCCAATGACGTGTTTAGAGCTCACTGTGGATGGAGGCAAGAAGGCAAGGTCTTGGAGGCTGCATTTGAGCTGGGACATGAAGCCAGTCCTAACACGACAGGAATACATGGGAGGCGCAGAGAACGCTGGGATTTGGGAATGTGTGTTTACAGGCATCTGAATTTGGGTTGTGTGGAATGCCAGCCTGAACCCAGCATCCACCATCTTCCAACTGTGCAACTTACACCAGAGCCTGCCCGGGAGAGCCCTGCACTTGCCCAGAGCTTGCATCCTTTCACGTTCCATGTCTCTGCCTCTCCAAGTGCCCTCCTTGTACTTAGCATATAGTTGGGTCTTGCTTTACATCCAGCCTGACATCCATGGTTTTATTGGAGTGTTTAGACCATTAACACGTTAACGTAACGAGTGATATGATTGGGCTGAACTCCGCCATATTGCTATTTGTTTTCTATTTGTCCCATCTGATCTTTGTTACTTTTATTCCTCTTTTCCTGCCTACTACCAGCTTAATTTTCAAGGGGATGCCTCTAGAGATCTCTGGAGCTCTTCTTCTGCACAGCTCCCTCCTCTCTAGTACTCTGCCCCACAAATTCCAGCTGCCTCTACCCGCCCTGTTCAGTGTGACCACTACTTGGACCCCCCGGCACCTGCAATGCAGTCCAAAAAGTGGCTCAGACTGAATTCCAGGGCGACCCGGGGGCTCACCTCATCTGTTTTCCTTCTCTCAAGGATCAGGTCTTGCACTGTCTGTTTTCTAACATCTGAAACAAGTGATCCTATGTCCTGTCTGGTTGTCTGGTGGTTCAGGCTGCGAGTTAACTCCAGGTCCCGTTCCTCCGAGGGCTGGCAATGGAAGCCTTCCCAAAGGCTTTAAACCCTAAGGCTCTGCTAGACGGAGCGCACGAGGAGGAGCTTCGCCTGGCAGGTTCCCTGGATCTCTC
The DNA here is from genome assembly GCF_021613505.1 of Equus quagga. NCBI lineage: Eukaryota > Metazoa > Chordata > Mammalia > Perissodactyla > Equidae > Equus > Equus quagga. The sequence goes on along the minus strand of NC_060283.1, from coordinate 32,744,944 downwards.
TCTGCAGCAGCTCTGACATTTGAGAGCTTTAACCAGAACCAAACGCCTTCCCGTTCGTTACCACCTACAAACCTGGGACAGAGCAGTATGAGTAGTTCCCAGTGCACACGAAGCTGAGGCTTAAGCCCAGAGACGTGCTCGAAGCAGACTAGTTAATAAATGGGGGCAGGGCTCCTGTCCCCACTGCCACATCTAACGGCCGCATCTCCAAGGCCCCTCAGATTTCTCCAGGAACTTCCCTAAAACAGAAAAGTGTCAAAATGTACACTGAAAATGGGTGTATCTTACTTTATGCAAATTATCCCTCGGTAAAGTTAGTTTTTAAAAAAATTACATGACTTTTATGCTGGACATTTTAATACATCCCCAGGAGGTAAGGATTAAGGAAAGAATGGCCTTTTCCTCAGACCCCTGCACAGTTCCCTGTGGGTTCCCGTGGCCGAGGTGAAGCCGGGCAACATTCTGCTCCAGTTTCGGGCTTCACAGAGCTTTCTCGTGACACAGGTACAAGAAGGTCTACAAAGTGCACCAGGACATCTGCTTCAAAGAGAGCTGTGAGAGCACAAGCATCAGGAAGACCCCAAACAGGTGCCACCTCGGGGAAGAGGCCCATGCTGTGTCCTGCGTGTAGCTCACTGGGTAACGGGGCAGGGGCGGCCCTGGGGACTGAGTGCTGTGAGATGCCACAGGCCCTTGGTTTGCCAAAATGTGCAGCCACTGTGCAATGACGTTCTTCAAGAAACTGTGTGCACATATGTGTGCACGTGGGCACACCCAGATGGGTAGAGCCCAGCATGGTGGGTGCTGGGGGGTCACTCTGGTTATGCAGGTTCACACAATACCTAGTACTAGAATTGGGAAGCATGGAGCATTATTAACAGGCCCAAGTATATAACTGCAAATATAGTAAATCTCTACTTTTTATTCCCTCGATCTAGGTTCTTTCCCCCAAAAGGTTCAAGGTAGCCGTAAGAGTTATCATATAATGCACTGCCTGAGTATACTGTATGCTTTCAAACAGCAGAGTCCAAACCACAGTCATATTCTTCACAGACCAAGCAGCAGCCACACACTGGGTTCTGTGTCACTGACTATCGAGGAAAAGCACAGTGTGGACCCACCAACACTGTGTCCTCCCTCGGGTGGCTCTCGCTTTCTTACTGCCCATCACTCACATCTGGCCAGGCTGGTGGCTCTCCCCATTACTGCACGCCTCCAGTCTTCAGACAGACGGGAATGCTAATCCCTGCATCAGTGTCTCACTGATGGCACTCCCGAACTGGGGTACATGTGAGCTAAAGGCCAGGCAGCACGAAGCAGGCACCTGGGCGGAGGAAGCTTCAGGTTACAGGTGCACAGATTCTTTTTCCTAAACCACCTTTCTCTAATTATTTCAGGAAACAGAGTAACAGTGCAACACTGAAGAAATCTTAAGGTATGTTCCCCACCACGGCCGCTGAGCGGCTGCTGGGAAGTCGGAAGGCCATGCCCCCAGCACTGGGCCTTTTAGAGAGCTGCCTGTTCCTTCCGGAGCAAGGCAAAAGAAAGTTCAGGGTGTGCTCTGTATCCCAAACTCCCAGACCACAAGGTTTCAGAATGCCCTGAAGGGGTTAAAATCGGCGAGAAAAAACAGTATGAAGGCCTCCCAATAGATACAAACCTGGCACAGACACATCTTCAGGTGGGAATGAGGCTCTCTGGGGTGAAGACGAATCCTACTCTATCTCAAGGGACCTGAGAAACCTTCCCTGATCAGCAGTGATGGGGGTGAGGGGTGAGCACTTGGAGAGGCCGGAAGAACACCTGGCACGTGGAGAGAGGTGGTACTGACAGGGAGGTGGGGCCAGGGCGGGGGGGTTGGGGGGGTGATGGTAGGAGGGGACTGGGATACCTAGATTGCAGAGGAATTCTAGGAATGTGGGGTTAAGGGAGTGATTCCCAGACCCTGTGAATGTGTGAATGGTAGTGTATTGAACGAAAAAATGGGGTGTGGGGCCTTGATCACATAACTCTGGGGAGTCCTGAAGACTCTGTCACTGGGGATGTCCCAGTGGACACAGGAATCCTAAGCATTCAGAAATCCTGAAATGAAAGAAACTTTGCAACCCTACTCTTATTTAATCCAGCATTTCCCAAACTCTTTAGGCAACTCAACCCCATCCACCCCACCTCCCCACATGCACACTCTGGACAGTCTTCACCATAGTTTGGAAGATACTGAGTTAACCACAGAGGCCCATCTCTACAGCCTGACAGTTTCTTCTCAGCATGATGTCACCGGGAATGACAGAGGATTTCTGCTTGGCCCGGGACAGCTTAGTACTCCTCCTCCATAGATGAGCCTGGAAATCCATCTTCCTGGTGTTGTAGGAGAGGACAGTGAGGCACGGGGAGAACAAGCAGCTTCACAAACAGGGCCACATCTTTTACATGGTGAGGAAATGAGGGCGAAATGTTATTCAGAGACCTTTACAAACAACCAGAACAAAAGAGCTTTGCAGGTGTAGGCTGACACCAAAGGAAAGGCATTCACAGCAACCAAGCGGAAGGCCAAGGCTGGGATCCACAGGGGGGGAAGCACACATGAGAGAGAATGTGTGACCTCGGGCAGCGTCCACTCACATGTGAAATGTCTCCGCACTCAGTTCCTGTCCACTCAAAGGCATCACTTCCCCCTCCCACCTCACACCACAAAGACAAACACATCCAAAGCACGTACGCCAAGGCTGGCAAGCAATTCATGGCTAGGATTAAGAACCGACAAATATAGTTTGGGTTTGAAATATTGATATTGCAGTAAGTCACATGAAAGAATAATATATTTTTTAAAAACTCGCTCAGCAAATCCATTTCTATAAAAACAAATCAGGAACTCTCAACTAATTGTCAAATTATCAAACACTGACTTTTAGACTACCCACTCTCGAAACAGTGGAGAAAACACAAATAGGCAGGAAACAGAAACACGTATACCCAGACACACACCCAAGAACACAGTGCAAGAATTCATTTCAATCCAGAGCGGCTGGGACAGCCAGTGCCTTCAGAGATCCAGGGGTGTCCCAAAATGGAGGGGGGCAGCCTGCAGACTTCAGACGTAAAAGCTGCAATGCCGCCCGAATGTCCCTGACTCTGGGGGTTGCAGTCTGTCATCCTCAACAAGCCTGCCGCCATCTGCTGCCGTGTCAGAGGGAGCACACCTTACGGTCCTGATGCGACAACAACCAGAGGACCGCTAAGAGAAACGGGAAGCCGCCGTTTCAGGGGAATGAGTATCCTTCTTCTCATGCCCCATTCTGCTTTTTCTTCAAAGGACTCAGGACGTTCTTGTTACACTCCATCAACTTCATGAATTTCGAAAGCCCAAGAAGACGAGGTCTAAAATCGAATTGAAAAGGACACCCCGAGAGACAAGGTCTTGGCTTGAGTCAGTCCCCTCTGCGACTGCTCTCCTCCAACCTCTAGAAGACAGACGGCTAGACCAGGCACTCACCAGCCCACCGCCCTGCCTGGCCACAGCCAGGGAGACTCCTCCAGACCCATCACCTCCAACACCTGTGCTGTAACCCAGGCTGCGGCTTCCTACAGGGGCCGTCCATCCACAGCCAGAGTGTCAGCCCGGGATTGGCGAGGCTGGTAGGCGAGCCAGTAACACTTCTGCAACGTTCTGAAACCAGTGCTCAGACTCCAAGGTCAGAGGAAGATTCTGCCTGAGACCTAACAATCAAGTTGAGGAGGAAGTGCTATCACCAGCTTTTCAGCAGAGACAGTGGGGCTGAGAGAAGGGGCAGAAATGAGGTGACACAGACAGGAAAGCCAAGTTTAGACGCAGCTTCCCCCGGCTCTCCTCCACCAGCAGATTATTCATGCTGACAGGTTGCAGGCTAGTGATCCAGCATGTGGATCAGTAGATTTTGAATGAGAAAATGTTAATACTAAGATTGAGTTTAGACACTTTTAGTCTACGCCTTTTTCTGTAAAGGGTCAGACGGTAAATCCCTTTGGCTTTGCGGGCCAGATGGTCTCTGTGGCAACTACTCAGGTCTGTGGTCCTAGCGCAAACGCAGCCACAGACGTGACTGAACAGGTGTGGCTATGTTCCAATAAGGCTTTATTTACAAAAATGGGGGTGGGGGCAAGTCTCATGGGCCACACTAGGCTAGCCCCTGGTCTTATGAGGTCACCCAGGATTAGGCTGTTATAGAGAGGAAGCCATCCCCCGGATGACAAGTCACACCAAGCCATCAAGGACCCCAGAGTTTCATGGAAGTGCTACACAAACCCCGCTTGGAAAGCAGAAGCAGCCCCTGCACCAGGTGCAGCAAGGGCTCCTCCTCACACGTCTGGACGCAGCGAAGATGGACAGCTGGGGCGGGCTATGCTACATAACGTTTAGCATTTCTTTTAGTCCACAACTCAAGTAATAACTGTTTTAGGCTATCAGGTAGTAAGCACAGTCTTTCCATCTTTACAAGCAGAACACGGCATCACCTTGCCACATCCGCTTTCCAGCACACTTCTAAACAGCTCTATCCTCTCCCTGCAAAAGAGATTAAAACCAAAGAAATCACCCTGCCTCATAGCGTGTTGAACATTTTTAACAGCTGATCCAAACTGGAACTCAAGCCCCTGTATGTCTTCCACCGGCTCTGCTCCAAGTCAGCATTACAGCCACAGAAAGGGCGCCTCCCTTTCATCTTTTATAAAAACATTTTTTGAAGAGTTAAGAGTATATTTTAGGCTTTTTATTTTTATTAAAACTTTGTGTGCGTATGTCTGTGTATTATGCAATTTGTCATTTTCAGAAAGGAAGAACAGTCATTTCAAGAAGTCTCTACTGTACTCCAGAATGTCCCAGTCTCCAAGGCCCACCTGGAGAAGACGGCAGAGCCTAGTCAAGGGGCTCCAATGCCGGGTGAATCAAGAAAACCATGGACATGTACTGCTGGCCTCTGCAGCGTACCAGAACCTGTCGCTGTGCGTCGGTGTGAGCTATAGCATCACCAACAAATGGCAAGATCAAGTGATATCACTGGAAAAGTCGATGGAACTTTCTACTACCATGTTAATAACCTCAAGCCCCTCAGCCATGAGGCAAACATGTTCCAGTTTTTAGCCTAGAAGCATTTGTTTCTACAGAACAATCTACTGAATCCTGAGCTTGGTGCTGTTATCGTATGATTAACCAATTCTGATGTTTTACAGATTAAATATCTAGTAAACAGACTTCTTGATGCTAAAAGAATTACAATTCATCCTTGAAACATTCCACATGAGCCATTGCTTTTCTCACATGGCTCCTTCTTAAAACTCTGATGTCAGGGCCAGCCCTGGTGGTGTAGCGGTTAAGTTCAGTGTGCTCCACTTTGGCAGCCCGAGTTCAGTTCCCTTGTGTGGACCTACACTGCTCTGTTAGCAGCCATACTGTGCTGGTGGCCCACATACTAAAAAAATAGAGGAAGATTGGCACAGATGTTAGCTCAGGGCTAATCTTCCTCAGCAAAAGAAAAAGAACTCTGATGTCTTCCTCAAAAATACTCAAAGTCCACCCAAGGAAATTATTAATAATGGAATCAGAAAACTGTGAGGGGAAGAAACATTTATTCCTGTGTGAAAATGAAAGGAATAATCATGAGTTGCTGAGTTACCCATTTGCTAATCAAAACTTGGACGAACTGACCACCTAATCGAGCACAGATTTAGGATTCTCCTTAGTCCCCCGACTGGGCACAAACAAAATCCTAGGTTCCAGGAAAAGTGCTGGTCACTTGGATGCCACAAAATGGAAAAGTGAAAACACTGGCACAGAGTGAAATGTCTTCATTTTCAAATCCTTTTGCCCAGACCGAGAGACACAGTAATGACAAAATCTCCATTTTCCCCACTGCGTGTGGGCTGTCCTTGGGGGGTGGGGGGGGAGGCGGCGCAAGGAAACCTACGCCACACCCCACTGCTCTGCCACCGGCGGACCCAGCAGGCAAGGGCTCCACCCAGCGTCAGCCAGCCTCCAGCACCTTCCCTTAGCTGGAACTCCTCCCGCTGGCAAACTACTGCCACCAACGCCTGACTCAGACGTGGAGGGATTCACTGAGCTACTTTTCTTTTACAAAAAATCTTTCTCTTTGCAGTCATGCTCAAATAGGAGCCTGGAGAACACAAGAGCATCTACACCTCAGTGCTGAATCCTCACCATAAAATACAGCTCAGATCTATCAATGGTATTCCAATGCACAGGGTAAAGGAACTCTCTTTAAACACCAGCTATTTACTTTTCTTTTAAATAAAGGAAACACAATAAATGTAAGCCCCTTTACAATCTGAGGCTCTCATGAATCAATACAGTTGCACTTTGCCGGACCAAGCCTTACAGCAGTTTCTTAGACCCGAGACTGTTGACTTTTGGGCCTGGCTCATTCTGCTGTGGGACTATCCTGTGCATTGCAGGATCTTTAACAGCATCCCTGACCTCAACCCACTAGATCCCAGTAGAACCCTCTCCTGGTCCTAACAACCAAAAATGTCCCCAGACATTGCTAGATGTTCTCTGGGGCCAAGAAGGTCCCCAGGTGAGAACTGCCACCCGACTGGATTCTTCCATGGTCTCTGTGGGACAAATAAGGCTAAGCACCTGGACTCCCACAGAGTCGGTGAAATGCTGCCAAAGGGACCTGAGGTTTGGCCACATCACCAGCAATGTTTTCCACAGCATGGATCCTGTGCCAGTTCCCCCCAAGGAAGACACACCCAGAATGTTCCAGGAAGCACCAACCTTCCCACCTCTCATGGGTTCATGCTATCAAGGCTGGGCCTCTACCTCACAGATGACCCCCGGCTTACACCAAATTCCATTCCCTGACCCCAACTCTCCAAATCCCTCCCAGACCCCCTGGGTTCCCCGAGAAGACTTCCACCTTCTTTGGAGTCACAGAGAGTTCCCTGGAATGAAACCAAGACTAGACCTGTAGCCCTGGCTGCAGGCTCCGCCCTGCTCCACAACCCTGTGCAGGTGTTTCTCCTTTGGTCTCAGAAGCCCCATCTGTAAAATGGGCAGGGGACATGACTGGATAGGACCCTCCACAGCCCCTTCCTGTTTTGGCACATTCCAGGTCACTCTATGGCTGCCAGAGGCTTCAGGCCTGGACATGACCCACTGGCCATGGGCTGGCACAAAAGTGAACTTTCCCCAAGAGGTCAGAGCCAGGGCCTGTTCTTCACAGAGAGGAAGGTGCCCCAGTGCTTTGCTGGCATTAAGCAGCTGTGCAGAAGGAAACCGCACATCACTAATCAGCTCCCTTTCACTCTGCTGGACACTGAATGCAGCTAGGAAGCAAAAGATATTTTTGGGTTAAAAATATGAGTATTTTTGTGGAAAACCTGCTACTTGTTTTCATAAAATAAAGTGCTGTGATGTCCTACACCTCACTGCCTTCTCATACTTTTATCTTTATCACTAGAAGGAAATAGAAAATAACTCCCAAACCAGAAGGACCCTTGTCCCCCACACTGTCATGGAATTATCACCTACATACACAAAAGAGAAAAAGTAAAACCAAATGTTGATGTATTGAGTCCCTGATTTTAACAGCTCCAAGTCAGTCCTTTATTAGGTTTGACAGGGCCCTCCCCACAGAGACCCAACAGACCAAACTAAGGCATCTCCAATTCAGTTTGACCTGTCTACTTCTCAGGTGATTTATAATAATTTTTTCATCGAAACATCAGTTCTAGAATGAAAACCTGAGAAGACCCAAGTGAAGTTCCGAAAAGCTTCAAGAAATTTAAAACACTCTTTGATATTGCTGGGCTCTTTTCACTCCAGTCCTTCTATCACAACTCCTCCTCCTCCTCCTCCTCCTCCTCCTCGTCCACACTTGTGCTTTCTCCATCAGGCATGCGGCTCTCAGACTCCTCTTCCTCCTCCCGAGCCAAGAGCTTCTTAAAAACTTCAAACTCCTCAGCAGAAGAACAGGCTGTCCTGGCCAGAAACTCAGCTTCTGAAACTCTGAGAATGTCCTTGAGTAAAGGGTTGGGGACCTGCGTCTGCCCCTTCTTATCAGGGGTCTGGTACCGTCCTAGGCGCTCGAGGAACGTGTGTCTCTGCTTGGTCTTGGTTATGGGGTACTGCAGGAAGTCGGTCCTCACCACGTCCACATGTTTAACCCCCATCCTAAAATAGGCATACTGGACACAGACACAGTTAGGAATCTCAGGCGCACAACCCTAAAACCTGTCACTCCACAATCCGTACTACACTCAGGCTGTCCAAGAGCACTCAAAAAGAACTGCCTAATTAACCACGGCAGACCATCCTTGATACCCAACATCCGGATGATGGCTGACAGTTTTCAAAGCATTTTCAAGTTCATATTGAGGCAAATGCAACAGAAAATGAAGGGGCAGGAGGAAAAAATTAAGCTCTATTTTTCTTTAGACAGGGGAAGAAAAACTAAGAGTATGGAAAGAATAAGCAAAAAATTCAGAAAACAGCTAGGGATGTGACCTAAGTCATCATAATCGTCACCAAAAAGTTAAGACAACTGTCACAATTATATTTCTAAAATCAACATGCAAAATAGGTTCTAAAGATAGGAAGATTTTAGCTATTTTTAACTTGGCTATTTCAAACAGGCCCCATTTGGACTCTGGGAATAGGGCTGGGTCATTCATTATTAATGGCAGAAAAGTTGCAGAATGGGCTTTATCTGTAGTAAAGAAGTGAAAGGAGTGAAACCCAATTCTCTTTGGCTGGTGCGTGGAGAGGACAGAGGCCCTCCACCTGTCTACTCGCCCCAGGGTGTCTGAGGCCTCTTATCCATACAGTGGACCCACACCACACAGTACCTGCTGGCACTGCCAGTCACTCTATCGGTCACTCTCACCTGGAATTTGTACTCCAGTGCACCAGGGTCCTCCCGAAGAACATAGGGGCATCTGTGCAAAATCTCCGTTACCTGCTGTACCGTGAAAAGGCACTTCTCCTTGAGAACCCTGACAACACTGTCAATGTCCCGCTGACGCATGGTGAAAATTTCAGGGCAACAGTGAAGGACTCTCTTTAGTTTCCCTGAAGAACATAAAAAAGGGCAAGTGCATAAGTTCAGGATATTCCAAAACCCACCAGGCTGGCCACACCCAATTCAAGTTAGCCTGGGTCTTCTTAGAGGCCTGGGATAGGTCTTCCCAGAGGCACCATGGAAGGGGATGGGCCAGAATGACACACCTCCCCACTGACTCCCTCCCACTTCTCAGACTCACCAGCCCTCCCTCCCTGGAATAAAGAGGAGGCCTCTTTCTGGCTGAAAAAAGGCCTACTTCATATCCCAGGTCTCCTCCTCCTGCCCTCCTTGCCCAGAAAAGAATTTCACAGGGAGTTCCTGGAACGGTGAGACAGTTAAGATGGGATAGTAGCTTCCCCCGTGTTGGCGCTTTGGGTTCTGTTTCCTTCCATGATAAAACAGTCACAGAAGCATTCACAACCAACAATCTTAAGACCTGGGAGCCTGAACTCCACGAAAAGAAGTTCCCTGATGATAACTAACGTAATAATAAGAATAATCATGATGCACAACCACAGATACCGGTGTCCTAGTTAGTGGGGTGACCATGTATTTTATCCAAACTAGTGCACTTCAGAGTGAAGAAGGCTCTATTAATAATTGCATTAGGATAACTGGTACAACCTGAGACTGTCCCAGGCAAATTGGGGCATATGGGCTTCCTGTGGGTAGGAGGACAAAATCTAGTAACTGGAAACTTAAAATCCCTTATTTAAACTGTTAATATAAATCTTCCTAATAGCTGAGTTAGTAATTGTCTTCTTAAATGTGTCAGGAATGAATTTCAGTTTAGACTTTATACCTGCCTCTTAAGGCTGGGCGGAGCTTGCTAATTAATAATCATAGCACATAAGGTATTAAGTTTAGCCTTTTAGGTTACACTGCAATGGGAAACCTGTTAAAAGAAACACACAAGGCCATCTTTTTGCTTATCTTCTGGAGGAGGCCTATTGATCCTCTGAAATAGTGGCTCACCAAACCTTTTCTTCCCTGCAACAATCTACCAGTAAGAGTCACGAATGAAGAAAGAATAATAGAACTCCTCTGGTCAAAGTGGGGAGGGGTTCTTGGAGACCCGCATGGGCCCCCAGCCCCTTTTCCAGGAAGCCCATAAACAGATCCACTGAACTTCCAGGATCCTTGAGGTATGAATCCTGTTGGAAGTGGGGGTGAGGCTGGAGGGAACAGCCACTCCACCAATTTCCTAGGAGCCTGGGAAGATCTCATGTTCCACAGCAAATCAAGACACCTACCTGGAATCCAAGTCTTTAGCAGGAACTTGGTCATAGTCACACATATCAACATCACACACTGACATCTATCTGCTGAGTGCACACCAGGTGACCAGCACTGTTCTAGATGCTAGAACCCCCACAGTGAACAAACCAGACAGGAGTCCCTTCCAATTCTCTCTTCTAGTCCCCACCCTCCCCTCTTCCCTCTAACAATGCCCTCTGCAGAGGTCACTCCTCTCCCTCACCTCCAAGCCAAACCACACATTGCTCTCGAGGACTTTTCCCCAGAAACCTTCCCTAATCCATCTCACCTAGGCTATTCGTTCCCTAGCTCTGACTCCTCTCAGCGCTATGTATAAAATCTGCACCTTCTTGTACCTTCTCCAAGCGCAAGCTTTCGCAGGTAGCTGGAGCGCTTCTTCATGTGCATTATAGGCAGTTGCAATAACTGAGGATTTTTCTTCAAGGCCACATACACAGGCTCTGGATTCAAACCCAAGAGTATTAATTCTGAAATGATGTCCAGCAACTGTTGAGGGTGGGTGCCTGGTCGTATACTGAGCAATTCATTAACGTGGACATCACTGAAACCCATGTCCAGGAGGGAACTGATGACCTTCTCTCGCTCCGAACACCCTCGATCCACAGGAGTCCTCTGATTCTCAAGGAGGCACTGAGTAAGAGGTGTCCTGCACTCTGGTTCCTGCACGTACTTTTTGGGTTCACTACAGGATAAGTCCTCAAGGCCCCCTCGACTGGAGGCTGTGGTCAGTTTACGCAACAAAGAAGCAGTTGTCCTTTTCTGCTCTCCAAGATGAGGCGGCTGCCTAACAACATGGGCCCAAATGAGGGGCATCAGGCGGTGCCAGCCAAAGACCTATAAGAGACAGGACCAAAAGCGGATTATTTCCTCACCACCCCAATAGACACTACAGGATTGTTGAACCAGGGTATTTAGTGCCTTGGACCCACATAAACATAACAGTTTTTATAAGCAATCTGCAAAATCTTATCCAACCTCAGTCTACAGAGAAGGAAGCTCACAAATGGAGAAGAGAGTGTTGCTAAGAGCATAGAGATCAGAGAGTCAAGCAAGTCTCTGTGAGCTTTTGCTGCTATAACTGAGGACAGAAGTAGGCAGGAACAGGGGAGAACCAGTTTAAGATGACCTGGTAAAGTCTGCCTACCTGGGGAGACAACATTTTCCTCTACCCTCTAAGGTTCAGTGCCCTGGGGGGGGGGGCGGGGCTGAAAATTTAACTGACAACAGACAGATTAACACGAGGGGAAAAAAAACACACAAAGTTTAGTCAGATACATATAGCAGGTCACAAAAGAGGTAGCTCCTTAAATGACTAAAGTTAGGGGCTAACTTAATAGGGGAGACAGAGGGGGAGAAAAAGCTTCCATGGGAACAACAAATGGGTTTCTAGAGGAACAAAGGGAGATACGAAAGTTTGTGATAATGTTTGCTTATGCAGGTGCAAGTGGTCTTTTTTTCCTTCAAGGCCATAAAACTCCCCAGGAGAGGGACTCCATGGCAGCCTCACTCCCAGAAGTTTCTACTTTTAGTGACGTAAGGAAAGCTCCGAGAAAGCTTCTTCCTGTATCAGCTGAATCGCAAACGTCTTTAGTTTAAAATAATCTTCATGCCAACTCTGGGGGTCTGAGTTGCTATCCACACCTGAAAAATCTGGACCTCATACTAGTCTCCCGATTCATGTACCTAAATTCATTCCGCAAAAAGAATCCTGTTGGATATAACTGGTCTAGCAGCCAACTTGTATGCAGAATTGCCGTTTACGTCAAAACTCTTCAGCGGTGCAGGCCAGCGCGTAACCGACCAGGCACAGATCGCTCAGGCACTCACTCGCTTCGCACCCCGTCCCAAAGCCCCTGCAGCGTCATCTACCGTCGTACCCGCCTCGGTCAGTCGGGTGAGTACCCGACGCGCTCACTTCTCCCTGGCCTCCCCCTCTCGCCCTGTGGGTGGTCCAGATACTCCCTCGGCCAGATTCACTCGCGAGTGGGGCCCAGCGAGGGCCGAGAGGAGCTGGGCTAACCGCGCAGTGAGTGCCTCGGGTCCAGGCGCGACACCACATCGGCGTGCACCGGCCTCCCCGGGAGGCTCTGGCTGCGAGATGCCACGGCCTGCCGTCACACACCCCGGTGGCAGCAGTGGCTCCTCAGCGTCCCTGCCCCCGTCCCCGGGGAGCCTGGGTACCCGGCCCGACCTCACCTGGCGGCCAAGCGCCGCCATAGCACGGAGGTGGCGCCTGCGACCCCGAGCCGGAAACGGAGCCCTCGCCGGTCCTCCACTTCCGCCCTCCCCGGTCCGCTACTTCCACCCTCCCCCTCGCAAGCGCGAGTGCGCGGGAAGCGCGTTCCGCTGCGGCCCTGCTCGCAGCGTGTCCAGCGTTGGGGCCTCGCGCCGCTCGCCTCCCGCCGGCGCCGTGGGCCTGAGGCCGCGGGCCCTCTGCCTCTGTGCCCGGCTCGCCCACTTTCTGGAGCTGTCGGCCAGCGCAGCCAGTGCATAGCTCCGCCGGCATACTTTTGCTTCCTATTACTCTAGAATTCCTCTTAAGAGTAGAGGTGAGATGCAGCCATAACCTTGGTGGACCCACCGGTTCCCCGGCGCAAGTGACTCCCCTGGGAAAGCAGCATCTTTCCCGAAGCAGTTTCGTGTTGGGGTGGAGACCAGGCCGTCTGGGTAAAAACGGAGTCGGGCCCAGATAAGGTTATTCAAGATCCTGTGTAAACCCGTCTCCAACACGAGCACTGAGGACAGAAAACCGAGGCTGAAGCAGTTAAAGTTTCGCTGGATTAGGGTGAAACTGTGCCTCGTACCCACAAGGTTAACGTGGGAAATAAAATAACCAGAGTTTCTGAGCTCGCCTTGCAGAACAGCAGGACCCCTGATAAGAGAGGAACTTGCTGACAGCCCGTGCCTGACTAGGCATCCTGCAGGAGCGCTGAGAAGCTGAAATGACTGACTGTAAACTTCAGACAAAGAAGGCTAAAAATCCACTGCGTGCCCCACATAGAACAGACAGTGAGCCTGTGCGGAGGACTCTTAGAACTTCAGCCCCAAGGCCACATGTTCCCCTTCCCCTACCTAAAACCCCAAATAAAAACCCTTGCTTGCAGCTTTTCTGGGAGTTTGGGATTATGCATCAGCTGCCTGTTCTCCTTGCTCAGCGCTTTGCAATAAAATTCCTACTATCTTCCACTAGCCCAGTGGCAGAGATTGCAGGACGGGTGAGCGAACTCACTTCAGGTTTGATATCAAATTTGGTGACCCAGATGGGACCTAGTCCCAAGTGGATGTCTCGCCTGTGGCACACGGGCCTCTGGTGGACAACCTCTCATGGAAGCTGTGCTGCAGCTGCCAGAGCCCCTTGTGTCAGGGACAACCCCAAGCAACTGGCTGCTGATGAGACGTTGTTGACCCACGGCGCTTCTGCTTTTGGTAGTGGAAGAAACGAGGTTCGGGACTTGTGAAAACGTCTCTTGTAAGTAGCTGTCAGTTTTTGTTTTTGTCTTTGTGCTAGCCTTTTCCAATAGGACCAGCCAGAAGTCATGGGTGATAAGAGCTCTGTTACACCTGGCAGCCGTCTGCGCTCCGTTTGTTTTGGTTTGCAATGAATGTCCTTTTGTTGAGTTTCCCCATTAACTAATTGAAATCTTATTTTTCCTTTCATTTGTTTGCCTCTGTTTCAGGGATTTTGTTCCATGTTACTGGAGTTCTTTAGGGGTTGGGAGCGCCAATTTATTGAAAGGACTAGAGGTTTTTCACTCACAGAGGAACTTTGGTCCCATTTGTTTTGATACGTGTGTGTGCATGTGTGTGTGTGTGGTTCCATAATGGGAAACTCAGGTTCGGTTCCCAGTGACAGCCCTCTAGGTTGTATATTGTAAAATTGGAATGTTTTCAATTATGAACCTATGAAAAGGAAAAAAATAAAAGCCAAAAGGCAGAAATCACAATGAGAAATCTGACCAACAATCATTTGGGGCAACAGGCCACTAAGGTTGATAAGATTATAAAGATTAAAATGTTTGAGCTAATAATATACAAAGAGGTTATGTCAACTTCGCCTAAGTGTTTTTTGGGAATGGATGTTATGTCCAGCTAGGAATGCCTCCCTTACATAGTATTGTAAGACCAAGACTTGTTAATGGACTCTTAATGGAAGCTATGATTAGAGGTATAAAAGTTGATAAAATGAAGATAAAACTTTTTAAAATTGGTATATTTAAATGGACTTTATGTGAAATGATTGTGTCTCTTTTGCCTGATTGTATTTTTATGGATTCTCTTGTGGGGCTAAACATTGTGTCTCAGTGGGGAATGTTTCCCCTGCCTGATATTGTAAGAGCATGTAAATCCACTCTTCAGGCAATGTTAGTTAAACATGCTAAAGGAGACTTCACTTTAAAATAGCCATACTGAGGAACCTCTATTTCAGATAAGTCTGCTTTAAGGGTCACCCTTAAGAGATAATTCAAAACCTCTCACAAAAGAATGCATCCTTTGATTAATATGCAGAAGCTTCTAAAAGACAAAATGACTTCAAAAACAGCTCTAAAAATGATCCTAACAGTAAAAAGAATGGAATCTTTAGTAAAGATCTTTGGCCATCTGAACAGGTTTATCTGCCAGAGGAACAGTTTGGATCCAACTGTGCTTTTGAGTTTCGTACCTGAGACATGGCTAAAATTTTGAAGATCTCTGTTTGTGTTTATCTGTATGTTTATATATATAAGTCTCTCTGTGTATTTTGCTGTCTCTGGATGATATAATTTCTAAAGGAGCTCTATTTAATTGGCTTGAAGTAAGCACCTATATAAATTCTTTCTAAATGTAGTAGAAACTAGCCCAGATGTCTTTCAAGTTAACATGATATAAAATGATCTTTGGTACGTAAGAGCTTGTTTAAATTTGTTGGTTTAATTGAAATAAACATATTTTCAGAGTTTTGGTGTGGTACAAACATGTTCTCTGTTACAAAATTTGTCAGCAATAAATAATAACATAATAATAGCTGATTTTATTTGATGTCTCATGAGGTTTTTGTAGGCAACCTAAATATAATTGTTGAGAACAGATAAAATAAATAGACATAAAAAGGATGAAAATTTTGGGGGGAACTTTTTAACCATAATTATGTTATTATGTGAGTACTTAAAACAACTTAAGATGATGGCTAACTGCTCTAATGTCACATGAAGTTTTTGTGAGCAATCTAAACCTAATTGTTGGGAACAAATGATTTAGATAGATGAAAATGGGTAGGAGTTTTTGAGTGCAATAATTATGTTTTATGGTCTGCATACTTGAAAAACAGCTTCCAAAATCTTTTTGGCAACTTGAAACTTTAGAGTTTTGCTAAATTAATGATAGAAATTTATTGAGTATCTAGGTCATTTCCATATGAGATAAAATATTAGAAATTGGTTACTAAGCATAGATTTGTCTGCCTTTGGTTTCTTATCGTAGAGAAACTGAAAGGTGCTTAGGTTTATTAATAAACATGTTTTTTGTATGGTGGGGAATTTTCTATGAGAAAATACATGTTTCTGTATACAAGGAAAGTAAAATGTATGCTTTCAGCAAAGAAGGCATAAAGCATAGAGGTATTTCTGTTTTTCTTAAGAAAGATAAATTTGTCCTAAATTACTAGGGAAGAAAAAAGAAAACATGGGACAAATATGAATGTAAAAAGGTAAGTGACAGAAAGTTTGTGGAAGTAACCCTGGAGAGTTTTGTGCATGGTCAAGTTGGCTGAGATTTAAATGAATTCAATTAATTGAATGAGTTTCAATATCAAGGGTAAGCTGGTACAAAATTAGAATTTGGCTTTCTCTTTCTTGAAAGGATGATCTTTCTGAACTTTTGGTCTGATCTTGATAAAGAGATTATAAAAGCTTTTGCTTTTTCTTTTTCTTTTCTTTTCTTTTTTTTTTTTTGAGTAAGTCTACCTAGGAGACAAAAGTCTATACTTTGTTAAAATAATTTCCAATGTTCAAAAAGACTGAGGTCTCTCTATTAAAGTTCTTTTAACAACTGTTTAAACTCTCTGTTTGCCTTTGACATCTTCTGTTGTCACCTTGATTGAATGGATAACTAAGCATTGTTTCCTATTTGACCAAGTATTTTAAACCCTTTTGATATATTTGTCAAACTTCCCCTCAAGGTTCAAATCCTGGGTAAAGTCTTTCTTTTGACTTAAAAAGGAACTTTGAGAATTTCCAATGGGCCCTGGGACTTCTCAAAGAATTTATTCTCTCTTTCTATAGAGATATTAAACTAATTAGACTTATTTGGTATGTTAAATTACATGGAAAGTATTATCAAATGATAATAAACCTTCCTAGGTTATATTGTGTTTGTAAATGTTATTAATATAAGTGCTTTTAAAAATTATATAACATTCCTAAAATTCTGATCTGTCTTGGTTATCAATCAGAATTCTGGTTATTATTTCAAAGCATTATATGTCACAAAGTGTCTTTGCCACTTTTGAATGTTTTATTTGCAGACAGTTGTTTTACTGTGATGTTTTTGCAGAGGTGTTTCATCTTTAGAGAGATTCATGGAAAGGACTTTGACACTTGCTCTAGAATACAGGTTTCTGATAAACTTTCAGATTATAAAACTGAGCTGGATAAGAAATTACAGAACTCTAATGGAGAAACTGATGACCTCATAAAACTATTAACAGAAGGTCAAGGTCAAAAATTAATTATATGAGACTAAATAAATTGATGAGGATGTTTATAATTTTTATGACTTTTTCTTTCAAATATTGCTGATTTTTTAATGTTTTGTTTTTTCAGATTTAAGAAAATCTTTTTCTCTTTTCTCTTAAGGAACTACAACTTATAGCAATTTGTAAGCAGAATTGAAGCATTTATCTTTTTCTCCCTATCTGATCCCTCTAGAATTTGAAAATGCTTGATGAGTGAGTATTCTTATTTTCATGACAGTATACTTATTTGCATAAGTTCAATAAGAATCTGTTCTCCTTATAGCAGGACACAATTGAAAACACTAATTACCCAGGCTTTGACTTGAATGTCATATTTGAGAATGCATAAACTCAGATATGAATTAACAGCTTTAAGGGACAAGGATTGACTTTATGGAATAAAGCCACTTGGAAATATTGGCTTGGTAGCTTGCCCACAGGGTTCCCAGCAACCTTACCAGGTGAGTAAAGAAGGTCTCTTCCCTGGCAGGTGCAAGAACCTCAGGATATTTTGGGGACCTTAAAAAGAGAGGAATTCACCAAAATCTGTAGGCATTACAGGCAGAG
Source organism: Equus quagga (assembly GCF_021613505.1). Classification (NCBI taxonomy): domain Eukaryota; kingdom Metazoa; phylum Chordata; class Mammalia; order Perissodactyla; family Equidae; genus Equus; species Equus quagga. The sequence continues at coordinate 32,727,334 of NC_060283.1, read as the reverse complement.
TCTGATGACAAGTCCTTGGCTTGGCTTTCCTGGCCTTGAGAGGCATTTAAAGTTCAATCTGAAATTCCTTATGAAAAGTTCCAGCAAAGCAGATTTAAAAGAGCCTATATGATCAGTTGCTGTTCTTATGTAAATAATTGTTCCAAGTTTATTGAAACTAAACTTATTTTGTGAATCAATGAGTCTTAATTTGGCTATCTTTGGTAAAAATGAGGGTGATTTTAGAGAGAAAAATTATGTTTCAACAGAAACTATAATACACATTTGTGGATATTAGATTCTGGTTCTGTTAATTGTCTTTGAGGTTTCTGCTTCCCATCTGCAAACTAAAGCTGGACAACTTCATGTAAACTTAAGAGAGAACACCATGATAGCCCATGTTTAGACAATCTTCATGCCTGTTGCTGTATAAGCCACTCAAAAAGTTTACCTAACTACCTGATGACATCATCCGAGACATTTCAAACTGCAGGGGACACTTCAACCCTGACATCTAGAAATCTTCTTGACTGGCCATCCCCTGGCCTCAGGAATTTGTTTGTGATTTGCTCCAACCATTAACCTTGTTTTCTTTCTCTTTCTCTGGAAATGGTTCTGTTAAATATCTGATTACTTGCTTACATAATATAGGCCTAACTTTGGGAGACCCTTCCTATGTTCTAGAGATGATCCAAAAGACATGGAGAGAACTCAAATTAAGGAACTAAACACTGTCAGATGTTCCTCTGCATCATCTTTGTAGTGGAGACTGAATTCTATTAAAATCCTGGAAACACAGGCACCCAGAAGATCAACTTCATCCCTGCTGGATGGGACCATTCAAGGATGGTCACAGGGAATGGAAACCATGCCATAAAAGATCACAACCAGGACCACCCAAACCATGTCTGGCTTCATACTCTAGACACTGACTTCTCCAAATGGACAAGTGAAACTCTGATCGATCTCAAGTTGCTGTACAGGAGATGGTCCCCTAAAGATAAGTAACGAATGACTCCCACATTCTTATCTTGTTGGACCATTAGACAGCAAACTATTTAGCTACATTGGATTTCACCTGAGGTTCCAGGCCCTAACCTTGGTTGGTTTACAGACCTCTTCTCCTGGGTTCCCCAAGGATTAAGGTCCATTATGGACGGGATACTAAAATTTGAGCTGTATATTTTGCTAATATGTGTGGTTGTCTATGTAATTATAAAGTGTGAACTTAAGTGTTGTTGCAAAGCCATTGATCAGAGTACTAAAATATCAGTCATGCAGAACATACCTCGCTCTCCCCCACCTGGTACCCAGGAATATCTTTAAAATAAAGGTAAAAGAATTTCATTCCTCTGACCTTGAACTTTGCCCTTTCGCAGCAGGAAGCAGCTAGAGCAGTCTTCACCCCCATCCCCCAAGACTGAGGAATGATCAAAAGAGAGGGGGGATTGAAATTGAGGATGAAGGAGTTAAAATTTCCCTGGATTAGGGTGAAACTGTGCCTTGTACCCTCAAAGTTAATGTGGGAAACAAAATAACCAAAGTTTCTGAGCCTGCCTTGCAGAACAGCAGGAGAACTGCTGATAAAGGAACTTGCTGACAGCCCCCTGCCTGACTAGGCATTTTGCAGGGACATTGAGAAACTAAGATGACTGATTGTAAACTTTAGATATCAAAGACTAAAATTCCACCACGTGCAACACAGAACAGACAGTGATCCTGTGCGGAGGACTCTTAGAACTTCAGCCCCAAGGCCACCTGCTCCCCGTCCCCTACCTAAAACCGCAAATAAAAGCCCTTGCTTGTAGCTTTTCAGGGAGTTCGGGATTACAGCTTGAGCTGCCTGTTCTCCTTGCTCCACGCTTTGCAATAAAATTCCTACTTTCTCCCACTACACCGTGTCAGGGATTGGCTTGCCGCACAACAGGTGAGCGGACTCACTTCGGGGTCAATATCAGACACACACCCACATGCACACTGTAAGACAGGTATATCCCAGAGGTGCTTAAAGTACCCAAAGGAACTCCAGAGGTCTTTACAGTGTTTAAGAAACACGACCCAAGCAATAAAAAGACAAGAACGATGGCACCTCCTGACTCAGAGATCTGGTTTTCCTGTTGGGATGAACTCCAGTCATGTTTCAGTCTCATTTGTATTCATTCTTAAGTTTCAAATCGAGACCTGTAATAGTTCAAGTACAGAGCCTGGGCATCTTTTAAAAGGGGATAGTGTGAAAAAAAGTAAAAGGTGTGCTTTCTCAGCTGCCTAAATTCCACCACCCATAAGCCCTAAATCTTAATTTATAAGCATCTCTACTTGTTTTATTTACTTGTTTCTGAACTGAGAAAAAGGGCTTGATTCTTAAAAGGACACAATTTACAGAGTCCTTGTTCTGTAGGAGGCACTGGTCTGGGTTAAAACATTATCTTTTTTACAAAATTATTATATCAAAGAAAAGGGAGGTTGTAATCTGTGTGGAATGAAAGAGTTGGTTGTTTTTGTTTTTGAATCTAATTTTCTTCTTAAAATACTCAACTGTCAACACCTCAAAATAAATTATGTTAATGCTTTTATACTCAAAGCCTAAGAAAATCCTGTGTGCCACCCCTACTTGCTGGAAGAAAGCAGGAACCCGAACAGCTTATCTAGCTCTAGAAATAACCGGGCGGCCAGGAGGCAGAGATTACTCTAAAAAGTCGACAGCATCTTCAGTCCTCTGAAAACTCTGTTCTCTGGAATCACATGTGGAACATGGAGAGGAAAATCTGTCAGCCTCAGCCTCAGAACATTTCAATCTGGATTCTTTCTGGGAAGAAAACTCTCAGTGTCAGACCTTCTACTGCCATCAAGTCAGATGAGTTTTAATTATTCTGTCTCAAGAAGAAGTAACAGTTCTTGGAGAGCTAGGACTTTGCCTTCTCAGCCCATTGCACACTTGTCTAAAAGAACATTTTGCAACTTCTTATGTGCTATAAGCATCATAAACAGCACAAGGAAATATGTTTGGGTTTTTGTCACTCTTGAACACAGAATTCTTAGCACATCAGGAAACTCATTTGAATTCTGAAGAATAAAGGTCACTAACTTTTGCTACATGATTTTTAAACAGACTTCTAAAAGCCCTGCCTTAGTGGAGAGGGTCCCTCTGTCAGGCTCTTGCGACAGCAGGGAGACGCGGGCAGCACTTTCTAAAGGAAGAGGACGGCGATATCCCGTATCCCAGTAGATGAGAATAAAATGAACTGTTATCTGAGCCTCCTACAATATGAAGACTGTTTAGTGCTTCCTAAATGAACACTGGAAACTGAGCGCTGGACCAGTACTGGAGGCAGCCTGACCCTCAGCATCTTCCAGAGGGCTCTGGGCAGGAGAGGGCTTGGAGCCTATGGAAGGTGATGATGTCGAAAAGAAGCGGTGAGGGGAGTCTTGGTTTCTGTTTTTGTTTCCTTCCTGCTATCTCAGCCTTCCTCCTCTCCAACACAGCAAAATAGAGGCTGGATTTCATGTGCTTGAGCTGGCTGATTGTGTCTGAGAGGGGCATGGATTGGAACCTAGAGGGGAAGAGCCATCTGAGTGTGTGAGAGATGCACTGGGACCTGAGCAAGAGTGGGAAGGGGGAACAGTGACAGTCAGGGCTGGATGCTTCCTCCCATGTAGTACCACAGGTGGAGCCTGGAGCTGGACATCCCCACATAGTCACAGAGGTGGGGCCTGGGGCTGGACA
>NC_060283.1:32640038-32723621 GCF_021613505.1 Equus quagga | reverse complement strand
GTGGGGCCTGGGGCTGGACATCCCCACATAGTCACAGAGGTGGGGCCTGGGGCTAGACATCCCCACATAGTCACAGAGGTGGAGCCTGGGGCTGGACACCCCACAGTACCAAAGGTGGGGCCTGGGGCTGGAATCCCCCCACATAGTCGCAGAGTTGGGGCCTGGGGCTGGCTACAGGATGTCAGGGGATGCTGAGAAGGTGTCGTGGGTGGACAGCCGAGTCCTGCCATGGAGCCCACTGTGCAGCACAGCCCAGACAGACAGTGGGCCGGCCCTGGAGAGTGGTGCGCAGGGAGAAGGGAAGTGCCTGAGAACAACACAGCCTCCACTCTCCTTAGACTAGGCCCCCGTGGGAGGGACCCCCAAAATGAGTGAGGCTGACCCTCTCTCCAGCTGTGGCAAGTGGGTGCACAAATGGAAGTGCCTCGCACACCAGCATTGTGGGAGAATTCACACCATCTGAGGCAGGGTATTGTTTACAAAATTGCTGTAATTTGGGATATGTTCGAGGAAATATGTTAATGAAATAGTCCGGTCATTTGGGGAACCAGCTCTGCCAAGTCCACACATCAGAGGAGCATGTACCAAGTGAAAGGAAACAAAAATGTATGCACATGTACAACAGCAGGAAGAGAAGCAACACTCTCTGCTGTGCCTTTCTGAAGTTCATGAACTGAAAGCCCTTTAATAGGACAAAACTCAAGTGAACACTAGAATGCTTTTTCAAAGTCAAGAAAAAAATGAAGTCCAAGTCTATTTTATAAACCTAAAAGAATATCGTATCACTGGCTTTTGTTCTGGCATTTCTCAAACTTGCATATGAGTCTTTAGAAGGTGAGTTGGGCCTAATTCTTGCAGAGTTCCTTTCTCTGAATGGAAGGGCCTGGAAACAAGATGGTTTCCTAACTGAGTGCAGAAGAGCAGCAGGAAGCGAGTGCTCAGCAGCCGTCAGGGGCCTCCCCTGGGGCCCAGGGCTCTGGGCAGCTCCAGGGCCTGAGCCACCTCGCTCGGACTCCTGCTCTCCATCTCCAGGCTCGCAGTGGACAGAACTCCACTTTCTGAGGAAAGAAGATGACATTGGATCACATGGTAACAACACATGCTTCTTTCTAGAAGAATTCCTAGGAGCAAAGGACATCAGAGGGACCCTTCAGAGCCCACTGGCAATGCTCTAGAGCTCCTGGACCCTGCTGAGGTGCAGCAGAGATGTGATGCAGAGCCATCAACACCAGCTCGGTCCACTTGGTCCACTCGCCCCGAGCAGTGGTACCAGACTCACTGAGCTGCTGCTTCCCCCACCGGCTGTGCTGCCAGGAGCTTGTCTGAAGAGCCAGGGCCCCCTAGGGCCCCTGAGAGCATTGCACTCACCCCTGTGTCCTTATCCTCCCCTTCAGCTCACTCAGACCATCTCGAGATGTGCTTCTGAAACCCTTGGCCCCCAGCCCCTGGCCCTTTCTGCGGGTGCCTCCTTGTCACGGGCTCCCATGGGCGCTCCCCCACCTTCTAAGGCCCACTGCCAAGCTCTGAACCCCAGTGGTGTTTGGGGGGGCCTCTGGAGGAGAATCAAGGCCCATTTGTTTCACAGATGACAAGCCAGCTATAGGCCCTGACATTTGTGTCCGCGACAGCATGGAAGAGGGAACCCTCCTCCTCCCCAGACCCAGGCAAGTGGCATGGGGAACCTCCTTGCCCTCAGCGGGCACAGGCCAAACCCCTCACCTGGTTTGTTTACTCGATACACCTCATCCCAGGTGTAGTTAGCAAGGTTCACGGGCTGCGTCACCCAGGGGTCTCCCACCAGCTTCTCCAAGGTGGTACGCTGCTCGGGGACAGGCTGCAGCAGCCCAGACACGAGCTTCATGAGATCTGGGGACATAAAGACCCACCCTAGGCATGCGGCCAGGCCAGGCTCAAGTGGAGCACCTCCAAACTATGGGGCCTGGGTCCACCTGCCAGGGGTGCCTCGGACTGGGCGGGGGGAGCCCTGGAACCCCCATTTTCAGCTAGTACCCCAGGGGTCCTGGTGCACAGGGCCCCCAGCTGCACTTTGAAAAAGGCTGCAGGAGATGTTTGTTGCCTCTGAAATGAAAGCTTGGAGTTCAAGATCCCACCTCACTCACTTGACCAAGGTGCAGAGGTTCCTAACCTCGTCTGTTCTCGGGGACTCTGGCTGTGCAGAGCCGTGAATGACACAGGTTCCCGTGACAGGAGGGCAGAGGGAGGTGGCCGCAGTCCCCAGATCAGTCCCCACAGGACGGAGGCATGAGCTCTGAGAAGCACCCCCAGCCTTGAGTATAGATTTGGGTCACTTTCTCCTAACATGGGTGTCACCTCAGCAGAGCCGCCCCGAGCCTCATGGTCCCAGAAGTGTGTCCTGGGAGCCTAGTGAGAGCACGTGGAACAGTCCTGTGGGTGGAACAGCATGCTGCAAGAGCTGTGGTGTCACAGGAATCCAGGACTCCAGCAAAGCTCTGGAAACCTCTCTGAGGCACTGTGTCCCCCAAATTCACATACTGAAGCCCCAACCCCGTGTGATGGTTTTAGGAGGTGGGGCCTTCAGGAGGTGACTCAGTGAGGTCATGCAGGGCCCCCACGATGGGATTCATGCCCCTGTAAGGAGAGATGCCAGAGGGCTTGCTCCCCCCCCTCTCTCTACCATGTGAGGATGCAGAGAAAAGGCAACTGTCTGCAGTACGGGAAGAGGCCCTCGCAGGAACCGAATCTGCCGGCACCTCAATCCTGGATTCCCAGCCTCCAGACGGTGAGGAAGAAATGTCTGTGGTTAAGCCCCGGGTCTGTTGGATTCTGTCAGGGTAGCCTGAGCTGACGGAGACACAGGCTTCTGACCTAAGCCAGGAATCCAAGGCACAGACCTCATGAAGACGCTCATCACCTCACTACTTGAAAGGATGAGTGACAGTGGGAGCACAGAATGTCACGATTGGAAGGGACCTCAGAACTCTGTGGTCTGGTGTCTACCCAACCCCTGCCGGCTCCTTGGAGCTCCTCCATGTATGGGTCCTGAGGTGGCCACTCTAGACTCAGGACGTCCTCTCTGGCCACAGAACCCACATCCGCCTCTTCGATGGGTCCTCACTTCACATGCAAACCACCACTCGCATCTGAGGGGAGCCGAACTCACACTGCTGGTTCACCAAGAGCTAGTGGTGCAATGGAAACCGCCAGGCTTCCACGTGAGCAGCTGAGGGTCAAGTCCCTCCATCGCCCCCAAGTGATGAGTTTCTAACCCAAGAGGGTGATCTTACAGTCACTGCCACAGCCAAGCTCACAGGCTGCTAATGTCTATCTCTCAGGAGAGGGCCCCTAGGATCCAAAGGGGAACACTCATAAAAATAAAATTATCGTGATATTTGGGGGCTGGCCTGGTGGAATAGCAGTCAAGTTCATGCGCTCTGCTTCAGCAGCCCAGGGTTGAGGGGTTTGGATCCCAGGCCAGACCCGCACACCGCTCATCAAGCCATGCTGAGGTGGTGCCCCACATACAAAATAGAGGAGACTGGCACAGATGTTAGCTGAGCAACAATCTTCCTCACAAAAAAAATAAACTATCGTGGTGTTTTAAAGTCATATTCAAATTATCCTTATGTTCAGATCAAAGTATTAGAGGAATAGAAAGAGAAATGAGATTATGAGCATGGACAAAGGCGCACTGCCCTTGGAGAAAGGAAGCAGAGAGAAATGCTGGGCTGCCATCTACTCACCCCTGCAGCCCGCGCTCACCTTCTGACACTAGGTACGGGGGGTTTATCGCAGCCTCCATGGTCTCCTCCAGCTCGCAGAAGGGGTTCTCCTCAAAGATCAGTGTGTACAGCGTGACTCCCAGCGACCACATCTCCAGCTCCGGCCCCCGGTAACTGCAAGGAGGAGGAAGTGCTCAGGGCATGCTGGTGCTCAGCCCCAAGCATGCCAGGCCAGCCCCGCATAGGAGCCCCGGTCCCCATGCATCACCCAGGAGTGGCTCCCAGGCAGCCTCTCTGCACTCCTCAACCACATCCTCAGAGTCCAGCATGTCTGCCCTGGGCCAGGTGCTGGCCAGGCGCCAGGGAGGGAGAGGAAAAGCAAAGCCACAGTGCTGAGGCAGCTGAGAGGCTCATTCAGGAGATGGAACACCACCCGCAAGGATGAGATGGTACACGTGGTACATGGGAGCAGGGCAGAGCAGAGTGTCTCCCGGGGCGGGGTGGGGGGGGCTTCCTGGAAGAGGTGGAGAGAAGGCACAGCGGGGCCAAGCTCGAGGCACCAGGCCCACAGGAACCCGGCTCACCAGGGCAACGGGGAGCCGCAGGCAGTTTCAGAACAGGGCAGAGTGCCCTTCAGAGAGATCATAGAGGTAACACGTGAAGGATGCTCAAGGTGAGGCTGGCACGGGTGAGAAATCCTCAAGGATAAAGCAAGGTGACAGCAGCAGGGACAGAAGAAAGTGAATGAGAAGGGAGGGCATCCAGGTTTCTGGGCCAACTGAAGGAGCAAGCTCTGGGGAGAAGACGCCCGGGGGTGCACTACCATTATTTTTGCTCATCATAAACACCCTCATCCTGGCTACCATCTGCTGGGCACCTGAGATGCCGACACTGTCAGGCATTTCCGTGGTTCACCCTAATGCTCACAACACACTAGCAAGATACACATCACCTTCGTTTTACATGGAAGAGGTGAAGCTGCTGCCCCACCACTGGCACCGGGTCGACTGACACATGCCTGAGGCGGGTGGTCCCTCGGGTCTGGAGCTCAGGGGGCAGTCTGGCCAGGGGAGCAGATTTGGGAAGCAGCAGCATTTCACTAGACCACGAATTTAGACAAGATGGCTGAGAGAAACTGGTGAGTGAGAAGGAGTCCAGGACAGAGCCCTCTGCCATCAGGGAGCCACAGAAAGCCTGGGGACATCAGGAGGCAGAAAATGGGGGGGGGGGGGGGGCCCGTGGCGGGGGGGGGGGAGGAGAGACCAGGGGGGGGGGGGGGCGGGGGAGTGCTCAGGGTGTATGGACCACGGAGCCCTGGGCAGGAGCTGGCCAGGGCAGCCACATGGGAGGAGTCAGGCCTCAGTGACCAAGTGGGGAGGGGCCATGAGGACAGACCTCAGCACAAGCTAGAGCAAGAAAATCAGATTCAACAGCTTCTGTTCTTGTGCCATTTCTGTTTTGGAGAATGAGATTTCAAGAATTTTGGAGGCTGGGGGCTGGCCCCGTGGCCGAGTGGTTAAGTTCGCGCGCTCCGCTGCAGGCGGCCCAGTGTTTCGTTAGTTCGAATCCTGGGCGCGGACATGGCACTGCTCATCAGACCACGCTGAGGCAGCGTCCCACATGCCACAACTAGAAGGACCCACAATGAAGAATATACAACTATGTACTGGGGGGCTTTGGGGAGAAAAAGGAAAAAAATAAAAAAATAAATCCCTTACTTAAAAAAAAAAAAAAAAAAGAATTTTGGAGGCTGAAGAGAAAAGCCCACTAGAGCAGAGCAGCAGTCAGCAAGCTTTTTCTGCAGAAGGCCAAAGAGCCAGCATTTTAGGTTGTGGGCCACACCTGCTCTCTGCGATGGCAGCGCAAAAGCAGCCACAGACGCTGCAGAAGCCAATGAGTGTGGCTGTGTGCCAATAAAACTTTATTTATAAAAACAAGTGGCAGGCAGATTTGGCCAAGGGCCATAGTTTACTGACCGCTGGAGTAAGAGGACATGAAAATGAGGAAGGAGGAAGCAAAGTTCCTGAGGATGGGGTCTAGAACCAGAGCTCAGAAAACCTTTGGCCCAGTCAGATGGAGAGAGTGTGCAGGATGGACGAAGGAGCTCACAGGGGGACACCTGCAGGCCAGCAGGCCGAAGAGGAGGGCACAGGAACCATGCAGGGCAGGGGCTCCAGGACAGGGTGGGAGCATGGCTCCCTGGGGGAGGCAGAAGGCTGCCAAGCAGCTGCTTGCCTGGCTCAGAGCCTCCAAATGCACAGAAGGGCCCCGGCCCCCTGCTCCCCTGAGAGAGTTTCACAGCCCGGCACAGGCGGTGAGGGAAGACAGCACACAGCACGTGTCACAGTCCCGGGCACAGTGGACATACAGTCCCCTCCAACACTGATGACATGACAGCCATCACAGGACAGGACAGCAGCCAAGGGCACTCTGGGCACCGGGGTAACCAAATTCTATCTTAAAAGAAATGCCAAGGCCCTTCTTGGACTATCCTCCCCTTGTATCATTTGATGCTGTCTGTGGCTCTGGAGATGCACAGAGATGATAGGGGAAGGGTTTATTTAGTGCTCGCTTCGCACTCTGCTGTTGACAAAAAGCCCATCGCTCTGCTCACAGGGGCCGGCCCGGCATAGGGGTCTGGAACAGGCGGAGGGCTGTGGGCCCACGATGCTGCCAGCTTCAGAGGACTCAGCATGAGCAGCCTGCAACCTTTGCTTCCCGACTTCGAAAAGAAACGTGACTTGAGCAGACACTGTGATCAGAGCCCCTGGTCACTTCTCACACCGACACAGAGGGGTTCCTCTGTGAGCCCGTGGCATAGCATGGAGACAACACACAGATACTCCAGACTCAAACCACGTAGGCTCAAACCCAGCTCCGACCAGGGCTGTCTGAGTGTCCCCAGCACACCTGTCACATGAGAATGGGACCAGGTAGAGGAGCCCCAGAGGGCACAGCACAGAGCTGCAGTGACAGGCAGCAAAGGACGTGACACTGTGGCAGTCTGTCCCTCTAACCATGAGCCCTCCTGTAGAGACACATTCTAACTACGCCTCTGAAATACGAGTAGATGGCACAGGAAAATACTTGTCCTCTGGATCTGGCCTAATAAGGTCCACTTCACACAGGTGGAAGACACACTTCGTTGATATGTGGACGAGACAGAAATCCATGCGTGTGCAGCAAAAAACACTGAGAACTGTTTCCACTTAAGCCCCAGCGACCCTTGAGGAACAGTCAGTGTCCTTTCCTCTCCTAAGTTCCCTGAGACCAGGCCCTGCCCAGACCGACCCCACGCAGCTCACAGGCTTCCCAGGTACAGAGATGCAAACTCGGCCCATACCCCCGGGACCCTGCTTCTCTCCCCAGCAGAGCAGGAGGCTTGGCCAGGCCCCGAGCCCATGTGGAGTCTCAGGCCGGTCAGCACGTCCAGCTAAGGGTGCCGTCTTCAACACGGATCCTCTGCATTAGGACTTCTTCTCTTGCTTGATTTCTTATATGGCCACCCTAACAATATTTTATTGTAATAGATTATTATTCCCATCATCAAGATAAATAAATCCAACTAAAGAATTCTCTTCACTTATTTGAAGAGTCCCATCTTTTGGGAGAAAATAATGTAATGAATCCTTATATCCATCACCCAGCTTCCCGTGACCAATCTAATGTTGCCTGCCTGCCCACGCATTTTCCAAAATATTATCCTTTATCACTCAACACCTCCATCGCAAAGAAGCACAAACTGAAACTATTTTCCCACCTAAAATCCAACCAATCATGGGGTCCCAATGGACAATGCGAAAGCAGGCTGCTCTGCAGGGTGATACGTACGGATTTCCCATGAGAACTTCGGGTGCACAGTACTCGATTGTTCCACAAAAGGTATAAAATAGTTTGCCCCTTTCCAAGTAGGCAGCAGAGCCAAAGTCTATGAGCTTAATTGTGAAGTCCTCAGCAATCACAATGTTCTCGTCCTTGATGTCCCGATGAAGGATGCTCTTCGAGCGCAGGTATCCCACCGCCGACACCAGCTGAAATCAGAAGGCCACGGGGGACTTTTTAAAAAAGCAATTTAAGTAAAACATGCATTTAAAATAAGGATTAACAAGAAAAAAAGAAAAGCCAATAACAAAGGAAAGGAACCATTCTGTAACTCATAATGAACTGGTGACAGGAAAGGATTCTGGATGCTGTGGATATGATCCAAACGAACCAAAGAAAAAGCAGTTCCAGGCAGGTGTGCTCGCCGTGGCTGGCACACATTATGCCAACAACGTAAATACATTGATTCTTTTTTAAAATTTCATTATTATTATTATCATTATTATTTGTGATAAGGACACAACATAAGACCTATCCTCTTAGCAAATTCTTAAGTACACAATACAGTATCATTAGCTATAGGAACTATACCACACAGCAGATCTCTAGGACCTATTCATCTTGCATAACTGAAACTCTACCCTTTGACTAAGCCCCCTATTTCTCCCTTTCCCAGATAAATACGTGATTCTTAATTTCTCTCTCTGTCTGTGTGTTACTGACGAAAGCTTCACAGCAAAGATTCACTCACCCCACGACACACACCATGACCATCTCGGGAGAAAGGACAGACAGACCACAAGCAGAAGCTACAAAGACAGGTGGTGGGCACTTGAATGCGTGTGGGTTGGGCATTAAATGGGAGGTGGCCCTAGAGAAAGCCTGAGTCCAATGCTTGTGGTTCACAGGGATGGAAAGTGACTTGCCCAGAGTTCACGCAGCAATTTAGGAGCAGAGCTGAGAACAGATGCCAAGACGCCTACTTCAGGGCTCTAGCAGCTTCTCAAAGAGCAGCACTGAGCATCAGTCACTCTTTCCCCATCATTTGCGGGATGCTCAACGATGAGGACTTAAAGTAATTCCACTGGAAACGGGCTTCAGTTCAACAAGCCAGATGTGTTAGTCTCCACTCTGAAAGGGTAAGGCTACTACAATATGGCACCATCTGCCTGGCAAAGCCTGCACTGTGCGTTTGAGAACAGAGGTCAACAGAAGTAGCATTTCAGGTAAGTGTAAGTAAAATTTCCAACTGCAGTCATAATTTGGACACCAATTGTACCAATCAACATAGTCGTTCCATGGATGTAGTCAGTCATTTAGATCATTAGAGACAATTTTATATCTACAAATGAATATATTTGAGTCAGAAGCAACAGTTAATGGCAGGTTAATGAAGCCTAATTAATTAACTTATAATTAATAAATAGATACATATACACATATATAAGCAAACATATACATATCTGCATAGTTATGTATACGGACACATTTATATACATGTATGCATGTGCCCATATACACACATGTGCATGCACACACATGCATGTATATACTTATACGTTTGTATATACATACATGAACACATATGCATACATATATATATACTTATACATACATGCATGCACACATACATATAGGGTCCTGTCGGGAAACAGAAACCACACGTTAATCTGAACACGGAAAGTTTCATCGAGGTTTATTAACTAGTACCAAGGGATTAACTGTAACAGGGTATGGAGAACCTGGGAAGGAAGCCGCTCTTCCTGCAGGTCCCTCTAGTGCCCTAGCTGCACAGGAGAAGAGTCCACAGGCCCCAGCCCCCTGCCGCAGAGCAGGCCCAGCAGACGTGGAGCTGAGAGGCAGTACACACTGATGACTGGCACTATGTGAATACATATTTATAAACGACAATACAGTTCTATAAAACTGCAAATCCATCTTTACATATGATAACACTTATTATGCAGATAGATGTACAAAGGGGCCATAGATACTTCTTGCAAAAATTGTAAAGTGCTGAAAACTATAATTTCCTATATCAGTAGCCCCAGAATTAACAACAGTTAGGCAGCAGCTTTTAAGAAGTGACTCCTAACATTACATCATACAGACACTCTTTTTACCATGAAGATATCAGAAATGAATCTTTGCCATGAATTAAAGTAGATGAGTGTATAATCTTCCAACATAGGAAGAGGGAGAGAGGTGACATTCGTTTGGCAGAGGCACGATGCCTGAAACTTACAAGTAGGTGCCTTAGAAACTTAATTTCAGAAATCCAGTAACTTCTGGGAGTTTACAGCTTTGAGGAAGAAATGGCAATTTACGGAAGCTGTCATTAGAAATCGGGTCATTTCCTGGAAACAAAGAGCCAATCTGTGAACTGTTCACATCCCCCCTTCCAGGTATTTCTCCATTCTTTCCAGGAAGCTAGGAACAGTCTAGAATGGAACCACCACCTTCTCCTTAAAACTCAAAACAAGAATTACTGTCTCCCCTCCACCCCCCACTTCTCTCTCTCCCAGGACACCTTTTGATTTTGCTGATCACTCCCCCATTCCAATAAAATAAGTTGACTAAGATCAATACCTAAATAGACATGAAATAGGCTAAGACAAATACTTACTGTAAAATATGTCTGCCAGCCTCTCCATCTTTGCTGATTAATTAACTGAATGGCTACCATTTGTAGAGCATTAACTATGTGCAACACACATGCCTCAGAGGCCCTGTCAGACTTCATCCTAACAGCCTCACAATGCTGGTACTATAACGACCCCGACTGCCCAGATTAGCACTGATTTCCTGGTGGTGGACAAGGATTCAGATCGAATGCACAGGTCTCAAAGCCCAGGATGGTAGCTTTGTTGGCTAATTTTTAAGATTGGTGTGGATATTATATGTATATAAATAAACTTTAATCATTAAACATACTTCCTCAATCATCCCAGGATGGTCTCTGGCCTCATCCTTCCTTCCCAACCTCACTATTTCTACATCAGCCATAGAATTCTCTTCTCAAAATATTTATCTTACTCCATAAAATTTAAAAACTGAAGGCCAGCTCCAGCTCACAGAGAGAACCGAGTGTGGACCACTGATCTCTGCAGCCTCGGGATCAACACCCAGGCCCAGGTTCCTCCCAGCACAGCTCAGGCCTGCTCTCACTTGTCGGAAGATGTAACTCGCCAGGGGCTCGTCAAGGCTGGGATGGTGGTCGATGAAGGAGAAGAGGTCCAGGCCAGAGCCATGCTTCTCCATCACGAGCTGAAAGAATTCTTGGTTTTCAAATACATCCAATACCTGGAAAGAGACAAAGTTGGGTCCAGCCCTGCCAAGACACCCTCAAGACAACACATTTAAGATCTTTTCACGTGAGCAATGTCAGGGCGTCACCAAACGAGAAACACCACTCCACCTTGATGATATTGGCGTGCTGCACCCTGGACAGAATGGCAATCTCTAAAGTAACTTTTCCAAATCTGGGATCCTCAATCCAACAATCCTCTAAAACCTTCTCCTTCTTAATGAACTTCACCACCACCTACGAGGAAAAAGAGAGGGGAGGTAACTGCAAACGTTCCTCTCGCGTCCCATCGAGCCTGGTGCCCACTGCTGGTTCACGGTGGCAGCGGAACCTCCGCATTCACCTCCCCCAAATCCCAGAGACGTGAAAGAAGACACCTAATGATGAAGCCCTGCAGCGGGAGGAGACAGAGAGGAGAGGACGTGACATTGTATGCACTGACACACCACCAATGCTGCTAACTCTGCAGCCCTCACAAAACTTTGACATTAAAAGAGAAAAAGGGAAAAAACTCATGCATAAATATAAATGGAAAAAAATCCCAAATAAAACCATTAGCAAACCAAGTTCAGCAGTGCATTAAAAGAACATTATAACGTGATCAAGGATTGAGTCTACGAATGTCAGCTGACTGATGTCATTCACCGCATCAACAAAGGAAGCAAGGATACAATCATGTCAACAGATGCTGAAAAGGCATTTGAGAGAACTCAGCACTCATTCTTTAAAAGAAATTTTTAATGAGCTGAAAATAAAATGAAATATCCTCAAACAAAAGGTATCGATCAAGAAATGAAAGGAGCATTGTCACTGACCGTGAAACGCCAAGAGACCCAGTCACATGCCTGTTATTAACGCGGCTCTGCAGGTCCTGGCCAACATGACAGGAGGGAAGGAAAAGAAAGGACGATGAGACATAAACAACAGCGCAGGAGAGACAGCTGTCATTACCGGTAGAGGAATGATCCTTAATCTAGAAAATCAAAAAGGACCCCCTGAAAAATGATCAGAACCAGCAAGACTCTAATACACATATGTGACATAGCTTTGGTAAACTCCAGCAATAAGTGAGCAGAAAGTGCAGTGGTGAAAGGATCCCACATGTGGCCTTCCCAGGAATCAGCAGGCCAGGCACAGGGACACCTGGGCATCTCCAGGGTTCACAGGGACAGGCAGTACTGTCACCATGTCAATTCCCCCAAATCACAAAACGCCCAGCAACCACAAATCAAATCCCAACATATTTGGGAGGGAGGGACAGCAAAGTCTGAGGCTTATTCGGGAGAGGAATATGTACGAACCGCCATCACTACTGAGGCCGAGGAAGGACCCTTACAGGTCTCAATCTGCAAATCGACAGGATGTCAGCCCCTGGGGGTATGAAAGGACAAGGGGTGAAGTCCGCCGGTGCGTCTGAAGCAGTGAGTAGGATGGCCTGCCGTGAATGTGTGTGCTGCCAGGAGAGCCTTCCTATGTCTGACCCCGCCGGGTGCCAGGCCGTGTGCTCGGTGCTTCACACGGAGAACTCCTTCCATCCCACTGGAATCCCGGAGTTTAGACACTAAGGGACTGAAGTCATGGAGCCATCTGAAGTGGGGCCTGGCCCGCTTCCCTCCAAGAGCCAAAGTACCTCCTTATTTTTTTCCTTGTCTACTGCGGTCCACACAAAGCCAAAGGCCCCACTGCCGAGCGGGCTCAGCGTGCTGTACTTGTGGGAGTATGCACCCTCGCAGGCCGCCAGCCCTTCCAGTTCTACAGCCTTGGGGGACTCCTCCAACCAAGATTTGGTTTTGAGCATCTGTGAATGCAAAGAAAGGTCTGAGGGACCACACACAACCACACTGAAGAAAGGAGGCTGCAGCAGGCAGGTGCATGTCATCCCACTGTCCCCAGCAGCCGTGCACCCTCCCACGCTGGGGGCCGCAGCAACCACACCCTACACTGCCACTCCCTGCTCCTGTGCCCACGGGGACCCAGCCCGAGAACCACTCTCCACGGGGCATGCCAGGTGGCCTCGACACATCGGTCCGAAATGGTACACAAGTCGAAACGTGTTCACACCCCACCCTGCACAGAGGACATACGCACATTTAAAATCCTACATGTGGCTTCATCCTTACACAGGATATTAGAAGACAGTGTGAAAGAGTCACGAAGAGACCCTCTTCCCATTCCAGAGGAAACAGAGAGAGAGAGAGATGCTGATTGGAAAACATTTTCTACACAGAAAGGCGAGTTCAAGGCAGGAGCAGACTGCAGATACCAACTTCCCCCAGGCTGGATCCAGGCAGCTCGCACATGGAGTGGCTGGAGCTGGGCAGACTGGCCAGGAGCAGGCGGGTCCGTGTGGCCGAGTCCCGGTGGCTGTGGAGGAGGTCTTTCACCAGCCAGCAGCAGAACAGGGTGGTGGAACCTTGGAGCTCCACTCGCTTCACCTCAAACTGCACACCTGATGGGAAGGTGAGACTGCACAGTGCTCCGCTGACACCACCACACAGCTTCATGATGAAAAGGGCGCGCTCCCATAGAACAGCATGGGGACAACGCAGAGCCCCCGGGACGGGCAGGGGCAGAGGACACCTAAGCTTGGAGAAGGGGAAAGCCGTGGAGGGCAGGCAGGGAGAGGCCAAGCATGGTGGCAGCAGCTCAGCATGTCCACCAGGGCAGCCAGAGGCCAAGAGAGAGACCTGTGACCACCTGCCAACTAGGAAAGGCCTGGAACACTTGCACCAACACACCCTATGCAAGGAGTCACTGCCTCCAGGTGAAGGGGTGTGAACGGCTCAGTGGAAACCATACAGTCTGTGCCTCCTCTCGCTCATGGGGCCACACGACATGTCAACCACACTCACACACAAACCCGTAAAGCTTGTGCATCTCTACACACATCCCCACGTAGCCTCTAGGACACACCTAAACAAACCTGGTTATCTTTTTTCAGGAGGAGGAGGATTTACAGGGCATTTTATTTCCTTCTTCCTGTTTACATTTTCTAATATTTCTACAAATAACAAGTATTACTTAAATAAGTTTTTAAAGTCTAGGAAAAAAGTCCTAGTGATCAACACTATGAAATCAGCAATAAGGAAACAACTGGCTAAAATAATGTGGACCTGTTAGGAAATTAGGAAAATCAAAGCAAGTAAAACAAACATAATCACCTCCAAGGGGCAGTTGAAGGGCCTGGTCATCATCCTCCCAGAGCGGGGACTTGAGACCAGAGCAGCCTGGGCCCCAAGAGCACATGAAGACCTCCTATAGGACCCCGCAGCTTCGCACGTCACTCCTTGCCACACGTGTGACGGCGGGGGCCTGGCTGGTGGCAGCCCGACCCCTGCTGCACAGAGGGGCTCCTAGGCAGGGCGCAGAGGTGGAGGGGACCTCGGGCTCCCCCTCCCAGGCACATGCACCTGTAATCCTGATTTTCGAGAGGTAAACTCTAACTACTTTAATACAGCATTTCTGCCAAAACCATTCAGGGGGGTGAAGCCATCAGACCGCAGGACAAGGCCACCCATGCACCCCGCTGTGCTGTGCACCAGGGGCAGCACGCATGCCAACAGGAGATGCAGGACACGGACACGGACGGACACACACACACACACACACACACACACACACACCCCCGCTGGGACATACTCAGCCGCGAGCCATCTCGGTGGTAACAGCTCCCCGCATAGGTGCCCTCCTGGATCTCATGCTGCAGGCTGGTGGCCCCGGGTGTCACTGAGCTGTCCCCTTTCACAGGTGTGGAGGTGACCTGGATTTTGCCGAGCCTGGGCTCCTCTGATGGGCACGCATCCACGGGACTGGCTCCTGACACGGGAGGGACGCAGCCCGGGCTTTCTCTGCCATTCACTTCATAGTGTTCAGAGGACACCACACATGTCTCAGATGGTTCTGTCCCATCAAGTCCCAGACAGCTCTCACGGAACCGCCGGCCTTCACCAAGACCGAAACAGGTGCCAGTCAGCAGTAACAGCTCTCTATCGTCCAGAACATCTGAGCTCTGCCCCTGCAAACTGCTCACATCGACGTCTGACCCCACCAGCAAAGGAGAGGTCGTCCCCGTGAGCTCAGACGTAGCGCAGGAACAGTTTGAAGAAGTTCGGTCTGTCCATTCGCTGAAAAAGCGCTCCCTGAGGTTCCAGGAGAACGAATTTGCGTCGGCCTCCTGGGCTTCCTGGGCCTCCACTGCATCCAGGACGCCAGGGAGGTCTGTGGCTAGCGCGTAATAGGCTGAGGAGCTGCCCGTGCGGCTGCTGTGCAGGTCTCTGCCTTGCAGGTCACACAGCGACACAGGGGCAGAGAACCGGGGGTGCTCTGCTGGGACCAGCTCGACATAGGAGACACCCAGAGGTCCCAAGAAGCTCGATTTGGACAGCTGCTCCTTAATTAAGCACGTCTGCAGCTCTTCTCTGTCATTCTTCGCTCCCAGCCACGGCTCATCCAAAGTAGGCGTCGAGAACGAGAGCCGCAGCATCCCAGAGGGGCTGGGGGCCGAGTCCCGGCTCCCCTGCTGTGCCCTCTGCTCACCCGAGTATGCAGCGCAGTGCATCGGGATGCTCAGCCCCGCCGGCTGGCCCACGGCACACGGCTCAAGCATGGCCGCATCAGCCCGAATGTTTGAATTGCTGGCACTGCTCGAGCCCATCCGTTCCAGCTGTGCTTCCTGATACGGGCCACACATTTCAACATTCCTGCTCCTGTCCTCAGTGGGGGCTGGAGTTTCAGAATCTCCTCTACGTGAAGCAAATGGTTTTGTGCTCCCTGGGTCAGACCTGCTTCCTCCCAAAAGGTCCTGTCTGAGGCTCTCTGTTGCTGCAGCTTCCTCTTTCTCCAAGACAGCATTCCGCTGGTCCTCAGGCAGTGACTGTTGGCTACGGGCTGGGGGGCCTCCTTCTGAGATGTTCCACCGGTCCTCGGGCAGTGACTGCTCCTGGGCTGGTGGGTTTCCTTCTGGGATGTTTTGCTGGTCCTCGGACAACCACCGTTGGCCATGGGCTGGTGGGCTTCCTTCTGGGATGTTTTGCTGGTCCTTGAACAATGACCATTCCTGGGATGGTGGGCTTCCTTCTGGGATGTTTTGCTGGTCCTTGGGAAATGACTGTTCCTGGGATGGTGGGCTTCCTTCTGGGATGTTTTGCTGGTCCTTGAACAATGACTGTTTCTGGGATGGTGGGCTTCTTTCTGGGATGTTTTGCTGGTCCTTGGGCAATGACCGTTCCTGGGATGGTGGGCTTCCTTCTGGGATGCTGTCCACCCTGGGGATTGTAATATGGAAGACATAGTTACCTGGGGGCCACAGAAGAGTCAAAGGAGAGATCACATGGATTCCCCCTCTCTCAGAGACAAGTGCAAATCATTTAACATCATAAACTTATAACAGAAAAAAATGAATAAATTTTCTAACTAAGTTAAAAAATAAAATACCAATTCACATAGTCTCCAGATACATCCACATTTAGCAATGATTTATCACAGAATGCCACTGAGCCCCCAGGACCAAATGCACAGGCTTTGGTCAGCATTCTCATTCTGTGAGTGAGGCTCCCGCACTAGCCGTGCAGCCAGCGTCAGCCCACCTGCCTCAAGGAGGAGAGGAAGAAAGGAAAGATGGGATTTGACAGTGTTTTGTACACTACACGGTATGAAACTGTGACTGGCTACAAACACCAGGGAAACAGCTCAGAGAGGGCCGGCGCAAGAAGGAACAGCGAGGCCGGTAAGGGTAGGATTCGCAGGATGGGGGTCTAAGAGGTTCCTAAGAGCTGGAACAGAGAGCCCACAAGAACACAGTCAGCACGGGGTGACCACTGAGGAATAGGCTACCACAGCCCAGACAAGGCGATCCAGGGGGCTGCGGGCCCAGTGTCAAGACGCCCCCACGGCTGGCCCTGCCACGGCAGCACCCACGCAGCAGATCGTGCTGAGCACCTGCCCCATGTTGGCCCAGGGCCAGACGCCGGCACCAAGACCAGCAGGATGTGGCCGTGCCCAGCCTTGGGGGGTGCCGACATGCTGGGATCTGGTAAGTGTTGCAGCAGAGGGTCATAAAGAGGCACAGGAGAGGAAGGACCCGTCTCAAGGATGGTTCCACAGAGGAGGGAACTGTGAGCAGAGTTCTGAGGAACAGCAGGAGTCTTCTGGGGAACTGAGGGGTGGGATGAGCGTCTGCGGAGGCCAGACAAGAATTACCTATGTCTCTCGCCACACCTACCCCTCGCTCTCTCTCCATCTATCCCAGGCCAAGAGACTAGCCCTTGGGCCCGTCTCCAGGGAGCTGCCCGTCCTCTGCAGTCAGCAGATGAGGCTGGAATTCTGGCCACGGGGAAGTGAGGAAGTAAGGGGTGGGCTTCCGGGAGAGACTTTAAAATCGGGGGGCCCCTCCCCTCTCTCCCCTGCCCTCTCCTCAACTGGTTAAGTTTACGTGCGATGAGCAGCCCCAGGGACGGCAGGGCCTCTAGCAGTAGGCACGTGGGGACCTGAGACCCCCGCCAGCTTGTCTGGGCACGCCACTCAGCGTCTCAACACTTCATCTCCAGTCTAACAATCAACTCGGCTTCATCATCGACTGGCTGGACACAGCAAGACCGAGCTCCCAGGTTCCTGGGAGAGTCAGAGGAAGCACTAACATAGTCCCTGGAGCACAGAACACTCCGTACATCTCGCTTCCCTCCTTCCTTCCCGCTTCTCAGCTATTTTCACTGTTTTACTTATTTTCCTGACTAGACCATAATTATTAGGGATGAGCCTTCAAGTCTTTTGCAATGTTTATTTGTTGAGGGAATAAGTGAATGAATGAATGAGGGAGGGATGCAAAGCAAATGCTTAGAACCGTGAGATCAAAAATGTCCAATCTAAGAGAAATGCAGGAATTGGAGCATCTGGTGGAACTTCCTCGTTGCACAACTGGATCCCAGAAAATAAACTCTGCCCCCGGCGCTGACACCAGCGAGCGCCCACGGGGGCCAGGCCCGTCCAGCTACACGCACCCCTGCACAGGGGCAGGCTCCTCCCTCCTCAACTGTGGGTGAGCACATGTGGGAGAGCCAGCAGTTACACTGCTCACACACCAAAAGTGGGCCCCCAGTCAGGAAGGAAAAAGCCCGGGAGTCTCAGCCATGACAGGAAACCCCATAACATCCATCAGCAGGAAAACATTGACCCGAAGCACGGTGCTCGATGAGAGGTGCTGGTTTTGAGGTAAGGCCACATAGGAAGGCCCTTGAGGTGTATATAAGTGTGGGTACATATGCACAGACACACATTAAGACAACATGCACAGTGTGATCCTGTTTGTGTTAAAGGAAAAGAGCAGCTGTATGTGAGCACACACACACGTGTATAATGTATGCTTATATTAAATGCACGGGGAAAACAGTCTAGAAGGACATGGCTGCTGACAGCGGTTCCCTCTCTAGGGGAAGCTCGGCGACAGTCACAGGAACTTTTGCTTTTTATCATTATTCTTCTGTACTTTAAAAAAACACACATATTCATGTATTACCTATTTTTTAAATAATTTGAAGACTAATAGAAAACATAACAATGTGGATAAATCACCCAAACGTAATGATGAGCAGAAGAAGCCAGACATAAGGGGATGCACAGGTCAAGTTCAAGGACAGGCACTCTGACCATCATCGTAGCCCAGGGCAGTGAGGGGCACCGAGCGGAAAGGGAGCCAGGTGCCTCCTGGGTGAGAGTGGAAAGGATCATAGATCGCATACCACCCACAGTTTGGGGCCTTACTGTACGCTGTGCATCAAAGAGATTTTTAAAAGAAAAAACTGGTTGAAAACCAATCAAAATGCTTTGCACAACAGACTGATAATTGAACAGTGGACTTTTTATTTCTACTTTTCTAAATTTCCCAAATTTTCTAAAATGAACTTCCTCTACTCTAAATGGAATACTTTGTTATTTAAAAGGGCACAAAGAGGGCCCACCCTGTGGCCAAGTGGTTAAGTTCGTGCACTCTGCTTTGGCAGCCCAGGGTTTCGCCGGTTTGGATCCTGGGCGCGGACATGACACTGCTCATCAAGCCACGCTGAGGCGGGGTCCCACATAGCAGAGCCAGAAGGACCTAAAACTAGAATATACAACTATGTACTGGGGGGCTTTGGGGAGAAGAAGAAAAAACAAAAGATTGGCAACAGATGTTAGCTCAGGTGCCAATCTTAAATAAAAATAAAAATGCACAAAGAGAACAGATTCAAATAATTTTGAAAAGAAGAAAATTATGCTTGAATCAGTTCCCTGGAACTTACCTAAATGCTTCCTTATCTGTAGAAAGGGGACTGTTTCAGAGGCTGCTGAGGACTGGCCAGATAACTCAGAGAAGCGACTGCATCGAGGTGCCCAAGTAGGCGTTCCATGGCTGTTACCACTGACAGTGGCCATCTCTCTAGAGGGCTCCTCGTCTGCCCACCACCTGCCCTGACCGTCAGCACACCCTTCCTCAGAGGACTTACCCCGGAGCTGGGGGAGATGGGAGGGAAGAAGGGAGATGGCCTCCAGTATCCGCTTGGGCCTGGGTCCCAGTGAAGGCTTCTTGGCTGCCCACTAGCTTTAGGGTCTCATCTCGTGGCAGAATGTGGTCACCAGCTAGCACAACGTCAACACTTGGATCTACAGCAACAGCAAAAGAGAGTGTTTTCCACCTGCAGGCACACCCTGCTGAAACAAACCTCCTCGTTTCCCCATGGCTCAAGGGCATGGCAGGGGGCTAACCTGATCTTGGAAACTCCCCCAGCCCCACCCTGGCAGCATGTCCCAGATCCGACCACCTCTCATCACCCCACGGGCACCCCAGTGCAGGCCAGCAGCCTCTGCTCTCCATGCCGCCCTGTCCTGGGCCCTGCACCGGACTGGCATGATCTGACTAACACGCAGCTGGAGCATGGCCCTCCTCTGCCCAAGCCCTCCGAAGGCTCTGCCTCGGGGTAAAAGCCAAAGTCCCTAAAAAGCCTACCTCCTGCCCCTCTCCTGGGGGCCTCCCTGTCACACCTGGAGCATGCCAGGCCTTCACATTGCTGCTCCCTCTCCCAAAAATGCCACCCCTGCCTCCTTCAGGGCTTCACTCAAAGCCGCCTTCCTGGGGGCCCTCCAAGGCCCACGGGCCCTGAGAGGGCACAGCCTCCTCCTGAGTGCTGGTCACCTCCTACACTCGGCACCTATGCTCCTGAGTCACCTGCTTCCCCCCAGCTCTACGGGACGCCTATCTACCCACGGCAGCCCTGGCCCACAGCATGTCAAAGGGACTAGAGGAGTGAGACCGTCCTCATTAGACACCAGTCTGGGTTGGGAAGGGTTAGAAAGAATCCCGCCCCCAGCTGACGGAAGTGGGCGGGCTGGCACCATCTCTCCAACGGGCATTTCCACAACAGCTAGCAAAAGCCCTCACCCCAGGCACCCAAGAACACCATTTCTAAGACTCATCCTGAACAAATGGGTAAAGAAGATGTGGTATATATATGTAATGGAATACTACTGAGCCATAAAAAAAAAACAGAATCATGCCATTTGTGAGAACATGGATGGACTTTGAGGATGTTATGCTAAGCGAAACAAGTCAGACAGAGAAAGACAAACACCGTACAATTTCACTCATGTGTGAAGATAAACAAACACACAGATAAGAAGAATAGATAATGGTTACCAGACGGGAAGAGGGTGGGGGAAGGGCGAGGGGTAAAGGGGCACATGTGTATGGTGACAGATAAAAACTAGACTATTGGCGGTGAGCACAGTGCAGTCTATACAGAAGTTGAAATATATAATAATGTACACCCGAAATTTATAATGTTATAAGCCAATATGACCTCGATAAAATAATTTTTAAAAATTATTGAAGAACCAAAAAAAAGAAAGAATTCATCCTGAGCAGACAATGAAAGGGACAGAACTTTTGTGATCTTCCCTCCCCCCACGCCAGTCTTCTACAAAGAACATGCATTACACACACACATGGAAGAATCTGGAATTCTGGAAAAAGGAAAGGGAATGTTATCAGTGATAGAGAAAAAAATTTGATAAAAGGACAGTCTTTGCAGAGAGAAAAACCCAGATGAAGGAAACCTCGTGTTAAGAAAAGGGGCAACTCAAAGAAAGTCAGCAGTCGAATGAAGCATCTTTTAAGACAAAATGTCACACTCCAGGGGTTGGCCCTGTGGCCGAGTGGTTAAGTTCGTGTGCTCCACTTCAGTGGCCCAGGGTTTTGCAGGTCTGGCTCCTGGGCACAGACATGGCACCACTCATCAAGCCATGCTGAGGCGGCGTCCCACATAGCAGAGCCAGAAGGATCTACAACTAGAATTTACAACCATGCGCGGGAGGGTTTTGGGGGGAAGAAGAAGAAGAAAGAAAAAAAGAAGATTGGCAACAGATGTTAGCTCAGGTGCCAATCCTAAAAAAAAAAGTCGCACTCTAACTTCTAATGTCCCAGAGTGATGCTGTGGCGTATGAGCCACACTTCCTGCCCAGGTACTGCGGAAATCCCACAGAGAGCCCAGAAAACTGAACACTGCAAGAATAATTGCTCATTTACCAACCAGACACCATATAGTCCCATTTTTCCCTCAGTGACTGTGTTAAACACACTTATGTGTTTAACTCAAACACCAAGCCTTTCACAGACTTGCCCTCTGGTGACAGCAGGGAAGCCTTTCCCAACTGCACCCAACCTCACCATGTGTGGACGGCACGGCAAGAGATCGGTCCTCTGGAGGGCGCGGGAGCCCACCCCACGCACTCGGGGCCAAGGCTCGCTGCTTGGCAGTCCTCGTCTCCTTTTCTGTCCCCACTCACAGGAGAGCAGAAATCAGGGACGCCCAGCGGTTGGGCAGACAGCACACGGCCCAGGGGGTGGGCACAAGCAGAGCTGGGAGCACCCCCAAGGCAGAGCCGGGGTGCAGCTTCTCCTCACTCTTTGTCAAGGGAGAGGAGCCCCGAGGAGGCTGCAGGGCGGCCCCCGCTCCTTCCCAGGAGCCCAGGCATGGGCTCTGCTGGGTCTATATACTCCCCGGGCTCCGCACCCTGAGTGGGACCCTTTCAGGACAGGAGCTGGGTGCACACTGTCTACACCCACCACTGCGCCTAACACATTCATGAGTGGGGACTCGGGGTATTTGCTGGAATAACTTTAAGTACAAGGGATAAACGTGCATTAATAAACAAATACTGCAGGACTATTTAGCTTAGGGATTAATCTGATACGCTGCATCAATTCCGTCTTAAGCTACGTAAAGCTGCAAATATTTACTTATGAAAGAAGGCTGCCAATTAGCCACTGTGTCCTAGACACAGGCGCACGGTGACTTACCCTGGGGATTCCAGTCCTCCCCTCTAGGCTGACACGCTTGTAAGACTCACACCCGTCCCATCCCCCAGGAACATGAAGGCCAGTGAGAGACAGAAAGGAACACCAAACCCACACAGACAGGGTCCCACAACGGCCTGGCAGCCACTCACTCACTCTCCCCAGCCCACCCGGCATGCCCATACCCCCAGAGCCCCATGGAGGCAGGGGCCGTGTGGCACTGGGCAGCCACAGGCATGCCCGGGAGGAGGCCCACTCTCACCCTCGGCTGCGCTGGCCAGGTTCCAGCCCTGCCGGGGGTCCACAGTCGTCTCCCCAGGCCCACTCTGGCTGCCAATGTCCAGGCAGTCAGCCAGGTCTGGCAGCGGCAGGGAACTGTCATATGCGGGGTCCATGTAGTGGTAGAAACCAGGAATCAGGAAGGTGATGTTCTAGAAAACAAAGGGTGGCATTTTAGGACCTGGCAAGAATTCACACTGACCCACTGGACTATCCATCGTCCCTTCAGTGGAAAGAATGGAACGATGTGAGCACCTCTCTGGATGAGGTTGGAAAAGACCCAGGTCATGTTCCTCCTGACAGACCTGAAGCCCCTCTGATGCTCAACATGGAATTCATGAATTGTTTTCCTTTTGCTTGTGAGAAAACTAAATGAACACTCTGAAGCTGGTCATGCCGACACCCACGCATCTTCGGAGCAGATGCCTGGCCTGGGCCACACGTCTTCCTCACACCCAGGAGCCGTGTTTGCATGTTTCCCCTCACTCGGCCCACTGGGAACGAGGCATGGCCCAGCATAAAAGGGCAAAAGGACCTTGGGCAGCAAGAAACCGGCCCCTGAGGTCCAGCAGGCACCTCTGCTGCACTGGCCATGCCTTAGCGTGAGGGTCCCAGGCCAGAAGTCACAAGGACAGGTGCTTTCTCTGAATGTAAGTGGCCCCCACTCCCAGACGGTGGCCCGCGGCCACACGAATCAGAACACACTCTAACCTCAGAGGGACATTCAGAGTCCACCCACACACACCCCTCAAAGGCTGGGATGCCCTCAACGTTCCTGTGCAAATCCCTGGTCCAGAAATTATGCATCATTGACCTCAATTGAACTAAGTGTGACTTAATTTAACTAAAACTTAGCTCACTCGCATCTCAGTGTCTCTATCAGAGAACAGAGAGGACCTGCTGTTGGAGCCTCAAATCAGGCGAGAAAGTTGACTGGCTGTCACACTGTCACCGTGTCTTGGGTCGGCCCTGGCATGAGCAACAAGAGGCCACGGACGCTCCCTCCCTCTGCAGCAGCCTCTGGTGAACAAGGCACCCCCTGAAAGGCTGCGGGGTATGGGGGCCGCTAGGAGTCAGGAGCCAGGCACTCACAGCAGCGGGAGGGGTCAGGGGCCACCACCTCTCCTTCCCCGATTACTCCCTTCCCACTGATTGGGGGACCCATGTCCCCACCTAGGGAGCCCTCTAGGACCCCCCAAGGAGGGGCATTCTGAGGCTGCCTGAGATCCTCACCCTGGGAGCCCTGCCACCAAGCACCACACAGGGGCTCCCGACGCTGGCCCCAATCGGCCAGATCCGTGAGCGGACGAGCCTGGGGAGGACGCCACCCCCAGCCAACACCACATGGTATAGAATGAGCTGTCCTGCTAAGCTCAGCCCAAAGGGCCGACCTGTGACCAAAATTCATGATGGTGGTGTTTTAGGCACTAAGTTTGTGGAGTTTGTTGCAATAACAGACACCCACTGCTCAGCACAGTCCTGGACAAGAAAAATAGGTCAGTCAACACCCCCAGCAGGCCTGGCTCTGTGTGCAGAGCCTTCCACCTCCCCCTGTTCAAGGAATTTAGAGAATGCTCAACCCAAGGAAGAATGTTATAGAAACACCTTCCTCCAGCCCTACCACACAACAGGCTCCCATGACGGCCCCCAGGACAGTCCAAGGTGTAGACGAGCCCCGGCCTGCAGGTTCAGAGCGAACCCCACAGCTGTGACAGACACCTCATCCAATAACAGACATGACTTCATACGGGAAGGGGCTTCAAGGAGAGAGCCCCCTCCCTCTCCAGGGGCAGCACATTGCATATGACAGGAGCCCAAGGGCTGAAGATGGTCCAGGGGTCATCGAGTGCTCAATGTGGGGTGCAGAGAAAGGAGCAGGCAGCAGGAGTCAGGGAAAGCCAGGGAGCTGGACAAGAAGAGAGACGCACATGGCCTGTGACAACACACACCCTCACTGTGGGACACAGAGCAGCTTCCCCACAGGGGCCTCGGCCAGCACTCCGGGGAGGGCCCCACCTTGCCCAGGAGCTCTGTCTTCCCATAGCCGAACAGCATCAGCGCAAAGCTGTGGTTGATGCCGTAAATGGTCCCATCTGGCAGGAGGGTGATGAGACCGCTGATGGTGGAGAACACCCAGATGGATGCCGAGTAACCCCATTTGGGGGCCGCCTTGCCATCTTCAGCCTCCTCACTACTGGGTTTGGATTTCAGTTTTAAGCTCAGAGGGAACGTGGTGCCATCCTTGGCTCTTCCAACAGACCTCTGAATCTTGAGATTCTGAAAAAGAGACACGCCACTGAGCTGACAGCAGCATCTCATGTGCCCGAGCGGGGAGTCTTTGCTGCTTTGGATTTCAATCCCACCCCATGCCCGTCGTGGGGAGCAGCCCCAGAACATCTCACTCCCACCCTGCTCTTCTTTCCTCCATCTCCCCACGCCCCGCCCTCACCCCAGGGAATGCAGAGCTCTGACCCGGAGCCATGCCTGGGGACCGGGAGACCCGAGGCCCCACATGAGAACAGCCGAGCACAACGCACGCAAGGGCAATCAAGAAACACACCAGGACTGGACCGGCATCTGTGAGGCCCCGGAGGGCAGGGAAGCCAGTGTTTC
Organism: Equus quagga; assembly: GCF_021613505.1. Taxonomy (NCBI): domain Eukaryota; kingdom Metazoa; phylum Chordata; class Mammalia; order Perissodactyla; family Equidae; genus Equus; species Equus quagga. The sequence continues at coordinate 32,698,576 of NC_060283.1, read as the reverse complement.
TCCCGCCTCGGCCTTGGAGCTCTGCTATCCCCAGGGTCCCACTTCTGTGGGCGGCACCAGCCCTCACTCCAGCCCCTGTCCTCCAGCCTGGGGGCAGTGGCTTCCTGCTGAAGCTGACCTTGGGTGGGCTGACCATTCCCCACCTGCCTCCCCAGTCCTCCAGCACCCACGCAGCCAAGTCCCTGTGTGACATTTCGCTGCTCTACTTAGAATGCACTCGGCTTCCCAAGTAAATCCTGATGAGGCAGCATCCCCACCCACAGGCTTCGAGAGTGTGCTCCCTTTCTGGTTCAAGATGGCAAAGCGGCCCAGGCCTTTGTGCCCACACCCTCACCCAATCCCACCTGCCCTTTTGTTTGAGGGTTCACCTGTACGACATGAGATCTGTAGGGCGCATGTCGTAGGCATAGCCCTGAATGTGGGGGAGCTCCCACTTCACCAGCACTGTGCCCTGAATGGGGCCAGAACCCGAGACCGCGGGCTCGCTGTGGCAAGCCTGCAGGCCGGGACCCCAGGTCCCAGTGAGCCCCGCACAGAAGCAGGGCACAGTGTCTGTCTCCACCTGCTGCTGGGGCGTCGAGGGGCTCAGTCCCAACCACAAACGCGCTGCTAGGAGCATGGTACACGTGCCTTCTGGCGCAAACCTCTTTCGGGTGTGTACCTGAGGTGGTGGGGGCTTTGCTTATGTTTAGATTTAGCAGATGCTGCCAAACAGTCTCCAACGTGATTGTACCAGCTGAAGCTCCCACCAGCTTTGAGGCCCAAGTGGCTACTCCTTTAGGACAGGACAAAAGACAGAGAAAGAATAGGACTGGGGGGTCCTAGGGGCTTCCAATAGAGCTGGAAAGCTTAAAACAATAAATGACCAGCTCAGAGGGTTCAGCTCTTAGCCTGAGGCCAGCCACAGAACCACAGAGGGCCAATGGATGTCCTGAAAGAACCTCTATTTCTTGTGGCAGCAGAGCCAACTTCAGCCAAAAACCAGCTGTCCAGTCTACTCCTGCAGGTCCCTGGGACGTGACAGCAGCTGAATCCGTAGCAAGGAGGGTCACTCACGTGAAGGCCGCACACGAGCTGGGAAATGGGGCCCCTGGAAACCGGGGCAGCTCAGCTGATGACAGAACCTCCACCCCACCCCAAACCTCTAGTGCCCCGCAAAGCAGCCAAGTCCCCCCACTGACCCGCCATCCTGTCCTGAGGGGAAACCTGCCATCAGGCAGGCCCCCCTGCTCCTCTCAGACCTCTCAGGAAAGAGAGACCCGGCCCCCTGCACACTCCAAGGAGAGGACTGAGGGGAGGGGGCGGTCAGTCGGTGAGCCACACAGGCTCTGACCCTTGGTCAAGACTTCGGAGCCCAGAGAGCTCCAAGCAAAACCTGTCCCACTGCGTCCATGTGCAGGACACTCCTGCTGTCAGGAACCTGGCCTACATCTCCAGGCTATGGATTCGGGTCTAAGAACTTGAGGGTCACCAGGTAAATAGCTCCAGCAGCCACGCGGCCACTTGCTGCAGGCGGTCAGGGCTCCTACCTTTGGGACATGCTCGCCAGGTGGAGGGAGCTGCACAGAAGGGACCAGGTCTGTGATGCGCTGCCCGACCACTTCCTCCCCAGACGCGTACCCGTGCAAATGAGCAAAGACGCTGTCACATGACGTGATGGTTCCCTGGGAGGAAAAGCCAGTGTTTTTAAGTGTTACAATGAAAACATCTCAGCTTTAAACTTCACAGAACGCTAACGTCTTCAAGCAGAAAGCAAGACCGTTAGCGCTAGTCCTGTACCAGAAGCGCCAGAGGGAGGCACCCACATGACCCTTTCCCTCCCGCTACAAGTGCCACAGTGCTGATTCCAAGGCACCCTGCAGAAGCCAGCACACACTGGAGGCTTGTCAGCAAGAAGTACCGCCACACACAGCTCGTGCGAGTGCTGTCTATATGACAACCACCATGCTGAGGGTTTCACATATATCATTTTACTGAAGTGCTAAAACAATCCTATGAGTCATTACGATTATATCCAATTTTACAGATGGGGAAATTGAGGCACAGAGAGATTTGGGCCCCTTGACCAAGCACACACGATCAGTAAGGGGCATAGCTGCAGGCAGACCCTCCAGAACTCCAAGCCCTCTTTCTGCCCAAAGGCACTGAGCGAGGAACAAAGTTTGCTGAAGTGCAGGGAGAGGAGAGGCGTGGTCAAGCTACTCGCAGCTGAGAAGTGTGGTCAAGCAACTCACATCGCTTTGGAAGGCAACCCAGGCCGAGACCCTCTCCACGGGCTCCAGCACGACCACGCAGCAGAGGCTGTGTTCCTGCTTCATCCGCTTCATCCACACGGACACCGGAATCTTTTCCCTGCTGCAGCTCACAATGTCCACCTGCGGGCACAGATGGGCTCACGCCTGACTGCCCCCCGGCCGCCAGGCCCTCCCCGACTCCAGGGATGGGGGCATTTCAGACTTCTGCTCACCTGCCCTACGTTTTGGAAACTAACCAAAGTACAATTAAGGTTTCCGACACCTGACCTTATGCTCTGAGTGAACGTTCTATCAGAAGAGTAGATTTATTTTTCATCCTCAGCTTCATGGTAATATAGCAAGGAAAAAATAGCAGTATCCTTTATTTCTTAAAGAAAGAGACACCAGTACAAGCTGACTATCTTAAATTTCTTCTTCCTAGTAGTCAGTCTCTTGGACGGATGATTTTTTTGGATGTGGTTGATCCTACCTAACTTCTCTAGTGCCTGAAGCTCAGGGCTCACCATCTAACCCGTCAACGTGCCGGTTGGAGGCATCATACGGGAACATCAGAGCTCCAGGGCGGCCTTTCCGGTCCCACCAGCCCCTCCAACAAACACCAGACAAACTGGAGATTTGGAAGCGAAGACAATAAAATTATGTCACTGACATGGCACCCTGCAGGTCTGCAAAATGCTAGTCAAGCTTCCTCCTTCATCAAGCAGCACCAGGGATACCTGTGTCACCCTTCACGCCAGGCCAGCAGCAACATTGTTTCTGTTCCCGGGACGCCTCCCGCCCGCCACCACTGCAACACACCAATGCTGAGGGGGCACTAGCGCCTACAGTGACCAGTGACAGCAGGCCCCCAGCGCACACTCCAGGCGGGCAGCCCTCCGAGGGGCCTGCACTCACCACTGTGCCGAACACAACGGCAGCGCGCCCATCGGCCTCCACGCACTCCTCACTGAGGGCTTCCACCACATCGGAATCTGGCTTCAGGAAGAACTGCGTGAGCTTCTGGCCGATCAGGTTGTGGCTGCTGTACCCCAGGAGCTGGCAGGCTTTGTCATTGGCAACCAGGATCTGAGGGTGGCAGGGAGGAGACAGCACAAGCATCACCTAGAGCACTCCTCGAATTCCTGATAATAGCCAAGAGAAGGCGGCGCGGGCACCCACCGGGGGTGGCCCAGAGACCCATCCTCCTCTGACGTCCTACTGTCGGTGGGCTCACAACCCTGATGCCCTTGGGTCCTCCGGAGTCTCAACCACGTGGAAACAAGAACGTCCACCAGTCAGTGCATCAGACGGTGTCCAGACTGGAACCACGTGTCCTTCACCCACCGAGAGGGGCACACCATGTCATTGGGACTGAGGAAGAGATGGGGATCTATACCACTCTTCTTGCCCATCTAACAATTTCAGCTATTTGTGTATAAATGTGCATTATGCAAAGACATTTAATTCAAACACTGAATATCCCTTCTTATTTTAGTTGAGCCAACACTTTAGCAAGCACGAGTAAATGACGTGCTTCATCCCTCTCCTTGAATCTCTCTCTTGAGGAGAGGCTTCAGTTTGTTTTGCCTGATTCATATTTAGGTCTCCAAATTCATATCTATTTTGCTACAATAGGCAAAACCAGACGTTTTTCTAATTGCACTTAAAACACACAAATTCCTGTCTGAGGTTACAGGTTGAAGGCACGGACCCCAAACCCACAGCCGGGTCACAAACCGAACCAAATACCTGCGTAGTCTTGGCGTCCACAGTGAAGACGGCCTTGTTCGGGTTGCACACGGGGGCTGGGAGCAGGGGCACAGACCACCCTGAGGGCAAGCCGCGCAGCAGGGAGCAGCAGGACGTGCTGCCCAGGGACCCGGCCAGGTCCGCCTGCTCAGGCGTGGCTGGGCAGTGCAGTTTGCTGGTGCAAATATTTTGGGCAGCCAACGATGACAAACAGTAGGAGCTCCATCTGTCTTCTGGAAAGAAAAGGAAAGGAAGCTTTAGACTTCACATGGCTGCCAGCTCGGGTGAAACACAAAGCACACAGCCCCTGCACCCATCTCCTACAAAGAATCCAAGGATTAAATGAACTGCAGAGTTGACTCTCTAATCATGCGTCTGAACAGTCCCCAGAGTCCCCCTACACAACCACCAGGCACCTCGCAGCCACACAGAGCCATGTCCCATCAGAAGCACAAAGGATCCAAGCTCAACATTTATTTCTGTGTAAGGAACACTCCGGATCCTCCCGCCCACCCTCCAAGGGGTTCTCTTGCAAACATCCCCTTTCTCCTCTGTCCCTCATTCTGAGACCCAGAGCCCCTCCAGCTACTGCCCCATCACTTGTTCCTGGACAATCTCACAAAGTCAAGAGCTACCTGCTGTCTCCACTCCCCCTCCCTCCATTCTCCCTTCTCATTCACCCATCAGGTTCACTCCCCACCACTCCAGAAAATCTGCTCTCAGCAACATCTCCAGTGGCTCCCAAGATGCTCAACCCCGTGGTCAATCCTCAGGCCTCACCCTACTCCACCCTCAGCAGCACTGGGCCCGGAGGGCCGCTCCCCACCTCCCAAACCACCTGCCCTGGGCAGAGTACCTTCTCCCTCCACCTTCCTGACCTCTCACCACTGTGGGACCCCAGACTCCGCCTCAGAACCTCCACTCCATCCCAGCTGCTCCTTGGTGGCTTTACATACACTTCACACAGAAATGTGCTGATGGCCCCACTCTTACACCCCTAGCCCTGACCCCTTTCCTGGGCTCCAGCTACCTGCTCCCCATCTTTCCTGTCTCAGTAAATGTCAACTCCATCCTTGTAGCAGCTCAAAAACGGGCCAAACAAACATGACTCATCCCTCCTTCCCCGCTGGGTCCTTTGTAGAGGAGTCGACTTTCTCAGTTCGTGACCTCACCCTGACGTTCTCTGAGGCTGGAAACTGCACAGCCATCTGCCCCCTGGCCCTCCTCTTCCCAGGCAGCCAATCCCAAGCCTGGCTTGACCCCTCCTTGTGCCTAAGGACAGGCAGAGTGACACCAGCTCTGCCTCTTCTCCCCTTGCAGCCACCACAACAACCTGTCTGTGGGCCAGTGCCCCCAGTCGAAAGGCGGCTGCCCACCTGCCTCTCAGACCTGCCCGGTCCCTCCCTGCAGCATCTCTGGCCCTCCTCACAAAAACCAGCATATGCCGCCCTCTGAACACACCCAGCCCTGCCGTCCCCTATGCCGGGGAGCTCAGCTCCAACCCTCCTCCTCCTCTGTCAGCCACTCCTCTCCTGAGCCCCTTTCCTCCAGCTCCAGGCCACCTCTTCACTGTTCCAGGTCCACCCAACTTCAAGCAGGCACCTGCTGTCTCCTCGAGCATCCCCCTCAGACGACAAGCCCCTCAAAGGCAGAGTGATGCTCTCTTCCTCACTGTGTCTGGGCTCTGGAGGCACCGACGGACTTGGAGAAGGAAGTGAACGGGGGCACGGGGGGCAGTGGGTGCCCCACAGTTCTCAGCCTACCCCTGGGGGCCCCACAGCCCACATTGTGAGGTTGGCTGCCCACGGGCCTGTCTAATTTGGCTGTGTCTGGGAGAAATGCATCAGCCTGCAGTGTAGTCAGTAAATATTTACTGAACCAAATTAGCAAAGCTATATTTCACTTGTCACGCAGCCTAGCCCAGGACGGTGTCCTCACATACTCTGAACGAAGAAATAACGTTTTGCTCTAATTTGACCCTGAAACGTGGAGGCAAATTCCAACTGCTGCCTGAAAGGGAGAGTTTCATGCCTAAGAATCAGCAGAACAAATGCAGCAGGAAAGGGTCCTGCTGGCGTCGTCCGCCAGCATGCACCGGGCACCCAAACGCCTTTCCTCTGCAAGAGCAGAATGACAGAATAACTGAACAGAGCCAAGAGCGACTCTGCACTTCCATTTTCAAGGCTGATGCCCACAATGATCAGAAGGGTGGTTACCTGAGAGCGCCATCCTACTCTGGCAGAGTTTCGAAAGCCCATTCCTTCTGCTCAGATGTCTGCGGGCCGAGGACAAGGACTTGTTGGGCTCGGAGGCAGTGGTCTGCGCAGAGGGGCTCTCTGTGGGCGCTGGCAAGGAGGAGCTCCCACATAGGGACCTCTGGTTCTCTTCAAAGGCCGCGGAGCCTCCGTCCTCCATCTGGAGACGGTGGGCCAGTGGGACAATCGTCAATTAGAAAATAAAGTGAACCTGATCAACGTCTGCAATGCAAGAACATAAAGGCAGTTTAACCAACTAATTCTTCGCAAGGCTGAGTTAAGCTCAGCCCCAAAGGACTCACTGCCAGCCTGGGTGGGAACCCAAAAAACAGCTTCGTACCAAAGTCGTGCTAAAAGAAGAAGCTCATTGAGTGAAATGCATAGGAAGGGATGGGAAAGAGAAAAGGAAAAACAGGAATAAAACAGGGCAGAAAGGATGGGGGCTGCAGGTCCACACGAACTGAAAATGCTCGCAGGTTAAGAAGAACGTTACCAACGGCACAAGAACCCGCCAGCGTGGGAGGGTCTGCTTGGCCCCCTCGGCCCCAGCTTTCCCCAAATCCTGTGGCTCCAACCGGCTGCACCCAGAATCACCCATGAAACTTCCAACAAAATAGAAACACAAGGCCAAGGCTGAGAATCTGGAGATGGGCTGGCACCAGATGTTTGTGTTTTTGTTTTTAACTTTTTATTTTTGGATACTTGTAGATTCTCACAGAGATATAAGAAAAAATACAGAAAAAACCCACGTGTCCATCACCAAGTTTCCTCCCTGGTGACATCTTGCACAGCTGCAGGACAGAGCCACTGCCTGAAGGCTCAGGCCGGGGCCCTGAGCAAGTGAAGCATCCAAGGGGCCAGGACGACGTGCCCACCCAGACAAAGACATTGCTAGAAAAGGAAACTACAGACCAATAACTCTTACAAACATGGATGTAAAAATCCCCAAGAAAATATTAGCAAATCCATCAAGTAATATGCAAAAAGGATAAAACACTACAACCAACTAGGGCTTGTCACAGGAATGAAAGGCTGGTTTAAGATTTGCAGGTCAATTGGCGTAAGCCACCATATCAACAGGCCAAAGAAGAAAAATCACACAATCATACCAAAGGATGCAGAAAAAGCATTTGACAAAATCCAACACCGCTTCATGAGAAAAACTCTCAACAATTAGGAATGGAGGAGACCTTCCCCCACCTGACAAAGAGCACACAGGAGAAACCTACACCTGACCACACACCTGACAGTGAAAGTCTGCAGGCTTCCTTCTGAGGTCAGGAGCAGGGCAAGGAAGTCCCTTGAGCCTCTTCAATTCAGCACTGTCCTGGAGGTCTCTGCCAGCACACAAAGGCAAGAAAAAGAAATCAAAGGCATACATACGGGGAAGGAGGGCATAAAGCTGTCTCGATTCACAGAAGACATGACCATAAACAGAGAAAATCCTAAGGATTCACAAGAAGACTCACAACCTGATTTTCTGAAAAGGGCGTGGAGGGTAAAGCTTGCAAACAGACACTTCACCAAAGAAGATGTACAAGTCTCAAAGGAGCGCACGAGAAAATGTCCACCGTCACTAGTCATCAGGCAAAGGCAAAGTAAACCCACTATGGGCTATCATCACACAACTGCTAGGCTGGTTAAAATTAAAAAGAATGGAAATACGAAGTGTTAGTAAGGATGGGGAGCAGCTGGAACTCTTGTATACTACTGGTGGCAATATACAATGGGACATACACCCACTGTGGAAAGCAGTTTGCCAGTTAGGACACAGTAATTGCACTCCGAGGTATCTACCCAAGGGAAGGGAAAGCGCATGACCATAGACTTCTACACAAATGTTGACACCAGCTTTATTCTTTTTATTTTTTTTTAAGACATTTATTCTTTCGTCCTTTTTTTTTTTTTTTAAAGATTTTATTTTTTTCCTTTTTTTTTTCTCCCCAAAGCCCCCCGGTACATAGTTGTGTATTCTTTGTTGTGGGTTCTTCTACTTGTGGCATGTGGGACGCCGCCTTAGCGTGGCTTGACCAGCAGTGCCATGTCCGCGCCCAGGACTCGAACTAATGAAACACTGGGCCGTCTGCAGCGGAGCGTGCGAACTTAACCACTCGGCCACGGGGCCAGCCCCTCACCACCAGCTTTATTCTTAATAGCCCCACACTGGAAACAGTCCAAATGTCCATCAAGAGGAGAATAAGCAAAGTGAAGCACATCCACACTAAGGAATCCTGCTCAGCAATAAAAACGAATGAACTGGTGACACAAACAATGGCATGGATGAATCTCAGAATCGTTAGGCTGGGGGACAGCAGCCAGACACAGAACACCACATCTTGTAGGATTCCACTGACATGAAGCACTAGAAAAGACAAACCTGATCTATAGGGAGGACAGAAAGCAGAGCAGTGGTTGTCTGGGGCCAGTGGTGGGGAGAGCAAGGGGATTGACCAAGGAAGAGCATGAACGAATTTCTTCGAGTAACTTAGGAAGTGTTCCATGACTCGGCTGTGGTTGTGACTGCAGAAACATGTCTCAACCGTCAAAGAACTAGGTACTTAACGTCACTACATCTTATTGTATGTAAATTACATCTCAATAAAGTTAACTTTTAATGTCGATGGATGGGTAAAACGAGCAGGTGGTCACAGCTGAAAAGAAAACTAGCGATTTGGAAGATATATTTGAATAACTCAGAATGCAACACAGAGAAACAAGAACATAAAAATATGAGAGAGAAGTTAAGACACAAAGACTGGGACAATCTAACACCTAACTGCAGAGAGAATAGAGAGGAGGAAACATTTGAAGAGATAAGAGTGAATGATCTTCAATAACAAAGAAATAAATCCACAGATCCAGGCCCCTGTGAGGGCACTCAGACTACCAGATGTGAAATTCAAGATGAAACCATAGTTATTGGGTTGGGGTTTCTGGGCAGGAATAATAGAACTGATCAAAGGAACAAATGGGAGCCCAGCAAAAGGGCTGTGCATGTACGAACACTTGATATAGGACTGAGGGAATATTACTTATCCCTGAAGAAATATGGACTATTCACATTCATATGAAGGTGCTGGGACAACTCACTGTCCAGATGGGAAACAAAGAAAACAGAGCTATCAACACACCATCTGCGAAAATCAAAACACCAAACTTTTAGAAGAAAACTAGAAAGACTTTCTGTAAGATTTTGAGTGGGGAAATTATTGGGTGTTGGTTTTTTTGGTTTTTTTTTTTTTAGGAAGATTAGCCTTGAGCTAACATCCAGGTCCATCTTCCTCTACTTTATATGTGGGACACCTGCCACAGCATGGCTTGATAAGCAGTGCATAGGTCCGCACCCAGGATCCATGCCTGCGAACCCTGGGGCCTCCAAAGCGGAGTGCATGAATCTAACCACTGCACCACTGGGCCACCCCAGGAAAGCTTTTTTTTTTTAACCAAGCAAAGGAACTTCTGGGAAAGTACTCCTTGCTCTTATGGCTGAACTTCTGGAAGCAACCACCTTTCTCCCAATAGAACAAAAGCTAGGAAGCAAATAGCTCCAATTGCTCCCACTGCTGGTGTACACCAGGAGCAGAACCAGCCTCAGGATAAAGCCAACAGAGTGAACAGCAGAGCAGAAAATGGCGAGGGTGTAATTTTGAGCCACTGGGTGAAACCTGCCTTCTTCTGAACTTCAGGTTTGGAGGCTCTTTACTCACCCTCAGAGCCATTCTGAGACTTCATCTGTTTCTTGCATCAAGGCATCCTAAAGAATACCCAGGATGATGGTGGTAAGCAAAGGGCACCAACCAGATCCCAAAAGTCACCAAAGGCTTTGTGGAAGAGGCATCAGCAGAGCTGAGCCGGGCAAAGTGAGTGAAGAAGCCTTCCAAGCAGTGGCACCTTAAGGCAAAGACTCCCACAGTGCCCTCGGGGAGCAGTCAGTACACAGGAGAGTAAGTGGAGGGGGCCCACTGAGTTCTGGTAGAACTCCCAGGGCCGCCTATTCCTGCCCAAGCAGTCTGGGTTTTATCCCAAAGATTGACTTTAAGGGTTCTACACTTGGAAGTAACATGACCAGATATGCATTTTGCAAGACCACTCCAGGGGCAAGGCGGGGGCAGGGTTTACAGTAATCCAGGCAAATTATGAGGCCTTAAATTAAAGCAATGGCAGAAAGATGGAGAGGGGAGCCCAGAAGAGAAAAATCGACATCGAGTTGACACAGAAGTACTGGGTGATGAGATGTGGAAGGTAAGAAAGGAAAAGGCATCAAGACCACATCCCAAGTTTTCAGCTCAGGCCGTTTTCTGGGAAAAGGAAAACCGGTGAAGAGGAGATTAAGGATAAAGCCCAGGGATGCATGGGACATCCAAGTGGGGATGTCAGGAAGCAGTGGACATGCACACTGCGGCTCAAGCATTCACCCACAAATATCCACTGACAAGCTCATGGATGCCAGGCACATCCTGGAGCTCACCTCCTGGGAGGAGGATGGACACTACTAAGTAAACAAAACTCACAGTTAACCTTAGGCGAGAGGACCGAGTGCGGGTGGGTTAGGCCGAGGCGGGGCGTTGCGGCGGTAGGCGCAGTGCAGCCCCGGGGCCCGCAGGGTGCGGCGCCGGCCGGGACAAACGGCCGAGACGGCGCGGGCCACCATCTGGCCAGGGCTGCAGGAGGGGACGCGGGTAGCGCAGGGGCACAGAGCTCGTGTTGGGCTCGTCCGAGGGCCGCGCCAGGGACGGGCCGAGGCACCCCGCGGAGCCCAGATCGCCTCTCTCCAGTAGGCTTCTCACCTGGGGCGGCAAGGGTCACCCGGCCACGCTCGCTTCTCCCCGCCGGCAAAGAGCTGATCCTCGCCCGTAGCCCCACTGACCAATCGCAGAGCGACTTGCGCCAATTGACATGCGCCACGAGCCAACCAATGGTGCCTGTGGGCGGGACTCAGCGAGCCGGAGCTGAGAAGCCCGCGCTAACGGTTGCTAGGGACGCACCGGACTCCCCCTACGGCGCCTCGGAGGAGCCGAAAGAGACGGCGCCTCCGCCCCCCAGGTCGGGCGGACGCAGTTTCCTCCGGTCTCGGGTTTGAGAAGGGTGAGCAGCGCGGAGCTCGCCTGGAGGCGAGGGGCACGGGGCTGCTCCCTCACGGGCCATGCTTGTCCGCGGGGCCGAGGGCCGGTGGAGGCTGCGGCGCCCTTAGTGGGCTGGGTCGGCATCCCGGGCCCTGACCGGCTCTCTGGGCACCTGCAGGCACTGCCGGCCCCCTGCCCTGGTCCCAGCACGAGCGCGGGCGCCCTGCGCTGAGCATTAACGGAGGCGGCCCCTGCGCTCGGGCTGGATCCGCGCGAGGACGCCGGGACAAGGCCGACCCGTCGTACAGACACGGCCCGGAGGCCGGCACTTGGCAGCCCCATGCCGAGACCGCCTGGCCGTGCCCCTCTAGAGCCCAGAGCATCTCCCAGACTCCTCTCCGCTCGCCTGCAGGTTCGGCTCCAAGCGTGCGGCTCCGACTGCCCCGCCTTCCTCCCTGCTTCTCGCCACCAGATGCCTCTGGGAGCTCTCAAATTACCTGCCCCCGAGGAGGTGAGACTGGCGGTGCGGGGGGCTGAGGGCGGGCGCGGCCTCGCGCACGGACTTCAACTCCCAGGAAGCGCTGGGGCCGCGCAGGCGCGTCTGGGGTCAGCCCCCCCACCCCCCCCGCGCTGGGATTCCGTTGGCTGGGTCAGCCCTGAGTTGGGAGCCCTGATTGGCTGAGGGGCCTGAGGCGACAGATTCCGGAAAGGGGAAGAGCAGCCAATATGGCGGAGGAGCGCGGCGGGGGCCAGCAACAGTCGCAGGAGATGATGGAGGGTGAGCGGCCCCGCGGGGCGACGGCCGAAGGGCCCGGCGGGCGGAGGGCGGCGGCCCGCACCGGCCTTGCCCGAGAGAAACGGGGTGTGCCGCCTCTGGCCGCGGCCGGACCCCGCCGCGCGGCCCCCTGACAGCTGCCTGCCGGCTCGGCGGGGCGGGGGCGGCCCAGGACCCGGGCACTCCGCGCCCAGGGGGCAGCGGCCGGGAAGACGCGGGCGGCCCGGGAGGCGCCGGACTCAGGGCAGAGGGAGGGGCGAGCGGCGGCGCGGGTAGGTGGGAGTGGCGACGCGGTGGTCCCGCGGCCCCCGCGCCCACCGGCGGGTGGGGGCCTCGCACCGAACCCCTCCGCCTGATCCGCGGGTCGGTCCCTGGGCGGCTGACGAGGACACCGAGGCGCAGGGCGCCGTGGGGCCCCCCCACGTCGGCTCGTTGGGGAACGTGGCGGAGTGGAGAAGGGCCCTCTCAATGTGGGGAAGGGGTGACAAGGAGCCCAGAGGTTGAGTCGTAGAAGGGCGGGTGCCTGTTTTCATAGCTACCATAGTTCCCGAAAGATTGAATTCAACCTTTTCGCTTTGTTGAAAAAAAATTATATGTATACTATATGCATGTAATTATATACACACATGCACGCTCTCACCCCGCGATGGAGAGTCAGTCATGTCTTTGAGTGTTTATGTTATGTTTTGAGCTTTTGGCTCCTCTGGTTTCAAGGTGGGTACAGAGCTCCAGAAGAGCAGCCACTGTCTGATGTGTAAAGTGCTAGGGAAGAAAGATGCAGAACGGGGTTGGGCAGGGGGGCCTAAGGAAGAGCTGGCATTTGGGGAGTAATGGCTGTGCAACCAAAGCCAGCTCCCAGCTGAACCTTGAAGGAAAAGTGCAGATCAGCCAGGCAGGGGATAGGGTGGGGGAAAGATCAAAAATCACTGCAGGCAAGGGGAACCACACAGAGGAAGGCAAAGGGGTGTGAAGGAAGGTGGCCTGTTTGGAGGAGAGTTTGACCAAGAGTGACAAGTCATACTGGATGAGGGCGAAGAGTGCCAGTGAGGCTGGCGAGAGATGGTCCTTGGTGGAGGGGTGTGAAGGGCATGAAGGGTCTTGGACTTTGAGATTCTTGGATCTTTTTAAATGAGGAACACCTCTTCCTATCTCCCTTCTCCCTCCGCCATCTACTCCTGCATCCTCTTCAGCTGTTTCCAAGTCTTGGTAAATGACATGCAAAACCCAGGCGTTTCTCTCTTTCCCATTCCCACCCACCCAGTTAATCGATAGGCTCTGACACCTCTACTTCCTTAATATCTGCAGATCTTCAATGCCTCTTCCATTCCCACTGCCAATACCTTGAGCCAGCCCATTGTCCCCAGTGCCCCAGAGTCACCTTATATGCTGATCTGCTGTCCCCTACACCCCCTGCTGCCCTCATGATAGTGCCCCAGGTTTCACTTTGGCTGCCCTTTGTGAGCTAAGGCCTCCCACCCAGAGCTCAGCAGCACCAGCCCATTGCCCAGTAGAACTTGCTTTCCCTTAGCCTTGACCATGGAGCACCTCGTGCCTGGTGATAACTAATATATTAAGTGTCAACTGCATGTCCTGCACATGCTGTCTCCTTTTGTGCCTTTTCTAATTGAAGCCTGCCAGCGACTCTGAGATATAGGTACTATACTAGCTCCCTTCTACAGATGAGGAGACTGAGGCTTGGAAAAGGAAATAGCCTGCCAAAGCATTGTCTCTAGAGGCAAGGTGCAAACTCAGGAGACGCCACTGATGTTCCAGAAATTTTTGGAGTCTAAGATCAGATTCTCTGTAATGGAGAATAGATTAGACAGAGCCAGACAAGCCACAGAGAGACCAGTTAGGAGGCTGAGCGGAGCCCAGGCCATAGGTAATGAGCTGCTGAGCCAAGGCAGTTGCCGGGACGGGGAAGAAGGAATGGGGATGGTTTGGGAGATGCATTTCACGGGGACTTGTTTTGTCCAGCAGTCCTTTTCTGACTGCTATTTAGCTAGGCCCAGCGGGAGATAAAAGATGAACTAGAACTTCCTTCCTCTCAAAGAGCACACCCCTTGTAGGTAGACTAGTCAGGAAGGAGGGTGCTTTCCGTGTGGTTGATAGTTCCGAGTAGTTTGTTAGTGCTTCAGGTCTTCGAGACACACTGCCAAAAGAGGTCATGAAACAAGTTAGGAAAAAGGAAAAGTATTTGGCTATCTTGCTAAAGAATTTTTACCAGTCTGCCACATTTAATCGTTGCCTTATTTATAAATTCAAAGAATAATTGTTTACCAGCTTTTCAAAGCTTAGAGCTGGTATCTCTGTGTCCTGACAATTAGCATCAGTGACCTTTACATGGGGCATTTAGTACTATTGGCTGTCTTCTCCTTTTTTATTAGAGCTCCCCCCTGCCCACAGTCTGATTTGAGTTAGTCTTGATTTCTTTCAGAACGTGGGCCTCTGAACTGGGCTGGTTTTCTTGGCCAAATGGATAGTGGAGCATGGATGAAGGTATGTGGCGGAAGGGTACAATGGTCCCCTTACGTGGATATCCAGGCCAAAAGTGAGCGCACAGGAGGTGCTTCCCTGTGTGTTTAAACACAGATGACCCAGGGCTTTCAGAACACCTGGTAATTCTTGAGTTCCTGAGGGCAGGAATAGTATGTTACTCACCTTTGTACCTGTGTGGCCTCCCTGCTTTGCCCCCTTCCCCCCCAGTTCTCCCCACCACTGTACACCTCAGATGGTGCCCGGGATGTGGAAGACACTCAAATGTTCGTTGAACTGAATTCAACAAACGTTTTTGAATGAAGTCTTTTTGACTTCAACTGGACGTCAGTGTGTTACATGTTCCTCAGAGAGTCACATAAAGTGGATGTGAATTCTTACTGATGTGTGTGGGTTCAGTTGACAGGCGGGTCGAATCTGAAGAATCGGGCGATGAAGAAGGGAAGAAGCAGAGCAGTGGTCTAGTGGCAGACCTCAGTGAGCACAGCCTGAAGGATGGAGAGGAGCCAGGGGACGAGGACCCAGAAGGTACCAGGCCGAGTTAACCTGAAACTCGCTCAGGGGGAGGGTGGCCGAGTTACACATGATCTGCCCAAGGTTGGGGGGGCGGGCCGTCAGGCCTGGGGAGGACTGCTGTGTGAGCCTGGGCTTATTAGGCTAACTAGGGATCTGCTGATGCCAGGTTAGAGGCCCTCCCTGGCCTGGGGGCTGTGGGCTTGTCCTCTGGGAGCAGCACACCCTCGGAGGCACTCCCAGAGCAAGCTGACTCATCTACGGCGCTTGGAGGCAGGATGCAGTTTTTTCTAATCCCACTGAAGGCAAATACTACTGCTAATGATGTTGGTACTGGTGTGTCGTCTGGGACAGAACCAGAAAATTGTTTTATTAACCATATATTCAGAAATCAAGATTTGAAATAAGCATTGTGGCTGACTGCTATGCTTTTATTTCCTACCATAGTAATATAAACTAATTTCAGAATAGTGCTTCTAGTGTCTTACAGAAGTCATTTCTGAGTCCTGCTTCACTATATTTGTAGGCCTGAGGGTTGATTTAAATTGCCTAGATGTTAGGAAAATTGTTTTATGTAGAAGATACCCCAATAGCTTCCTATTGTTTTACTAACAACAACAAAATGAATTTAGGGATGAGAAGAGTAAGTTCTCGGCCCATAGTGGTGGTTTTTCACCCTCCCCAACCATGATCTAAACCTTTTTTCCTTGTTTGCTTAGAAAATAAATTTACATTGAAAAGAATGTGAGAAACCGTAAGAACAGACAGAAAGATGTCCAAGAGATATTAAGTGAAAAAAGCAAATTGCTGAACAAGATGCATGTTAAAATCTTATTTTTATTTTAAAAGTAATAATTTGTAGTTTTACCTGCTAAAGAGAGAACAACACATCAAACTGTTGTTGAGGGCCTCTGAACAGTGGTTTTAGAAGGTCTTGTACTTTCTGCATTTTTTAGATTTATACGCAATGTATGGATTTTTGAGGTATTAATAATCATGCATTACCCCTATGATAATAAAAACAAGTTTATAAAAAACAAAACTAATTTTTAGACTAACGTTGTGCTCTCTGTGCCAGTGAAGATGATTGGTAACCATGGTAACCTAATTTTAAGGCAAAAGGCGATTACCACAAAAGTACCAGTCACATTTACTTTGGAACTTCGAGTCGATGTTCTGGAAGTGCCGTGGGTGGAATAAGTACATCGGAGTGATGGGTGGAAGCTCTCATTACTGCCTAACTGAGTCACAGGAAGGCCCAGGGGTGGGAGCATCACCTGCCCTCACATCTGAGCACCTGGCACCTCTGGAAGTCTGGAGAGTTGACAGAGCCCTGTCGTGGCCTTTCTGTCCCTGGGTCATGAGCACAGGCTTGCTACAACTCGCCCAAGTGTGCACGGCCGCAAAGTAGAACAGCTGGACTTGAACCTGGCTTGTGTAAATGCAGCGTTCTTTCCTCCAGACTACTAGCTAATTAGAAATTCTCTGGGAATATGCATTTTTAAGTCCTTAGAGAAACCAGTACTTGCTCCTGCCTGTATTTATTTAAGTCTTAGGTTCAAATAAAACAAATTCAAACATGTCAGCTGCTACCATTCACTTATTTTCTCTAACTTATTTTTTAAAAAGATCAATAAATGATACATTTGGAAAGATGTTCTAGGCTAGCAACTTTGTGTTAGAGGTTAAGCTGACATTTCCAGGGGCCTGTCCTGAACTGGATGTGTTACAAGCAGAAGCCCTTTAAGCCATGTGACCACATGTCCTGAGGAGCCAGGCCCAGCTTCCACCTGCTAGCCCAGCATAGCTATCTGCAGTGCCCTCTTTTACTCTCATAGTGGCCTGACTGTGATGCTACTTGACCTGGGGACCCTGCCTTCATTGTAGTGCCTCTTTCATTTCGACTTCTGAGTTCTTGGACATTGAATTTGTGCTGTCTTTTGGGGGTGGGGGGTAATTTGGGCGTATCTCTTGGTTTTGCCTAGCTCCTTTTGTTTAATTCCAAGGTTAGTTGATATCCTATAAGGCTGTGGTTAAACTACAGTAAATGACATTTTTTTTAAACTCACCGTTGTTGTTTGTTATGGAAAGGGCATAGTGAAAAGACCGTGAGGTGAATTCAGCCGGTGTGGGGCCAGCACTTTGTTAACCTGGTCCTATGTTGGGCGCACGTCTCTGGGGCCTCTAGTAGAGGGGCCAGGCTGACCAGCACACAGGCTCCCGTCCTCAGGAGGCGCATCAGCGTGAGGTCCAGCATGAGGTTCTGCAAGCCGCTGCAGTGCAGAATCAATGCAGTTTTGCTGTAGGGAAGAGGCAGCAGTAGGAGCCAGGCAAAACGGTGACAGTAACGACCAGCTCACAGGAAATACAGGAGAAACAGCAGCCACACGCTCTGACCAACAGGGCAAGCTGCTAGACAGGCAGCCCCACCTCCTCAGGAGAAAATTGCAAGAGAAACTAGCGCAGTGGTGTAGCAGTTAAATTCGCACACTCTGCTTTGGCAGCCCCGAGTTTGCAGGTTTGAATTCTGGGTGTGGATCTAGCACTGCTCGTCAACCCACTCTGTGACAGCGTCCCACATAAAATAGAGGAAGATTGGCACAGATGTTGGCTCAGCAACAATCTTCCTAAGCAAAAAGAGGAAGACTGGCAACAGATGTTAGCTCAGTGCCAGTCTTCCTGACCAAAAGAAAAAAAAAGAAAAAGAAAAAATTGCAAGAGCAAAAAGGGATTTTAGAGAAATGTCATCCAGTCCCAATATATGTCCTTATTCAGATCCTAATTAAAGTGGACTGGGGGAAGAAATCATAAGACAGTTGGTGAAGTCAAAGAATGATGGTTACTCTTAAAGTGTTTAATCCTTGTAGACATGTATACTTCAATAGGTCCACGTGGAATGAAAGGGGCGGCTGCTAATTTGAGGCTGTTAAATCCTCAGTGAGAGTGGTTCCTGCAGCTCTACTCGGGCTCTCAGTGTCCCAGGAGACTGAGGCCCCGTGCTCAGGGTCGAGGGTCCTCTGCTGGCCTGAGCTCCCCGGCCTCCCGTTGAGAAGTGTGTTTAAATTATTCAGCAGGGCTCCCTGATCCTCTCTGTTGAGCTGGGCTTCATTCTGTTTTGGTCTTTGCAGCAAGAAGCATTTGTAGATGCCAGGCCACTTTCCAAAGCAGTAAAAGGCACATCCTAGAACATCTGATATGCCCAGCACGATCCATATTCCACAGACAAGAAGGGACAGACTGTGGGAGGGTGGACTGCTGCCACTTACATGGCTCTGGCGTCACCAGGAGGCGGTGGCAGGCAGCTCCCTGGCCCCTGACAGGGCTCATCTGAGGCTCATTCGGCCAACAGCTTTCTGCCAACAGCTTCAGAATACATTTCCTTTCAGGGGAAGTTCAGTGGCACAGATGGAAGTT
Organism: Equus quagga; assembly: GCF_021613505.1. Lineage (NCBI taxonomy): Eukaryota > Metazoa > Chordata > Mammalia > Perissodactyla > Equidae > Equus > Equus quagga. The sequence continues at coordinate 32,680,077 of NC_060283.1, read as the reverse complement.
TGGAGACCTCTGCCAGCAGCTGAATTCAGGAAATTCAGAGTGCTTAAAAGGTGACCATGTTGGAACAGGGTGTCAACCCTGCCACACCATCCACATCCTCCATGTATCACCTGCTGGTTTCTTTTCTGCATTCAAGCTAGCTCTGTGAGCCAGGCAGCCCAAGTCACGGCTCTCCACCCACGCCACGGCTGCTGCTTCCTGGAGACAGTGGGGATCTGAATGGACTTTTTTCTTCTCATTTTTTCAGAAGGACAAGAGCTGCCTGTGGATATGGAAACCATTAACCTGGATAAAGATGCAGAGGTAATGCTGCCTGCTCAGCCCAGCCTCAGGGTGTGGTGACGGACCACTCTGACCGTCAGGGTATCTTTTACGAAGGTGCCAGATTAGTAAGTGATTTCCCTAGAAGAGGTCGTCTGAGCCTCCCTTGCTTAGGTCAGATTCCTTGTGGTCTTAGAGTTTGTAATGCCACTGATTGAAATCCCACTTCATTTAACCATTGAGGATTGTGTGGCAAATGAAACACCTTTGACTCATAAATTAAGTGGGTCAAATGATTATGTTGTAAACGACGGGGTCCTAACATCCCCACCATCTGAAAAGCACCGTATATTAACAATTCAGGATGTGAGGAAGACTGCCAGGAAGAGCAGACCCACCTGTTGCATAGTAACTGACCTGGGGGGGTCCTCCCCTGAGCCCGCAGCTGGCCCCAACAGTGATGTGACCGGGTGCATCTCCTCGGAGCCTAGGCTTGTGTTTTTCGATCAAGGGAGCTAAGGGTGACAGAAATGTTTTATGTATCACTAATTTGGAGGGTGAGTTTACGTGAGACTATCTATCGTAGCTAAACCGGGGAGCGTCTTACAGCTCACCTGTGTGCTGCAGACTCCACCTGGCACTGCTCACCGATCCTCTCCCTCACCCTCACTTCCACCCACCCGGCAGGCCTCCTTGTAGCTCCTGTTCCAGGAAGCAGATCTTCGGGAAGTTTCCTGTAGCTAAGCGAGATTTCTTCCTTGTTTCAGGATGTTGATCTGAATCATTATCGCATTGGAAAAATTGAAGGATTTGAGGTGCTGAAGAAAGTGAAGGTGAGAAGGACTGTGTCCTTTTATCCTGAACATGGCAGGTTTATAGAGCAGTCCGGGAGGCCAGGTGTCTCGCCTGGAGCTCAGGCATTGCATCGGACGTGCTGCAGCTCACTGTACCTCCATTCAGAGCCTGCCTGCAGTTAAGCACACACCAAACTACACAGTCCTTAACTCGCTTCAGTTCAATTTGTTTTTCAAAATTGCACCCATTGAGGTTTGCTCTGCTGCGAAACAGCACACAGGCCCAATGCCTCCCTCACCAAGTAGGTCTGCTCGGTGCAGGGCCAGCCTCCCTTTGGGTGTCTGCTCATCCTCTAAGGTCAGCACCTTTCTAGAAAACAGCAGGAGAATGAAAACCACATTCTTCACCCTGGAAGGCTTGTCCTGTGTCCTGTAACACAGCTGGTACTTGCTTGTGGCCTCCCTGTTGCCTGTGTAAACTGTCCTTTTTTCTGTCCCCCAGACTCTCTGCCTCCGTCAAAATTTAATTAAATGCATTGAGAATCTGGAGGAGTTACAGAGTCTTCGAGAGTTGGATCTTTATGACAACCAAATCAAGAAGATTGAGAATCTGGAGGCACTGACAGAGTTGGAGTGAGTCATGAGACCCAAGAAGACAAAAGGGGCCTGTCTAGTCTCCCCAGAACCAACCCCCTGCCCTGGCTCTCAGCCCCAGGAGGCCGCCTCTGCCACAGGGCCTTGCCCTGCACCTGGCTCCCATAGGTGGCGTCAGCTTGTCCGCATTTCTGACCTGCAAATAAAACCTTCGACTGGACGCTTCTGGCTGCTCCACTCAGGGTTTCTGACATAATGTCTTCCCTCAACACAGTCCTGTGAACCTGGGCGGGTGTCAGGGGCCCTGTAGGCTGCTCCCTGCCTCCCTGGGCGGCCGCAAGATCCTGCTCCTGGGTGGGTGGGTCCTCTGGGTGTGAATGCCGCCTCTAAGTTACATTCTGAGTTCTATGTGACCTCTGCTCATTAAAACATGTTTTGCTTGTTCCCAGAATTTTAGATATTTCTTTTAATCTGCTGAGAAACATTGAAGGAATTGACAAGCTGACACGACTGAAAAAGCTCTTCTTGGTCAACAATAAAATCAATAAAATTGAGAACATAAGCAACTTACGTCAACTGCAGATGCTGGAGCTGGGGTCCAACCGCATCCGGGTAGGTGCAGGCACACAGCCAGCAGCATGGCCTCTCAGGAAGAGGCAGCAGTGTGGACTAAATGCAGTGGGTGCAGGATGTTTGGTTGGCTGTGTTTTTCATGTGGTGTGATTTTTTTTTTCTCAAGAACAGAGAAATGTTTTTTTTTTAAGAAGAAAATGCTAACTGGAGGCCTGTATTAATAAGAACGTGTGCCCAAACGCAGTGGTCTGCCCTTTCTTTTGCATGTAGATTTCATTTGCTCTCCATCCAAATCATGACCTAACTCTTTGCACAACCTCCCAGTACATCCTGCCAGAGGTGAGCTGGTCAGCCCCAGCACTCTGTTTCTGAATGTGCTGGTTGTGTCTGTGAGCCTGTCTGAGATGGAAGTGTCCCGAGCACAGCATGTTGTGGTGGTCTGATCTCCACACCAGCGGCCGTAGGAAGCAGCTCACGTCTTGCTGCTTGATTGGCCCATCCTCCCCAGATGCCTGCATCCTCTGGAACGAGCCCACGGCAGCATTAGGTCTGCCATTTACCATGTTCTGTCCAACCTCTGAGGGCGTTGGGCAGAGACTCTTGGGAAGCAGTTGGAGTTCCATAGAAGCAGATGGAGGCCTGTACCCTGCTGACTTTCAACCACTGGGAAGAGCCCTGGGAGGGGCCACAGGAGGACTGACATTGGGGGTAGAGCTGCCATCAAAGAGGGAGGGTCATCACAATAGGGATGCGGACATCCGCTGGCCAGATGACCACTCGACGCCCACCTGGCACCACAGTGAAGCCATGGCACCAAGCCTAGTGCTTCTCACTGGCCTTGCTGAGCAGCTGAGAGCAGGTATTTCTGAGCACTTGCCCCTCCTTCCGGCTTTTGGAAGTTTACAGCACGCTGCGGTGAGTCTGGCTTGGCCATTGAGAGCTGGGCAGGATGCAAACCAAGGAGCGTTGGTTCTGGCACAAGGGCCTCTCGTGACAGTTGCTAGTGGTAACATGGCCACAAATAGCAAAGCAGCATATTTAAAACTAAAGAGTGGCCAGATGTTGTCATTTATCAAGTATCTCTCTATGGAATCTTCTGGGAAAAAGGTGGTTCATCACAAATTAATGCAAGTGACAGCAGTTAAGGGTGCCCTCCCCCTGAATCTTCATCCTCTTAGACACCCACCCCCCTGAGCCAAGTCCTGCTGTGATGGGCAAGACGAGATGCACTTTCTGCTGAAAATGTTAATAAGTGACGTGTTCTAAGAGAGCAGTGAGCTCGGAGGAGAAGTGGAACTGAGGTCTAGTCAGTAAGCACTCGTTAAACCGCCTGCTCTGCACAAGGCCTGTGGGGTTACAGTTGAATCGAGGGGCACAGGATCATAGCAAGGAGGGGCAAGTAGGGAGGCTCACAGAAACTGAGGGAGGGGGAGAGCCATGGGATGCGGGCACTCTGCTCCCAGGAGTCCTGAGTGGCATCCCTGGGCCAGAGCTTCCAGCATCTCTCATCTGTGAAGACCTGGGATCTTGGGAATGCATTTTAACAAGCACTGTAGAAGAGCACAATAATGTGTCCACTCAGAACCGTAGAACTGGGTGGGACTTGAGAAGTCCACTCGTCTCTGGGTCTTCAAACTGTGTTCCCTTGAACTTCGGAGCTCTGTGAAAAGTTGGCTTTTGGAGTGAGCCCAAGAGACAAGGCCTTGGACCCTCTACCTTTTCTGTTTTTTCCTTACTGTACTTTTAAGTGAGATTTCATTGGAAAAATTTTCAGAGCGGAAAAGTAATTTGCCCGACATCTCAGGGCTGAAATCCAGGTAGCTTTGTCTCCTTGCCCAGTCACCTTTCCTTTCCCTGCTGTAGCTGCTTGGCCACACAGTGCTAACTGCTGCTCTGTCCTTTTCACAGGCAATTGAAAATATCGACACATTAACCAATCTGGAAAGTTTGTTTTTGGGGAAAAACAAGATCACTAAACTTCAGAACCTGGATGCACTTACCAACCTGACAGTCCTCAGCATGCAGGTATCAGCCCGCCTGCACTTCCCATCCTGCTGAGTCCAGCTGCGGCCAGAGCTGCTAAACCCACTGTGGTTTTTATCTTTCACCGTGTCCGTAACCAGTACTTCTTTTCACCATCAGTGAGCAAAAAATGAGCCATGAAAACGTTAGATTTCACACACTTAAACATGCATACACATGTCGAACTAAACTTCCGTTCGTTCAAGGTCGCGTTCCTTTCCTAATGAAAGTCCTAGGTGGTTTTCAGCCAGAGCAGCTGCTTCAGAAGGTTCAGTCTGTTCTAAGTTCACCCGAAGCGTCTGGCTCGATGGTAGGAGCAGTTCCTTCCGTGTCTGTACAGGGAGCAGAGCCCCTGTGTCTGGGGTTGGGAAGCACCTGAGGATGCCGGGGCTTATGTCATCTTTTTTGTCAGAAGCAAATTAGTGGAATCAGACCCTCCAGGGGAAATGTGAGAGGGTGTTCTGGGGACAGGGCCTGGGTGTGGCAGGTCCCACAAAACCACTCATGCCTTCTGTAAAGTAGATATTCTGCAGATGTCTTTAAAAAAGAGGGCATTATATTTTAATTTGAGTTAAATATATACTGGAAGAAATGAGAATTTACTTTAAAGTATTCAGTGATTTTGACCTCTTTTAATTACTGTAAATTAATTGAGCTAGACCTTCCCCAAGTACATCTAAAAAAGAGTGAGTTCTTTGCATAAAAGCCTTCAAGTCTCACGCATGAATTTTAGCCCAGTACAACAGACTCAAAATGTTGATCTTCTTTTTCTCTCTACACAAGTCCCATTCTGGCATGCTTTAAATGGAGTGTCCTATTGTTAGGACTCTACAAGATAAGAAACCTCATTTCCTAAAAGCCATTTATTTCCCACCCTCTACGCTGTTCTGACAGCTCTTGGCTCTCCTTCTTGTAGAGCAACCGGCTGACCAAGATCGAGGGTCTGCAGAACCTGGTGAATCTGCGAGAGCTGTACCTCAGCCACAATGGCATTGAAGTCATCGAGGGCCTGGAGAACAATGTAAGACCTCTTAGTCTGTCCATCTGTCTGGGGTGGTGTGGGCGCTGGGCACTGGGCAGCAGGCAGCTGGCTGACCAGCACATACCGGCCTCCGGGGCTGGTCTTAAGTAGACTCATTGCCTCTAGAGGTTTATCGTAGAGACTTTCCAATCCTGAAAACTAAGTGATCCCTCCTCAAGCTGGGAAATGCATGACATGCATGCAGTTGTCGCTGTCCCCTTGAGCAAGCACTGAGCTGCCGCTTTATGCTATGGTCAGGTCGGTGTGTACTCTCTGTGCAGGTATTGAGAGGGGCCCCTCCTTGGACAGTGTTCACTGAACGGCCACCAGCAGCACTGTAGGCATTTGGGAAGATTCAAACAAACCCCACCTGCTCCTAGACACCCCTGTGCAGCACAAGGCCAGCAGGCATCAGCAGCTGGCCCTCTCTCCCACTTCCCGGCCAGCAGCTGCCTCAGCCCCACTTCCCAGCCCGCAGGGGCCACCGACGCTTGTCTGGCTGTCCTGAATGAGTAACATGCTCCCCTGCTCTTCGGGCTCCTGCACATTCCTTCCACCTCCTCCTTCCTGCTTTTCACCAGCCCTAGCAGGACCAGGGCACCCTGCTCTCACTCAGCACAGGACAGCCTTAGGTGTGCTGAGCCCCAGGCTGCCACTGAGGCCCCTGCCCTCCTCAGCTGCCCACAGGTGAACCTGCTTTTCCTCAGTGCAGTATTCATCACAAATAAGATATTTTTTCTCATTCCATTTTGCTGGGGTTATTTTTTTCTGTTTTATTTACTTGCTGGCAAATGTAAGCAAATTGGGCACTTCTATTACTGTAAACACAGAGTTTCAATCTTCGTAGAGACTCTTTCGGCCTTTGTGCCTCAGCTCCTGGGCACCATTAGTGATGTTTGGACAGGAGAAGCACATTTTGAATTTCATTTCACCAACATCTGCATAAAATTTTGGACAAGTTAGAATTCACCTGTGATAAATTTAGTCACCTTCCTCTGCCTCAAAGTCAAATCAAGGGTTTACAAAACTAGCCTCTAAACTAGGGGCTCACACAGGCAGTGCAGAATGGCAGGTCGAGGCACAGTTCTGAAAGGTGGGACTGTACAGAGGCCATGGGACCAGAGCTGGGCAGGTATGCACACAGGACGCTCAACAGAGAACAGTGGGTCCCCTGCTCCCCAGCCTCCCTATACAAAGGCCCTGCAGTCAGCACTGAGTATCCACCCATGAGAGGGGGGTGTCTGCAACATGGTCCAAATGAGCAGCAAGTCCCCAGGCAAATGGGAAAGAAGTGAGAATTTAGAATTTTCCCGATAGGAGTGCTGCGCTGCCAGAGGGCTGGGTTGAACACCAGACCATTCTTGGCCCTCTGAAACAAAACAGGAAAACGGCAGCTGCGGCTTTAAAGGTGATGCTGTTACTGTAGTGTTTGTCATGCAACAGACAGCCTTTCCTCTGGGATCTTTATTCAACTAGAGATCAAATATTCACCTATACTTTTTTCTAAGTTTTATCTCTTAATTTATCTGGAATTTATTTTTGCGGTGGGAGGTAAGGAAGTAATTGCAGTGTTTTCCCACATGACAAATCCAGTGTCCTGACACCACAAAGGAGCCCTGTCCCCGACACCGCAGTGTCCCCCTGCCCTGGGGTTTGCTCCCCATGTGCTGGCTCTTCCCGGGCGTCTGGCAGCGCTCCTGTGGCAGCCCCTCACTGGGGTGATGGCTGTGTTTTGGGTGTCGGAATCCCTGGGGTGCTTACTGTCCCCATCCTGTTCCATGCTTTTTTTTAAGTAATTCTTACTGATTTGCTTTTGAATGAGCTTTCAAAATGTAGTCCAGCTCCCCAGAAAACGGGGAGACGCTGCTGAGCGTGTGACCGAATCCCTGTGCTCAGAGGTTCAAGACCGTCCTGGTGGCCAGATGCCCTAGTGCTGAGCCTTTGCGCTGGGACTGCATGAAGATCAATCCTGCTGTGAGTGTCAGACCCCTTTAGCTTTGCCCATTTCTGCACTTGCACACCGGATGACACCAAGCACCGCAGAACGGGAGTCAGGAGCTGGACGGAGCTGTGGTCATGGACCCGGCCTGTCCCTGCCCACTGCCCACCGTGCGTCCTTGGGCTGCCCAGAGGCTCCTCTTCTGCAGAGTTCTGCTGAGTCTCTGTTTTCTCTGAAACCCCTGACCTCCTGCAGACAGGACCCTCCTGGCACACTGCAGGCACTCGGCAGTCTGAGCAGACGTGGTGGGCCCAACAGAGGCCGATTGAAGGAGCTCCTCGTCTGCATGCCCACGCCCAGCTCGCGCAGGACGTGGGGCAGTCCTGTGTGGCTTCCTGAACAGTGACCCGGCCAGTGCTCATGGCTATGGGATGCTGGGTGTGAGGCGATGGGGACTGGGCCTTCAGGGAGTCAGAGCCCAGGGCCAGGGCGCTTCTGAATCAGCAGAGCTGCTCGCTGCGTGCTTTTCTGTGTGTTTGTGGTTTTTGTTTTATTTTACTGAGATATTTTTTAACTTTCCCTTAAACCTTGGGAGGGTTTGGAATCAGAATCCCAGGAATGCAGCAGGAAATGTATGGAGAGAACCTCGATCAGAAATCAGAGAGGAAGGAAATGAACTTTTATCAGGGCTGTCAGCCAACTTCTAAGTGCAGCCCTTTGATTTCAGAAAAACTTACCAGTTGGTTTGATTAAACATACTTCAGCAGGCAATGCTAGCTTTAACAGACTGCATTTTCTCCACAATTTTACTCCTCTGTTACATCTTAAAACTCTGTGGACTTTGAAAAGGTGTTACTCAGGCTTAGCCGATGTGTATTGGCAAGTTAGTATCTGCTGGGCATTTTTAGAACAGAGGATCAGGGCGCATAAGCCAAACACGCAGTGTTGTCTCTGCATGAAAGCACGCTGCTCACCCCTCAGCGGGCACCCAGTGTGCCCCAGGCACTGTCCTCAGGAGGGCCGAGTGCCTCTGTGCGCTCCTCCATCAGCTCTCGGTTCCAGGTCGGCACCAGAGCTGCTCTCCCTCAGCGCCCAGGCTTTCCTCTCTGCCCCTTCCTCTTGGTGGCCTCTTCCTAGAAGGGCCTCCTCCAGGAGTGCAGGCTTGGGACTGACAGCACCAACCTGCCACCTCCACTTGTCCCTGGCAGTTTCTTACTTACTCCACCCAAGCCCCAGTTTCCTCATCCATAAATGAGGAAAGAAATACTGTTTTAAGGATTACTTGGTATTGTACATTTCCTTGAGATCAGCACTAAGTAAACATTGCTACAATTGTTACCCCTTCTCAAAGCCCATCTCGGATGCTGCAGGCAGCCCCTCAGCCCCCCAGAGCCCCAGGCCTCCCTCTGCTTTGAGGCACATGTTACTCTGCTCTTCTCAGAACCTGGCATCTCACTCGGGTCCTTGTGCACTGGGATCTGGGACCAGGGCTTGGAGTCTTCCAGAATCAGGTTCAAATCCCAGTGATGATGAGATGAGGTGGTTGTGAGGATTCTGTCCGTAAACAAAACCAGAGTCTGTCCAGGGTGGGCTACAGGAAGTGGGCAGGTGTCACTGTCCGTTAGATGCTTCTGTTCTATGAGGGCAGAGAGGGTGGCTCACCCCGCAGCTCTGAGCTCAGCACCTGACACTGTGTGTGTGGCCACACAATCACTGTTGAACTGAGGTAATCCTGGAAAAATTTTATTTCCTTATTTTAGAACAAACTCACGATGTTGGACATTGCATCAAATAGAATCAAAAAGATTGAAAACATCAGCCATCTAACAGAGCTACAGGAATTCTGGGTAAGTTTACGCACTGGATTGATGACACTCCAACTAACCTGATCCTGCAGAGTCAAATGTCATGTGCATGAAAGCAAGGGGCTCCGGCCCTGTGAGCCTTGGGACAGAATGGAATTGGGGTGGGCACTACTGTAGGAGTTTGGTGTGCTGTTATTCTTGGCCTTGCAGCATCAGCGTTACTGGGCAGCCTGTTAAAAACACAGCATCTCGGGCCCCACTGTGCCCAGATGCAGACCGAATCAAAGTCAGCATTTTAACAAGATCCTGGGTGATTGTGGTACGCGTGAAAGGGTGATAAGCCTGATCTGTACGTGGCGAGGCCCCAGAATTGCCATGTGACTGCAGGTTTCCAAACCCAGCCCAGGGGCCAGTGCATTCAGCGCAGATATGTTGCACCACCACAGAAGGAAGTGTGGGTGGGTGTCCACAGTCAGTCATCCTGGAATTGGCCTTGTGTTTGTCTCATGGGCAGGGGTGTCGTTTTCGGGAGGAGTACTGCAGAGCCAGTAGGAGGAGAACCAGCGTGTAAGAAGTCTTAAGACTCCTCAAAAGGGGTTGCACAGTGATCACTGAGTCGAGGTCCTCAGTGTCAGAATCCCTTAGGGCATTCTCATGAGGGTGCTGCCTGTCCCCGAGCTCGTGGCCCCTGCAGGGATCATTGCACACGCTTCACCCTGTGACGCTGTGAAGTGAACGTTGTCCCCAATGCATTCACTCTGATCCAAGATTTGTGCTGAGTTAGGCGTGATTCTTCTTCATCTAGTTATGCTGCTGACCCTGCCTACGTCCCGGGTGTTTTCCTTTCCTCATCTTAAAAGAACATCCAAGTTTCCCTAGAACACAGGTGGCCTGCTGTGAAAATGTTCCTTGTCCTTTATTAATAGCACTAGGTCTTGGGTAGTATCAGGATGTGGTGCCAGAGCCTGTCTGGGAAGACCAGAACCAGAATTCAAAAATTGGTAAAGGTGTCCTCGGCTGGGGGAGACAACAAGCCACCATGTGCCCAGTGCGTCTAGTGTGCAGCCCACCCCTGAAGGAGGATGTGGTGGGTGGTAGGCTGGTTGGGTTGGAGCAAAGGGATTTGACTCTGAAGAGGCCAGGGAACCAGACAGAAGAACCAGACGACAAGAATAAGGAGTCCAGAGACAGAGGACCTGGCTGACAGGAAAGGGGCGCCTGGCAGAAAATTTAGGAAGAAAGTTTGGGAAACCAGCTGGTAATGAAGCAGTGTTTCTGAAATGTGTGATTCCTTCTGCATGCCCTACCTAGGGACAGAGCATGGGACATGGGGTGCTGAGACCACAGGTGGGGGCCACCTGGGCACCCCGGCTATCAAGGAGGCAGGCAGGCTGGCAGTCACTGGAGGCTGGATCACACCCAACCCTGTAACACACAAAGGAATCCTGTTTCTTAGACCTCCAGACAAAGAGAGTAAAAAGAAGCAGAGTTTCCATGGTGCTTTACAGCATCCAGACCACTTTCCCTTTGGATCTGATGATCACAACAACCCTGTGAAGCAGGTGGTTGTACCCCATTTCACAGCTGAGGAATTGTGCTCCAGGAGGGGAATTGCACACTAGAAATTCTCAAACTCTGTTATCTGCTCATATCACGTGTGAGATATACTTAGCTACTACCTAGTCTCTAAGGGAGAAATGAGACACCAGTCTTAATAAATTTTTAATGACCCAAATTCTTTGTTTATTGATTTTCTGTCTATTTGTTCTACCAATTACTGAGAGAAGGATGTTGAAATCTCCCAACCATAATTGTGGATTTGTCTCTTTCTCCTTTCAGGTCCGTCAGTTTTGGGGTCTTGTATTTTGAAGGTTTTTATTAGGTGCGGATACATTTACGATTGCAGTATCTTCTTGATAAATTGTCCCTTTGTCATATGAAATGTCCCTCTTTATCTTTGTCATGAAGTCTACCTGTCTGTTATTAACACAGCCACTCCATCTGTCTCATGATTACTTTTTTCGTGGGTATCTTTCTCCATCCATTTACTCTTAACCTGTGTCTGTATAATAATTAAAAAGTATTTCCTATCGACAATACATAGGTTTTGCCTTTTTAGTCCAGTCCGACAACCTCTGTCTTTTAGGAGGAGTGTTTGCTCTGCTTACATTTAATGTAATTTCATTTAATTGCATTTTGTGTCATGGTTGGGTTTAAGTCAGCCAACATGCTGTTTGTTTTTTATTTGTCCCATCTATGTTTTTTGTTCCTTTTTCTCTTTTCTCTGGTTTCTTTTTGGATTGAGAAAAAAAAATTTTTTTGGTATTCTATTTTATCTCCATTATTGACGTGTTTGCTTATACATACTCTGTTGTACTTTTTTAGCAATTACCCTACAAATTAAAAAATGTATTTTTAATTTATCACAACCTTCCTTCAAATAATATTATACCACTTCACGTATAATGTAAGACCCTTACAGGAGTATACTTCTATTCCTCTCTCCATCAGCTAATGTTATCATATGTTTTACTTTTAAATATGTTATAAACCCCATGATACACTGTTATATCAGTTATCTTTTAAAGAAATTTAGAAACAAGAAAACCCACTTATTTTACCATTTCTGGCATTCTTTATTCTTTTGTGTAGTTTCCATTTGGTATGTCCCTTCCACCTGAAGAATTTTAACATATTTTGTTCTGCAGCCTGCTATAAACCAATTCTTTCAGCTTTGATTTGTCTGAAAATATCTCTTTATTTTGCCTTCATTTTTGAAGGATAAGATTACAGATATACAATTCTAGTTTGACAGTTTCTTGGGGACTTTTTTAAAAGCACTTTTAAAATATTCCGTTGTGTTCTGCTTTGCATCACCTCTGGGGAGAAGTCCTCAGTCGTTCTTATCTTTGTTCCTTGTGTGTGCATGTCTTTCCCTCTCACTGCTTTTTATCACTGTTATGTTTTGCAACTTGAATATGATGTGCTAGTGCTTAGGTTCATTGAGCCTTTTAGATCTGTGAATTTATAGTTTTCATCAAATGTGGAAAACTTTTGAAAATTACTTCCTCAAAACTTTTTTCCACTCTTCCTTGCCCCAGTTTCTTTCTGAAACTCCAATTATACATATGTTGTCCATTGGTTGGTTGGTAGATTGTTGAGGCTCTGACCACCCGCCCCCGACTTGTGTGCTTCCATTTGTATGATTTCTATTCCTGAACCTCCAAGATCATGATGTTTTCTTGTATGATATCCATCTGCTGTTAAGCTCATGTAATGAATTTTTTTATTTCAGATGTTGTGTTTTTCAACCCTGAAAGAACATTTGGGGTTTTCTTTGGTAGGTTCTATTGCTCTCTTCACTCTGTTCACATTTCCTTAAATCTTCCCTTCTTCACACAGTTCGTATTGTTTTATTGGATGCTCGGCATTGTGGTGTTAAATTGTTGAGTGTCTGGATTTTTGTTGCTTTCCTTTAAATTGTATAGTTGTGCGTCACTTAATGATGGGGACTCATTCTGAGAAATGTGTTTTTAGGCAATTTGTCATTGTGCAAACATCAGAGAGTGTATTTACGCAAACCTAGATGGTAGAATCTACTACACACCTAGGCTATGTGATACTAATCTTGTGGGACCACTGTCATATATGCAGTCCATCGTTGACCGAAACATCATCAGGCAGCGCGTGACTGTGTTGAACTTGTTGTGTGGCAGACATAAGTAAGTGCTTGATCCTTTTGAAGCTTGTTTTAAGCTTTATTAGTGTGAGTCTGAGAAGCCTGTCCTCTAAGGCTAGGCTGCAACCCTTCTTGGGTCTGTAGTGAACATACTGGGTATTTAACAAGGTCTGGCGCTCTGGTTCATGAGATCACAGACGCGTCCCTTCCCTGCATGAGCTGTGGTCATTGTTCAGCTCGTAGCTCCCTGGCATTTGTTCTTTGACCAGTCTTGTAGGGTTTCACTCTGCTGTTCACAGCTTAGTTTTCAGTCCGAGATTCGAGGGGACACCCAAGGATTTCTGGAGCTTTTTCTTTTTCCTACGTAGCTCATTCCTCTCCAAAAATTCCAGCTGCCTCTGCCTCCCCAGACTACATTCACCACCTCAACTCAGTGTGGCCACCAGGCTCTGCTTGGGTTCCCCCCCGGGGTGGTCCAGAAGATATCTCCAGGCAGAAGGCCAAGAGGAGCATGGAGCTCAGCTCATTTGTGTCTCTTCTCTCAGGAATCACTGTCCTGTGTAGCCTATTGTCCACAGTATGAAAACAGTTGTTTCATATATGTTTGTCCTGTTTTCTAGTTGTTTATGACAAAACAAGCAGTCCAGCACCAGTTACTCCATCATGGCTTGAAGTGGAAGCCCTATTTATTTAGTTTTATTTTTGTGTCTCTGTCACCCCTATAGATTGTAAGCCTCCTGAGGGCAGAGGCATGTGTGTGTTGTGCCCCTTATCTCACCCAGCCCCTAGAGTAGTGCCTGGCACGTACTTGGTTGAGTGAGAGGCAGGAACATGGGGAAGGATGGTTGGTCAGTTGGGTGGAGGTCAGCTGTAGATAACGCTGAGAAGTGTGCTTGCACAAATATATCAGATGAAGGTTGATGTCCTTATGTTAAAAATGGCCCATGCAAAGACGCCATTGGAAAACTGGGGGTGGAGCATGAACAGACGAGTCACAGAGGAAGAGGTAACAGTTGCTTGTAAATACATAAAACATTTCTCTCTCTTAATTTCTTAAAATACACTAAACCAATGAGGTGCAGTATTCCAGCTGTGAGGCTGACAGAGCCTTTTGTGGAATGCAGTGGCAGCCATCTGTGATGCACCAGGCACTCCCCTGACTGCTGGCAGGACTCTGGTGACACAGGTGTCTGTGGGGCATTCAGAGCCTCGATATTTTCACATCTCAGGTCCTAACAAAATGATGAGAAATTCAGACAAAGATTTATGTACAAAAATATATAAATATCAGGATTCCTTTTTGTACAATGGAAATAGCTTTGTTGTATTTTCTCGTGATAAAACTCTGTCTGCTCGTTGTAAAAAGGAAAAAGATCAGATTACAAAAAAGACAGACAAACCTATGTCTTTTCCTTGGTTTTCTGTCTTTTGTGTCAGTTTAGAAAAGGTTGTAAACCCAAAGCTGATAAAAACATTTACCTGATTTTCTCCCAGAAATTTATGGATTTTTTTTGTTTTGTTTGTTTGTTTTTTTGGTGAGGAAGATTGGCCCTGAGCTAACATTTGTTGCCAATCTTCCTCTTTTTTTTTTTTCTCCCCAAAGCCCCAGTATCTAGTTGTATATCCTAATTGTGTGTCCTTCCAGTTCTTCTGTGTGGGACGCTGCCACAGCATGGCTTGATGAGCAGTGTGTGGGTCCATGCCCAGGCCCCTAACCAGCAAATCCTGGGTCTCCAAAGCGGAGCACATGAACTTAACCACTCCACTACCAAGCTGGCCCCTAGAACTTTATGTTTTTATTTTTTATAAATAGATCTTTTCTCCAACTTAGGGAAAAATAAATTATGATATACTCATATGATGAAATATTATGCCACCATAAAATGAGGCCTTCAAATGATATTTGTAAAGGAAATTTAATTACAGAAAAGTCCTCATGACAGAGTATTAATGAAAAAAAAGGAAGATGCAAAGTATTTTTGATGAGATCCAGTTGTTCTTAAATTCAGTGCATGTGGATGCACACCTGCACAGAAAACAAGACTAGAAGGAAATATGCAGAAACAAGAACCCCTCATCTCTGAATTGTAAAAGTGTAGTTGATTTTTCTTTCTCTTTACACTCTTTAGTTCTTCTAAATTTGCTAAAATGAGCGTGTATTTCTTTCATAATTTAAAAAAGTTTAGAAATGTATATTCTGAAAGAACAACAGGTAAAACTTACATGCAGTATTAACCCTGTTGAAATATATAGGCTTGCGAAAAAGGCTGGAAGAAAATATAACAAAATAGTAACAGTGGTTTTCCTTATGTGGCAGGATTGTGCATGATTTGTGCTTTTTATCCTATATTTTGTTATTAATTATACCAGTTTTTGGCAATGAACATTTTTATCAGGGGAAAGAAATGGAAAAGGCAGGTGTATTTTTGCACGTTTTTGCATGAAGGCTCAGCTGAGACTGGGGAAGGCTGGAAGCTCCTAAAGAATGCAGCGTGGCTCCCAGGAACCCTGGTGGCCCGCAGACACCCGGGCCCTGGCATAGCCATCACGCTGCGCTCCCAGCGAGCTGCTGACGTGGGCTGTGGCCGTGGCAGCAGGGTTGGAAAGAAGGGAATTAGTTCAAGAGAAACATCAAAGGAGGATCAGCAGAAATCCGTGATCAACGGAGGGAGAGGTGACGGTCACAGCTGAGTTTCCAGCAGGGAGACCGTGAAGTCAAGTGCCACCGGCCAGATGGCTCCACAGGAAGAAGGCAGCAGCCAAGCTGGGGAGCTGTCTTGATAGCTTCCTCTTCACCCATGTTACAGCTCACGAAAATCAGCATGGACAAATTCCAAATAAGGAGTATTTAGTATCATACTGCCCAGAGTAAATAAATATATATATGCATATATACAATGTAAACAAGAACATATGTATATTTCCTTAGTTTTCACAGAGAATCACCAGAAGCCAGTATGAATGGTTATCTGTGGGGCGTGAGGGGTTTAGATGGGCAGAGGGATAGAATGAGACTTCTCAGAATACACCTTTTTGCGTAGTTTCCGCTTTTGAAAATACTTTACACATTAAGAAAAAAATTTAACCTACAATTGAAAATGAACTCTGAAACATTGACCCTAACAGTATTTCAAATTGGTACAAAAACCACACAAAGGAAAGAAGAATTTTAAATGACTTTGAAAACAGTACTCTGACTGGATGGCCTTTGTGAGAGATATTCTAAGGACAAAAATAACTCCAAAAAAGACTTGAACTTCACTCAGTAGTTTTATTAGTGCTAATGTTGGTATTGTAAATTTGAAACTATTTCAAATGTCTTACAGGGTAAATGAATATACTAATGTGAATAGGATCCTACCTAACATTCCATGTACAAGAAAATAGATACAAATATAAAATCAAAGAGGTTAAGAAAAAGCCTGTAATGTTCAATTTGGACTTGGAGCCAGTTTTAGGCATGAAGGAGTAACGGCCATCAGTGTCACATCCCAGCGTAAACTGCCATGCGACTGGTCGAGTGTGTGCAGCAGCTGTTTTCAGGCTGTGGGCCTTGAGAGAAGGGAAACATGGGAGGTGAGCCACCTTCGCCCTGCCTCTCTGCCAAGGGGCACTTTCCACAGAGCGGGGCCTGGCCCAGAGCGCAGGGGCAGCAGAGATTGGAGTTTCCAGCGAGGAGGTTGCCACGCAGAGACGAGCCCTCGGAATCAGCCCTCGGAAGGATAACCTGCACATGTGTCGAGCAAGACTCAGCAAGGCCTGACAGAGGACAGCTGCGGGGACGCACACCAGAGGCAGATTCCAGAAGCCAGACAGTGCTCGGAGACGCTTGCATTCCGACCTGCCAGAGTGGAGGGGCTGTGCCAAACCCCAGGTGTTCCATCGGTGCCCCAGCACAGCCTCGTGTCAGGAGCAGAGAAAGCATTCTCCCTAAGCCTGTGACCAAGCCTCCGCAGGACCAGGCAGCTCTGCCAGAACACTTTTTAAAGGAAGACAGCAAAACTCAGCCTCTCAACGATGCAGTGTCCACAGTATCCAGTAATAGAACATTGCTAGGTGTGCAAGGAAGCAGGAAAACGTGACCTCTAACAAGGAGAAAAAGCTCATAGAAACTGTGGTCGACAGTTGCTAATGTGGCCCCCACCAGCTGGGGTCACGCCCGTGTGTAAGCCCCTCCCCAGGAGTGTGCATTGGCCTTATTGACGCATTTCCAACCAACAGAATCAGCAGAAGTGATGGGATTTCACCTCCATGATGGGGTTATGAAGACTGGCTTCTCTCTCAGGGGCTCTCTTGCTCTCTCTCTCATCCCTAGGTTTATATGAAGTAACAGACACCTCCTTTCCCACCAGCAACGTACAAGATACACATCCCCTTTGTTGAAATGTCATACAGATTTTCAAAAATAAGTGATTTTGACATTCTACCAGTTGTGTATCAAATGTATCGTGAGAATTCTCCCACACCTCTGTTTTGTTTAAAATGTTATTGAGGGGGCTGACCTGGTGGTGCAGTGGTTAAGTTCATGCAGTCCACTTCGGCGGCCCAGCGTTCACAGGTTCGGATCCTGGGTGCGGACCTACATGCTGCTCCTCAAGCCATGCTGTGGTGGCATCCCACATACAAGTGGCGTAAGATTGACATAGATGTTAGCTCAGCAACAATCTTCCTCAAGCAGAAGGAAGAAGACTGGCAACATATGTTAGCTCAGGGCCAATTTTGCTCACCAAAGAAAAAATGGGTTTTTTTGTTATGGAGTTTGGGGGAGAGTAAATGTAAATTTTTAATATAAATATCAGCCAAAAAACCATTGTAATGGGAAATACATACATCCTATGAAGTTTGAGTATTGAAAACCACAAAACAGTCTGCTGGGGAAACGTCAACCAGGGAGACATTCTGTAGCAGAATTCCAGTAGTTGATTCAGGCAAGGATCATCATTGGGTGCTGAAATCCTTGACTAGCTGGATGTTTGCGTGTGTGCCAAGTATCACCTCTTAGAGAATTTGCTAATTGCAAAGGGGAAGTATGCTCCCCAAAGTCATCAGGGGTCCCCAACTTACCCACATGATCAGACTTAATATCCCTAATAGTGGGACAGCCTGGTGCTCTGTGTCCCCCGAAGTGATCCATCTGTAAAACGTTCTTGCCAGAAATGTTTGATCTCGCTGTGCGTTGGACCTAACTTTAAGTTTACAGGAAATATAGGGGCTAGAAGAACAAGCTAAATGACGCCACAAGGAAACAAGCAGATAAATCCAGAGTGAGGGTCAGTCCACAAGATGATTAACTGGATTTCATTTAACAGAAAAAAAAATGTGAGAAGGAGGTGGGAAATGTTCCAGATTAGAAGAGACTAAAAATTGTATGTTCTGGGGAGATACTCTTTAAGAAAATGAGTGTCACTGGAAGGTCACAGCCCCAAACTGTGCTCCCGTACGTCCCAGCTGTGAAAACTTAGAGATACATGAGGCCGTCTTTCCCTCAGTGAGTGTAACATCTCTGCCCCAGCCTAGAATGTCTGTGGAGACAACACAGTGAATGGTTTTGAGTTCCTTTTGGACAAATACAAAGATAAGAATCTCTAAAGTTATCTGTATCAAAGACATCATTTACAGTGTACTATTGGTGGTGAGTAAAATTGTCAGTTCCACGTTTACTAAATCCTGGAGAAAACATTGGAAATGCCGTGATGTGTAAGACGAGAAGCATACGGTGTGTGACAGATACAAATAAATCTGTATGTTGAAAAAGAAGAGGAGATGGGAGCTACACCATCTCCCAGCCAGAGCCGGAAGCCTGAGTAACCACTGGTGCTGTTATGAAAAGGTCTTTAAATAGACTATACTGCAGAAAAGTCCTATTTCTTCTGAATAATGTAATATTGCTAATCTTTATTAGCAATTGTTAATCTTTATTAAATGGGTGCATTTTTTGTGTGTTTTAAGGTAAAAGTGTTTGAGGCATGTGCGTTATTTTAGTGATTCTCTACTCAGCAGGCTCGTTCTGTTAACAGACCAATTGTACTCTCAGCCATGTGGATAAAAGGCTCCTCCATAGTTCTGACTGTGGACACTTTGCGTTGGCCCTGTGAGCAGCTCAAGTTGTATAAGTGTAGTGTGATAGATTCACGCCTTGCAGAATAACACCTAGGAATCTGTCCTAAAAGAGCTGTTCTCTGTTGTCCCTTCCAGTGGAAACACGCACTCAGGCTGACGGCAGAGCGCCACCCTGAGTTTCAGGTCCCTCGTGACTAAGGCTCAGGAGCAGGCTTCAGTCCCTCCACAAGAGCTGAGCTCTAAGTTTTGGAAATCTAGATTTCCCAAACAGGTGGCACTCTAGGCCCACAAGAAATTCTGTGAAAATACGGTTCCTTAAACTGTTCCTAGACAGAGAGCAGGGCAATTGTGGGCTCACTTTCAGACTGCCCTGCTCTCAGGGGCCGCAGGCTTGTGCTGCCTGTTGCGCACGGCCCAAACAGGGCTGTCTCGTATCTTTGCATCTGTTTATGGCAAGAGGGCCAGTCTGGTACCAGTTCCACTGCCACAGCCAGACTGTCTTTATTAACTTACTGGGCATTACGAATCCCCCAGAGAGGAATAGACAACACAGGGTTTCCCATACTCACCTGATCCTAAGCCTTTTTATTACCAATACATGCAGCCCCTTCCAAACAGTTTCAAGCACCCCCCTCTCCAGCCACCAGTGTGGTCCCCTCAGCTAACCCCCTCCACCTCCTCCAGCAGTTTTCTGCCCCGGGACCTGGAGCATGACCCTGCCACTCACTCACTGTCTTGCCTTCTCGTGTGCTCACCCCTTCTTCCCTTGCTTAGATCCTGGGGGCACTGTTAGCATCACTCCCTTGTCCCACCCTCCCCTCTTAGACTCACCTGAAGAACTCCACGCAGTGACGTGTAACGGAAAGAACACTGAAGGTGCTGGCTGGCCCACCCCAGTGTATTCACTTAAAGCTTGTCTGAGGCCGTAGCGCTGTCCCCAGAGTCCTCCTGCATTTTCATCTGAGCCCATCCACTCTTCTCCTCCGGGTTAGTTTCCTCCACCCTCAGCAGCTGTTTCCTCGCCCCCAACTGAATTCCTCACCCCACCCCATGCTTACAGCCTCGTCTCATCTGTGCCCTCCCATCTCCGTTCAAGGACATCCCCTCAGCAGTTGCCCCATCTCTCCCCACATCTCAGTCGCTGCCTTGCTACAGAATCATTTCCGTCAGCATGCTAGCACGCTGCCATGTCTGCCATCCTGGTGGCCCGCCCTCAGCCTCAACTCCCCGCCGCTCCTGCCGCTGGCTCTGCTCTCCTTTACAGCCAGCTCCTCAGAAGACCCTCTAGCCTGCCTGCCTGTTTCCTCGCCTCCGCCCTCTTTCTTGGACACTCCCACCACGCTCTCTGCCATCGCTCAGGAGTGGCATGCAGCCATCAGCCACCGTCATTCTGACTGTCGGTGCTTCGGCCACCCCCGTCTCTCACCCCGGAAATCACTCCACCAGCAGACCTACGGCTGGATTTCATCCCTCGGCTTACTCTTTCCTTTCCGTAGATACATTTGATCACTCTTCTTCCTGAAATACTCTCCTCCTTCAGCTTCCAGATGTCACCCTCCTGCTCTGTCCACCCCTCACCTCCAGAGCCCCCTCCCCAAGCTCTCCTCCATTTCGCTCAGTCCCAGTAAACGCTGACTGCAGCCTTCCACTTCTTCAGGTCAAAAATCTTGGAATCTTCCCTTTTTTCTCCCTTCTCTTATCTATCACATCTGGTCCAACGTCTGTCCTCTACCTTTCAAATCTAGACAGAATCCAGTGTCTCCTCACCTCCGCTGCTGCCACCTTGACACAAGCTGCCATTGTTCCCTCACCTGCACCATCAGAATAGCTTCCTCGTCCTCAGCCTGCAGAGCACTCTCCACGTAAGAGAGCCGGCCTGTTAAAACAGAACCCTCCAAGGGCTCCCATCTCATGTAGGAGTCAAAGCCCAACAGTATCGCTCTCTGCCTCCTGCCCGCCCTCTCCCACCCTGCCCACTGTCGTCACCACCCCGAACCATTTTATTTCCTGCTGAATTCCCAACACCTAGAACAGAGCCACAAACGTAGCAGGTCCTCAAGCATTCGTTCAGTGAATCAATGTAGAAGAAATCGCCGTTCCAGATGCTACACCACTGTGTGAGTGTTCCAGACCCAGCCACAAGGTAACGTCAGAGAATCACTCCTGGCTGACGTAATCTCAGCATCCACGCTGGGAGGCTCCTTCACAGAGACTTAACTCTGTGCTCACTCAACGCTTGACCCTCCATAGCATTTCCCAAGTGGCCGTTGATGGGTTCCTTGAACGTGGAGTTCCTCCACTTCCTTTCCGTCCCACATGTGGACCGTTCCTGTCATAACTTCTCTGTACGTAGAGTTGGGATCTGTCACCCTGTTGCCTGTGCCCGTGGTGGGTTCACAGCACAAGTGGATCCTCTCCTTCGGGAGGAGCCTCCTGCCCTTTCCACTCCTGTTTGCATGTCAGCTCTGAGGCCTGGCATCTCTTAAAGCATGATGTCTAGAACAAGAGTGGTTGGAGCTGGGGGTCAGACTGGCAGGCTGTGGAGCTGGCTGGGCACCCCCTTGTTAGTGATGCATAAGCTCACAGCAGCTTTCCAAGGCTTGCCCCTCATTTAAAATCCCTGTCATCCTAAGCTCCTCTGGGCAGTGCTGTGCTGAGCCAGCTCGCCCTGGCTCCCAGAGCCAACTGTGTGCCCCTCTTCCCAGCACCGCGGTCTGTGACATCAAGTTGGTAGCGTGAAATCAGCCATGGCGGGGTATTTGCACCACAGAAGTGGCAGACACTAGAGACCAGGGCTTTTGCGTTTCTCTGGGAGCTGGTTGCTGACCATTCGCCAGCACGCTGCTGCCTGGAGTTGTGGTAGTGCCGGTCCGGTGTGCCTGTCCTCTGCCCTCTGGCATTCATCCTCTGCTCCGGCAGTTGAGTGCATCTTGCGTTCACAGAGGTGGTTCTCTTGTCTGTTTTCACTCGTCCCTCTGCCATATTCTTTGGAAACTAATAGAAACCAGGGTGGCTCCTCTCTCAGAGCCTCCCGCCCTGCCCACAGCAGAGGGACCACAAGCATCCACTAGACAGACAGGTGTGGACGTCGTATGCAGACACTGTGATGGACACGCTGAACCCTGAGTCCCTTCGTGTCCTCATCCTGACAGTGGTGTGAGAACTGAGGGAATTCTTCCTGGCTGAGGTGGGTCCAGGATGGTGAGATTTCACCTGCTTTGAGCCTACAACTCAGACTCTGAGCCCCTCCTGAAGTTTTACACCCTGGGGACATTAGCCACAGTGGAGACATTTACACCACAGAAACCAGCAATGGGGCGTCCTAGTGGAACAAGCCATAGAGGCAACATACGGGAGAGCCGTGAGTTTTAGGGGGAGTGGCCCCTGATCTGCTGACCATGTTACCGTCAGAGCGCACAGTCCGGCCCTGGGAACAGTTACTGAGAATTAGTTTGTAGGAACTCTTCCTGGGGCCACGCCCAGCCAACTCTGCTTTCCTCACCAAGGTTGCTTTTCAATAGGCAGACGCTCAGAGACTCAGGGCACACAGTTTATTCTGGCGAAGATTAGAGTCACGAACTGGACGTGACCTTAAACCTCAGGCCAGCCACTGCCATGTCTGCAGCTTGTCTGGCACCCAGTCGCCTGGAGCCCTCCCACACGCTGCCGGCTCCCGGTGCAGCCTGCCCAGTGCCATCCCCCAGCTCTAGAAGGCGCTGTCCAGGAGAGCTTTCTGGGATGGTGGACAGGGGCTGCCCTCAGCCAGATGTGGCTGCTGAGCACTTGGAATGTGGCCAGTGTGACCGAGGAAGTGAGTGTACCTCATTCCACTGTAGCAGATTTAGATTGGAACTGAAGGAGGCACAAGTGGCAGCGGTGGCTCCCACACTGGACAGTGCGGCCCTAGAAGTGTGGACGTGGGAGGGACCCTTGGGGACCACACGATAACATTGCCTGGAGATGAGGGGCAGGGGGTTGTCATCAGCGTTGCTTCTGTTTTCTCTGCTGATTGAAATTTGGATTTGCCCCTATCATGGTGACATGGCCAGGTCGTGGGTGTAAACAGGTACATTCCCCTCAGGATGCCAATGAAAGATGGCCGGGATGTATGAGAGGCGATGGAAGGTTCCAGGGAAGGCTTCATACCAGTCACAGTTTTCTGAGTGGAGAAGACTGGAGAGCCTCTGTGGCCTCACCCAGATGTGGGCGGGGGCAGGCTCAGGCTGTTCTGTTCTAAAGCCTTTTCTAATGCGTGTGCATGTGTATGTGTGTGTGTGTGTGTGTGTGTGTCCTCCAGATGAACGACAATCTCCTTGAGAGCTGGAGTGACCTCGACGAGCTGAAGGGAGCCAAGAACCTGGAGACGGTGTACCTGGAACGGAACCCCCTGCAGAAGGACCCCCAGTACAGGCGGAAGATCATGCTGGCCCTCCCCACCGTGCGGCAGATCGATGCCACCTTCGTCAGGTTCTGAATCCTCGCTCCTCACTGGTCCTTCTCTCCAACAGAACTGCCCGGCCATGGTTTTTTAATCTACCCGTTGCTCCTGAAATCATCACTATAGCAACAGTCACAAACCCAATGGCAATAAAAAGGCGCTGAGTGATAACTGCCATGTATGACGCCTGCTCGCCACCTTGGGATGCTGTTCCTCTCACGTCCTGCCACGCAGTGTTCCTAGTATCCATCAGCGGTCACGGTACCACACGTCACCATTTCTGGGTTTCCTCAGAGGGAGGTCACGGCCCCCACCTGAGAAGGGTGACACAGTGGGCCTGAGAGCCTTAAAAGGCCTGTGCTCTGCCTGGGTGGGCAGGTCAGGGGCCGTCCCAGCCAGCCCTCAAGGCCAAGAGCTTTTTAGTCTTTTAGACCAACGGCATTTTCTTTAAAAATTTTATGTATTAAAAAGCAGACAAATCAGTGGGTAAAGGATGACTTGGCCCTGTGTCCTGTGACCCTCAGAACTCTCTTAAAGAGTGGTGGCCGTGCGCCAGGCCCCTGCTGAGTGCGGCCGGAGGTGCCCAGCAGCCCTGCCAGCCCTCGGAGGCCGGCATTGCCCTCGTGGCCAGGAGGGGACGCTTCCCAGGCACACGGCTGCGTTGTGCCTGACAGAACAGAACCCCGAGTCTCTCTTCAGAGAGACTCTCCCCAGAGCGTACCTCTTGGCCACTTAGAATATCGCCTCCCATTCTGCCCGATCGTTGTGTTGGCTTGTTTCTTATAAAATTTACATCGACAGTCACCCGGGGTCTGAATTTAATGCTACAAGGACCTTATCTCCTCTCGGCGTCTCAGGTTTTCCCTTTCTCAGAATGAGAACTGAATCGTGTGGTCCCCAAGGGTCCTTCCCATGTCCACACTTCTCGGGCCGCACTGTCCAGTGTGGGAGCCACCGCTGCCACTTGTGCCTGCTTCAGTTCCAATCTAAATCTGCTACAGTGGAATGGAGTACACTCACTTCCTCGGTCACACTGGCCACATTCCAAGTGCTCAGCAGCCACATCTGGCTGAGGGCAGCCCCTGTCCACCATCCCAGAAAGCTCTCCTGGACAGCGCCTTCTAGAGCTGGGGGACGGCACTGGGCAGGCTGCACCGGGAGCCGGCAGCGTGTGGGAGGGCTCCAGGCGACTGGGTGCCAGACAAGCTGCAGACATGGCAGTGGCTGGCCTGAGGTTTAAGGTCACGTCCAGTTCGTGACTCTAATCTTCGCCAGAATAAACTGTGTGCCCTGAGTCTCTGAGCGTCTGCCTATTGAAAAGCAACCTTGGTGAGGAAAGCAGAGTTAGCTGGGCGTGGCCCCAGGAAGAGCCTCCGGAGCATGACCCTAGAGTTCTGCCCCCTGCTAGACACCCTCCGTGTCTGAGGACAAAAGAAGGACACTTAGATGCACAAGGATGCAGAATTTGGGTGCCTTTGCTGAAAAAATTATTCAGAGGAGTCCTCCACCAAACAAAAGATGAATCCAAATAAGGAAGTGAAGAAAGGGAAAGATACGATTTAGAAGCAGCAGCAGCAGGTGCTCAGACCAGCAGAATGTGGGTTTAAAAGAACGCATTTGACGTGATCGTGGAGCTGTTTGCAAATGCGAAGGCAGGATTCTTGACAAGGTTCTGAATGTGCCCCTCCTAAAATAACTAGTGATCCGAACTGCGAGGTGCTTGTTCTTGCGGTCGGGGAGGGCAGAAGCAGAGGCAAGGACTGTGCAGATTTTCACCATGGTGCGGAAGAAAGGAAGCAATAGCTGATAAGTGTGCGGGCAAATGTGAGCTTAGAGTCCCTACTAATAGAGCAGGAAAGTGTCATGACACACGCAGCCCACACATAGGAGAACACACCAGAAAGCTGCCAGCAGAGAGGACAGTGAGGAGAGAGGCTCAAGGAGCAGCGGAGGCGAAGCTCCGCGGGACCGTGTGCAGCCATCCGCCCCCTGGGAACGGGGACAGGAAGGTGCCCAAGGTAGAGGGGAGACTCAGAATGGTCACAAATTGAAACCCAGCATCTATTTGGGGTTTTTTTTTGTTGTTTTTTTTTTAAGGAAGATTGGCCCTGACCTAATGTCTGCCACCAATCCTCCTCTTTTTTGCTGAGGAAGATTGGCCCTGAGCTAACTGTGCCCATCTTTCTCTACTTTGTATGTGGGCCGCCTGCCACAGCGTGGCTTGACAAGCCGTGTGTAGGTCCACACCTGGGATCCAAACCGGCAAAGCCCGGGACACCAAAGCAGAGCACCCAAACTTAACCACTGTGCCACCAGACCCGTTCCCCCAGCGTCTGTTTTTTAACAGGCATTTTAAAAATGCTGAGGGGATGGGAAAAGCTATGCTAAATCCAGCACAATCCTAATCAAAATGCCATCTGATTTTTCGAGAAACTCATTAAGCTCTCAAATTTATGTGGAAGAAAAAAGATCCACATTGAACCTTGAAACTTTGAAAAGGTTCAGTCAACTCTGAGAAGGAGTCAAGAGAGGTGATATCCTGCACATTCTGAAAGCTACAAACCCACAGTAAAGACACTGTGGAGGCCAGTCAGCCCTGGCAGACCCTTGGGCAGGGACTTGGTGGCTGGAAAGCTAGCCCACGGGTCGGGGAGGAGTGGACAGTCTCCTTGGTGGTGGTGGGCACAGTAGCACCCTGTGGAAAAGATAACCCCGGACCCTGCCTAACCAGATGTAGGACAGCTCCAGAGGATGGAAAACCCAGTGAGGGGGCCGCCCCGTGGCCAAGTGGTTAAGTTCGCGCGCTCTGCTTTGGTGGCCCAGGGTTTCGCCGGTTCGGATCATCAGGATCGTCGCCGGATGTCATGGATCATCAGGCCATGCTGAGGCGGCGTCTCACATAGCAGAGCCGGAAGGACCTACCTAGAACATACAACTGTGTACCAGAGGGCTTTGGGGAGAAGGAGAAAGAAAACAAGAAAGAAGATTGGCAACAGATGTTAGCTCAGGTGCCAGTCTTTTAAAAAAAAACACCCCAGAGAGAAAGGTAAAATAGAAACTTGGGAGAAAAAATGTGGGAAAGTGTATTGTGAACGAGGAGTAGAGAACACTGCTTCAAACCCAAAGGCACAGCAGTAAGACAGGATTTTGATGGTTTATAAAAGTTCCTGCAGAACAAAGAACACCGTGAACAGACAGAGCAGACTGAGACACTGGGTTTAAAACCAGCAAGGGCCTAACCCTGGGATGTGAGGAACTCCTGCCCATCAAAGGAAAGAAGGCAGGGACCCAGACGGTAACAGGCTGAGGGGGGAGCAGGCAGTTCAGAGCCCAGAGGGCCAGCCAGCCTGTAACATGAGGAGACGTCCCCAGTGTTGTCATCAGAGAAGTACAAACCAGGACAGGGAGCCGTCGCTGCACTGACCGAAAATTACACAATTAGAAACTAGCTCACAGTGTCGGGTGGGCAGCCTGGGGGAGGGCGTGGACTGGGGCAGCCAAAGCGGCCACATGGGGAGCTGTCCCCTCCTGTCCAGTAGTGTGGGCCCTCGGCACAGTGGTGGCTGAGTCTGGGAAGGCAGACCCCCGCGTGCACCCTGAGCCTCAAAAAGAACATGCAGCCCCACGCCTCTGAGCTGGGCCTTTGGCTGTGCTAACTGCTACCCAACTGGAAATAGCCACTGTGCCCACCCCAGGAACCCAGCAGGCCACAGCTGTGGGAAGTGCATGTCCCTTAGAGAGGGACATGCTGGCCCTCCAGGATGTGTGCAAATAGGAGGGTTCTCTCAGCCAGGTCGGGGGGGAGGGTATGAAGCCAAGCCATCGGGCCAAAGAGGGCTGTGGGGAGCCACCCCACTCTGAGGCCTGAAACAACCCACAAGCAAAGACACAGCGTAGGAGGCTCATTCTGAGAGAGAAAGGGGGAGGGAGGCAGAGAAGAAAAGAAGCCAGCAGGGGTGGCCGTGTGGACAACGAAATGAGGGGAGGAGCCTCAGCCCACAGCAGGTACTGGGCCCCTGGTCTGTGCCTTCCCTCCTTTAGGTCCTGGGGATGCGCCAGTGAGCAAACAGATTCTCAAAATCCCTGCCCTTGTGAACTTCAGGAACAGTGGGGTGTAGCTTCAGCCGTAAGAAGTATGACAGTTAGAAGGTGATCTGTGCTTTGGAAGAAAGCACAGCATTTTGGATGGGCTCGCTGAGGAGCCACCTAATGGCAGAGTGGGATGACCCCACAGAGGACGGGCACTAGGGTGGGGAGGAAGCCGAGCAGGGGCAGCGGCCACAGGCAGAGCCTCTGGGCAGGGGAGGCCTGCAAACCCCAACCTGCTGGCGGGGCCTTGGCTGGAGGAGCCTAGTGGTGGTCGGGGAGGGTCCTGGGTGGGCTGCAGAGGAGATAAGGGAGGCGAGGGAGGGACCCAGGGCTGCTGTGGGGAATCTGGGGCCGTCCTTGTATGGGAGGTACTGCTGTGCGGAGCTGCGGACCGCCATGGAGAGGGGTCCCCGAGAAGGAGTAGGCAGGGGGACAGGCATGCAGACACACTGGGCCTGGGGCCTAGGCTGGGGGAATGGAAGTGCCCTACAGGGCAAGAGGCAAGCAGAGAGGACGGGCGGGCGGTGAGCAGGCTCGGTGGTCACCTGGAGGAGGGTCCTCGCTCTGCAGAGAGAAGGTTTAGGGGAGAGGCAGAATCAGGGGAGGATCCTAGGAGGCAGGGAGAGCAGGGGAGGGGTCAGGAGAGAGGTCAGGGAGAATCCTGGGGGGCAAGGAAGAGTTCTAGGGGGCAGGAGTGAGTCTTGGGGGCAGGGGAGGGCCCTGGGGGGCAGAGGAAGAGCCTGAGTGCAGAGGAAGGGCCTGAGTGTAGAGGAGTGTCTGGGGGACAGGGGTGGTCCTAGAGGGCAAGGAGTATGTCAAGCAAGTAGGGTAACACAGTGGGACACAGGAAGACTGTGAACCATCCGTGGCGCACCCCTTAGGCCATGTGCAGGGCAGGTGACTGTCGGGACGACAGAGGAGTCACCCAGCTGGCAGTCACCACAGGCGTCATTCACCCCAGTGATTTTGTTCAGACCAGCAATGTGCCCACCCCTAGGGATGAGGCACTTTGGTTCTAAACCAGTCCAATGGATCTGTTCCCTTTCCAGACTGCCTCATGGCCAGGGGTGGCCTGAGACTCAGGCTTAGCTGATGACACCTGCTTTCCTGACAAAAAGTACAGGCATAGCTGGCATAGTGTCTTGAATGTGGATTTGATGGCTGGACCTGCTGCAGCCATCCTGCAACCACAAGGCCAGGGCTTTGGCCCCAACTTCCTGGAGCAACTGAACGGACCAGGTTTCCACCATCTCCCCATTTCTTGTGAGGTGAGGAAGAAGATCTTTTTTGTTAAGCCACAGTAGTTGGAGGCTTTTTTTTTTCACTTTTACCAAATTTATTTCTAAATGTTACATAAATGGATATAAAAAGTTATAGTCAAATAAAGCTGGTGTAGCAGATCCTAGGCCTGGGCTCTTCGTAGCGCCTGGGACCCAACAAGGCACCTGTGCTGGTTGTAGCTTCCTTTCTTCTTCCCCTAATTTTTTAAAACTGCAAAAGTTATGCAACTTGAAAAAATTTCAAACCAAAAAACATTATATAAAGTAACAATTAGAAGCTAAACCCAGGGTGAGCACCCTTTTAGGTGTTGTGCGTGCGTCAGTCCCTCCACAGCCTGCAGCCTCCTGCCCTCTCCGCCTCCTGCCCTCTCCGCTCTTCTTGGGCAGGAAGCCCTGGGGCCCCTGAGAGTTGACCTCTTGCTGCCATGGTCCTTCGCAGTGACTGACCAGAGCCAAGTGTGAGGTTGCCTCAGCCTGGGAAGACCAGGCCTCCCTCTCCAGAGGCCCAGGAGGATCAGGCAGAGGCGCCTTCTGCCAGCATTCCTCCCCTCCTCACCGGCCTCCCACTCCTTTCTGGGTCTCTGGAGCATTCTGCATCCAGTCCTTGCACAGGAACCCATCTTGAGGTCTGTGTGGGGAGAGCTTGGCCCCAGATAGAGACCTCTGCAGACGCCCTCAGGCCCAGGGTGTACCCACGGTGGCCAGGCTCTGCTGGGCAAGGGAGCCCTGCGCCCTCCCTGGGAGGGGCGTGGCGATCAGGGTGGCTCCAGCCAGGACCAGGGTCTGACTCAGGGGTTTCAACAGGCAGAAGAGGGCACCCAGGGGAACCGGGCCTTGGGTGAGTGGGCTCCTGGGAGAGAGGCCCCGACTGAGGAGGACAGGAGGGCTCGACCCCTCCTCTCTGCAGTGAGCAAGGCCCCACCCCCTTTCCCAGATGGGCCCTGAGGTGATGTGATATGCCTGAGGTCACACCCAGGAAGTGGCAGAGCTGGCTCTGCAACCTGGGTCCCCTAATGTCTCCAACCCAGCACACCACCAGGTGGGGATGACACCAGCCCACACCTGTGGCCACCCTTGCCCAGTTCCACCTCTCCTTAACCCTCCCCGGCAGCAGCCCCCACAGCTGATGTGGGCCCTGAAACCCCTAAGCAAATAAGAGGAGAGGGATAAGCCGTGTCATTTGCTGGGGGGACAGTGGCGTTTGCATGCGGGATGTGTGAAGGCTCTAGGAAAATGGGCTGCCTCTGTTTGCAGACTTGGAGCCCCACACCCCCTTTCCAAACAAAGGCAGATCCTGTTCCAGGAGCTGGGGAGACCTTGCCCTGGCCGGCCAGCAGTGCCAGGCGCTTCTCCTGCCTGCTTCCGGGCCCTTTGCACAGGCAGGGAGAGGGCATGCGAGTGGCTGTCACTGCCTGGTCAGGGCGGTGAGGACAGGGTCCTCCCAGTTCTCTGCCCACGGGGCTGGCCTGGACTCAGCTGCCCAGACCAAGCTCGTGCTGGGAGGTTGGCCATGACCTCGGAAGCCTCTCCTGGAAGCCGCTGTGCCAGGTGGGAACCCGTTCTACGATGCGAGGGCCACAGGGAGGAAGGTGGGGAGATGGACTCCAGGGAGGCTGGGCAAGCAGCCCCAACCCCTCGGGGCTCCAAATGCCCTGAACTGCGGATGGGAGCTCCAGGGTCCGCCCTGGTGCCCCAGAAGCCTGGCAGGGTGTCTGCTCCAGGGTCCGGGGCGACAAGAAGGGCCAGGTGCTCGGTGTGGCTTTGGGTAGGTCACCCCTAACCCTAGGGAACCTCAGTTTTCCCACCTGTCCAATGACCCCACCTCGGAGCAGGTCACTTCTGGGGCCTCTGTGTTGGGGCATCCCCTATTCCGCCCCTGCTCAACAGAGCACTGCCTGCTCACCACGCAGGGGCTTCTGCCGCGTGGGGGGAGCTGCCGGCTGACTTAAACTCTCGAGGACTTTCCTCCAGGACCACCCATGACCCTGGACCAAGGACCATGTCGGGGTGCCATGACGCCATGAATCCTGGCTCTGGGGCATCTGGGGACTGGCAGGGGGTCAGGAGGTGTGGGCTCACCTCTGCCTCTCTGGGCCTCAGCTTACCCTAACCAGATGAGCTGTCCCCTCTGACCTCTTGTGGCTCCTCCACCCTCATACCCTCCTGGCCACCATGGCCCTTGTGACATCCCCCAGGTCACTTTAGTTCTGCTGGGGCACACCACCAGCCCCAGTTCAAATCCCCCCCTCTTTTGGGCCACAGGTCTCCTCTCGCTCTTTGCCCCACTTTGCCAACCCATCAACTGGAACAGTGGTGGTGTCTGTCCCCCCACAAAGGGATCCAGAGGCTAGGTGGGAAGGACAGAGAGTCAGTGTGGCCAGGCCAGCCCCCGCAACAGGCGTAGGGCCCCCAGGAGGAGCCAGGGCCCCGTCTCTCTCTGGCAAAGGGCGTTATCTGTCCCCCTGCAGGCGAGCAGGAGGGAGAGGGGGTCTACATTCCAAGCCCACCCCCCAGGCCTCCTCAGGCCCCACCACCCCACGCAGGGCTGAATGGGAGGTAGACACTCACTGGACGGGCGGACAGACGGACATCTGCTGGGCCAGGCCTCCCAGATGCTCCCTCCCTCACCGCTGGTCTCCTGCTGGAGCCGGAGGGCCGGTCTGGGTGATCTTCACGTGCCCCCAGATTGGATGGCTTGGCCTGGCGCTGCCCACCGCTCCAAGCCTGTGTCCTCCCCTGTGACATGGGCTTCCTGAGGGCTGTGTGGTGGCATGGGGACCGGGTCTCATGTGCCCCCTCTCTACCCCCGA
Source organism: Equus quagga (assembly GCF_021613505.1). Classification (NCBI taxonomy): domain Eukaryota; kingdom Metazoa; phylum Chordata; class Mammalia; order Perissodactyla; family Equidae; genus Equus; species Equus quagga. The sequence continues at coordinate 32,648,712 of NC_060283.1, read as the reverse complement.
TCCCCACCCTGGTGCTGGTGGGACACAGGAGCGGAATGCTGCGGAGGCGCACCCAGGAGGAGGACAGTGCCGCCCTGATCGACATGGCCCCCAGGGCAGGGAAGGGCGACTCCTACGGGAGCACAGCCAACACCCTAGAGGTAACTCTCCCTACTGTCCTCCGGCCCTGGGGACAGGAGGCCCGGCGAGCCAGCCCCTCACCTCCCCTCCCCTGGGCTCCATGCCCACAGTCTGCTGTGGATTTACAAGGGTCTCTCCCTGCCTGGATCTGAGCCCCCCACCCCGGGATGGACAATGGCCAGTAGATAATGGCCACCACCCCGGCCCCGAGCCTTTGTGGGGTGGATGCAGTGCCCGCTGTGTTTTCCCAGAGCCCTCATCCACTGTGTGGAGTTCCTGTCCCCTCAGGCTGCCCTGGTGAGGGGAAGAGGGAGTGTCCTTAATGTCCACAGTCAGGTCACTGCCCACCCACCAGCCCAAGGGACGTGCAGAAACCCCTCAGGACAGGCCAGACGAGGACAGACCAGACAAAGCCGTGCCCACCAGCATGAAGAGAACAGAGGGGGATGCAGGGCCATGCACAAGAGTGACACAGTGTGTTGAAGTTTAAAACAGAAACACTACTTCTTAAAATGTGGAGTAGGCCGCACTGGTGTGTGCTGACCCCTGAGGTGTGAAGGTGGCCTGGAGGCAGCAGACTCCCCAGAGCGCTCCAGGGGAGCATTGGGGACTTCAGCTTTATCCACAACGTCTTCTTGCCTAAAAGTGTGAAACTCAGCGCAGCATGGCTAACAGTTGTTGGTCTGGTGGTAGAACGTGGGAGCTTGTCCGTTGTGTCTGGTCCCCTTCTGCATTTCCTAGTTCATCAGCACACAGAGTGGCAGGAAAGGACCACCTGGAGGGGAGAGATGCATTTGAGGATTGGGGTCAGGGGTCAGGATAGGTTGGGGTCAGAGTCAGGGTTAGAGTTAGTGTAGGGTTAAGTTTTAGATGAGGTAAGGTCAGAGTCAAGACTACGATAACGGTTGAGGTTACTGATGAGGTCAGGGTTTAAGTTAAGGTTAGAGTTAGGGTCAAAGTTGGTGATGGGATTGGGGTTAGGGTCACCCTGGGGCCAGGTGAGTATAGATGCCTTTTATAAAGGGCTCTGGTCACCTGGAACTTCTAGAAATTTGAAAGCATTCCACCGTCTGGGCACCATGACCACCTCTGGCCTGTCCGCAGGGCCACTTAGGGGGCAGTCTGGCTCCCCTCTAGCCCCCGGGTCCTTCCCATGCTGCCCACAAGCCTGCCACTGGACCCCAGCCCAGGCCAGGCGCTCAGAGGCCCGGGGAGGCCCTCACGGGGCTGGCGGGGGCACGGGGCTGGCCCGCCCTCTGGATGTGACCCTCTGTGCACAGCAGCCGTGCTCTCCTCTGCCGTTATTTGTGTTCCTGGTGGTCTGGGGCAGGGTGGGGGCCGGATGGGGGCCGCTCACCACGGTGAGATGCTGCCATTTCTCCTCCTTTCCTTCCAGCCGGGTGGACACCAGGCAGCCGCCTGCAGGGTGGGGAGCCCTGCCAAGCCCCGGATTGGTGAGCCCCACCCAGTATCTGCCAGCTGTGCCCATGTTGGTCCTGGGGGTGGGGACACAGATGGGGTCCCCGCAGTGGCAGCAGGAGGACGGTGGCCCAGGTCACCATCCTCAGTAACCAGGCCGCCCCTCCCTCCCCATCACTATCTCCTGAGCCAGCTCTAGTGCCAGTTGCTGTGCTGGGGTGTGGGGTGAGGGCCTCTTGGTGAGCAGAGCACAGGGAAGGGAGTTCCCCACTGATGGGTGGAGCGGAGAGAGTTCCGGAGGGCAGAGGTGGCGGGCCCCTCCCTGCTGCTCTGGCTTCAGGACAAACTCGGAGTCTTCTCAGACCCTTATCTCTTGCACCTCATACCTTTTCTACCTTCAAAACCTATCGGATCCACTTCTCCTCACCCTCCACCCCTCTGCTCCTGTCTGCCCCGAGCCACCGGCATCTCCCCAGAGGACTGCACCAGCGCCCACCTGGGCTCCCAGTGCCCACCTGCCCATCCTGCTCTCCAGGCAGCACCAGAAAAGACCCTTGTTAAAATCAGCTGTCCTAACCTCACACCCATTAGGATGGGTACTATTCAACAACAACCACAAACCAGAAAATAACAAGTGTGGGTGAGGATACGGAGAAACTGGAACACTGTGCGTGGCCGGGGGAATGTGAAAAGGTGCAACTGCTGTAGAATACGGTATGGAGGGTCCTCAGAAAACTAAATGGAGAATTACCATATGATCCAGCAATAGTTGGCCGTACCATCCAGGTTTGTGTAAGTGCACTCTGTGATGTTTGCACAACGACAGACTCGCCTAATAGTGCTTGTCTTAGAACGTATTCCTATCACTGAGTGACGACACATCACGGACATTTGGGTTATTTCCAACTTTTTGGCTATTGTGAATAATACAGCAGTGAACATTCACGTACGAGATTTTGTGTGGATGTAAGCGTTCATTTTTCTTGGGCATATTCCTTTGAGTGGAATTGCCAGGTCATGTGGTAACTCATTGCTTAACATTTTGAGGAACCTCCAAACTGTGTTCCAAAGTGACTGCACCAGATTACAAGCCACCAGCAAGTCTGCAGGCTCCGATTTCTCCACATCCCACCTAGCCTGTCTGTCTGTTTATTCTAGCCATCCTAGTGGATATGAAGTGGCATCTCAATGTGGTCCTGATTTTTAATTCCCCAGTGACTGACAATGTTGAGCATCTTCTCATGGGCTCATTGGCCATTTGTGTATCTTCTTTAGAGAAATGTCTATTCAAAATCTTTGCCCATTTTAAAATTGGGTTATTTGTCTTTTATTGTTGAGTTATAAATGTTCTTTATATATTCTGGATAAAAGTCCCTTATCAGATACGTGATTTGCCTCTATATTTTTTCTCCCATTCTGTGGGTTGCCTTTTCACTTTCTTGATGGTGTCCTCTGGTGAAGTCCCTGGTAATTTTGATGAAGTCCATCTCATCAATCTTCTCTTTTATTGCTGTGCTTTTGGTGTCATATCTAAGAGATCATTGCCTAAACCAGGTCATGAAGATTTACCACTATGTTTTCTCCTAAGAGTTTTGTCATTTTCATTCTTGTACTTAGTTCTATGACCTTTATCTTACGATCTTAACTCCACTTTGAGTTAATTCAGTGTATGGTCTGAAGTGGGGATCCAAATTCCTTCTTTTATGTGTGGATATCCATGTATCCCATCACCAGTGGTTGAAATCACTCTTCTTTTCCCATTGAATTGTGTTGGCCCCTTTGTAAAACATTGACCGTAAATGTATAGATTGATTTTCAGAATCTCAAATATATGCCATTGACCTATATGTCTATCCTTATGCCAATACAACACTGTCTTGGTAATTCTAGCTTTGTAATAAGTTTTGAAATAAAAAAGTACGAGTCCTACAACTCTGTTCTTCTTTTTCAGCATTGTTTTGGCTATTCTGGGTCTCATGTATTTCTATATAAATTTTAAACTTGCCAATTTCTGGGGGGAAAAAAAGCCAGCTGGGATTTTGATAGGGATTGTGTTGAATCTGTAGGTCAGTTGGGGAGTATTGCCATCTTAACAGTATTCAGTCTCCCAATTCATGCACATGAGGCGTCTTTGCATTTATTTAGCTCTTCCTCAATTTTATTTTAACAATGTCTGGTAGTGTTTGATGTATAAGTCTTGCATGTTTTTAAGTTTCTTCTCTTTCTTGGTGCTGTTGTAAACAGAATTGTTTTTCTTCATTTCATTTTCAGCTTGTTTGTTGGTAGTGTGTAGAGATATAATTGATATTTGTATGTTTATCTTGTATCCTGCAACCTTTCCAAACCTGTTGTTAGTTCTAATAGTTTTTGTAGTGAATTCCTTGGATTTTCTACACACAAGATTATGTCATCCGTAAATAGAGATATTTTACTTTTATATTTCCCTATTTATCTTTTGTGGTATGTTCATTCCTTCCTGCATGTCTGCACTTCCATCTGAGAATATTTTCCTTCGTCCTGAAGAATTTCCTTTAGTATTTCCTGTAGAGCAGGTGTGCTGGGACTAAATCACTCAGATTCTAATTGTTTGAGAATGTCTTCCTTTTAGCCTTTATTTCTGAAGAACGTTCCCACTGGATGAAGAACTGTCGTTTGCAGCATTTTCCCCATCACTTTACAGATGCCATTCTATCATATTTTAGCTTCCATTGTTTCTGTTGAGAAATCAGATGTCTATATTATTGTTGTTCTCCTGAAAAATAAAGTGGGGTTTTTCTTCCTCTTGCTACTTTTAAGTTTTCTCTTTATCTTTAATACAGCAAAGATACGCTCTACTGTGATATATCCTGTTTGGGGCTCGCTGAGCTTTTCAAATCTTAAGATTGATTTATTTCATCAGATTTAGGAATTCTTGACCATTTTCTTCAAAGACTGCTTCTTTCCTGTCTATTCTCCCCTGGTTCTCTGGTCACAGTGTGCTGGCCCTTTGACCATGACCACATCCTTCTTGTGCCCTGTTCAGTCCTTTCCATTCTTTTTGCTCTGAGCTTGAGTTGGATATTTTCTACTGTCTATCCTTAAGTTCGACAGTTCTGTCGTCTGTTGAGTCTCCTCTACTATTAAACCTGTCCAGTGGGTTCTTAATTTCATATGCCATGTTTTGCTGTTTTGGAATGTTTTTTTCATTCCTTTTCATAGATTCTCATTCCCTCTTGAAACATTCCAATTGTTAACCATTTTGTCCATTCTTTATTCTTTTTTCTCTTTTAACTTAGTACCTGTCATTATTTTAAGCCCTCTTCCGCTCCATTGTATGATTCATCTCTGGATCTGTCTCTATTGACTTGGTCAACTTCCTGTACAGTGTTGAGTTTTGTTCTGGCAGGCAGTTAGATTACTGGCAGGTCACCTTGATCTTGTTAAACTTCGTTTTAGATGTTAGAACAGCTCACTTCAGTTTTGCACTTATTGCTAAGGTGCATTTCTTACTCCTGTGTTGCAGTCCTTACTCCTACGGTGTGGCCTGGGCGTGTGGGCTGGAATCCCAGGGTGTGCACCCATCTCCCTCCTTTGTGTCTGGCTGGAGCTCCAGCACTCGGCTTCCTCTCAAGTCTTTGTTAGCCAGCAGCCACCTCTGTGCGTCAGCAGCCTCAGAGCTCCGAGGACCCAGGGGCCTTCCTCACAGACTTATGGCTCTCTGCTCTCTGCACAACACTCCTCAAGCCCAGGGCCCCTTAGCAGCCCCTTGTTCTGACCTCCACTCCTCGCCCAGCAATGCCTCTGCTCCCTCTTGGGTTCTGTTGCCCTGCCCTGTGGTTTGGAAAAGTGTCGTTAGGGAGAAAGCCGAAGTGAATGCAGGGCTCACCTCATGTGCTGCCTCCTCTCAAAGCCCTTCGCCCTGCGTCCATTGATGTCTAGTGCCAGGAAAGCAGGGCTTCCTCTATTTCGTCGGGCTTTTACAGCTCTCTGTGGCAGGGAGGTAAGTCCTTACACTCAGAGTCCTTAGAGATCCCTGTGGGAGTTTGGGACTGACCCTGCAGGGATGGAGCCAGAGAAGGGATCTCAGGGGCAGGCCCCAGCCCCTCTCCAGGCCTCAGTTTCCCCAGCAGCCAATGCAGAGCTGTGCTGGAGGTTCCTTTGGAGTCCTCCCCGCCCGGACCAGGTACAGAGTGAGGGCTGGGTGGAGACACGGAGGAGCAGATGGGGGTCTCAGTGCTTGGCTCCTGCTTCCCGCCTGCAGCCTGGGTGTCCTGGCTGGGATCTGGGAACCCCCACCAGCTGGCATCCCTGAATCAGCCCGTCCTCCCTGCCTCTGTCCCTGTTGGTTACCAGCAGACTTCGTCCTTGTTTGGGAGGAAGACCTGAAGCCAGGTCAGCAGCAGGACACCACCACCCGGGACAAGACAGACATGCACGGGGACTGGAGGGAGACCTTTCTAGACAACCTTCGTGCAGCTGGGCTGTGTGTGGACCAGGTACGGGGGGTCGGTTGTGGGCAGGGCCCTAGGCGCTGCATCCATTCAGTGACCTATGACCTTGCCCCACAAGGCCTGAGGGCACGGTGTCCAGAGCCCTGGAACAAATCGAGCCCCAGAGTCCTACCAGATGGCACCCCCGCAGGGAGCTCCCGATGGCTTCAGGACCACTGATCACAGGCCGGGATAACACCCACCCATCGTGGCATGCCCAGCTCGGTCCTGGTAACCAGGGCCCTTCAGGTCCACCTGAAAACTCAGAAGGCAGTTCTCCATTCACATCCCATTTCCAAGGTCAAAGCTATGTCTAGGCGTAACATTTGTCACTATAGCTCTTTATATGTTTATAGAAGCCAACAGCTAAAAAGCTCCTTGCGCGTGTATGACGTCAGATATAATAGTGGGTACCACCTAGAATGCTTTACGTCATTGCAGGGAGCTTGAGAAAGCGGGAAGGAGCTATGTGGATGCTGCATGTGTGGTGGGGCAGGCGGGTACAAGTGGGTCTCGGAGCAGTTGGGGGTCAGGGCACAGAGCCCAGCCCCACTCGTCTCATCCCTGAGCCCCGCCGCTGGCTCCCTCTCCATGTCTCCTGCGTTCTCCGCCCTCCTTTCCGACCACGTGACTTCCTCTGTTCCCCAGACACAGGCTCTGCCTTCTGGTGGCCTCTCCCACCCTGAGTAATCAATCCTGAATCTTATCTTACTCACATTCTTGCGTTTCTTTATCATTTTAACACAGCTTGATGTGGTCTGTTTGAACTTGGTAGAATGGACTCACACTCTGTGTAGCTCTCCCTGACATCCTGTTTATGAGGCCCATGCACAGTTGGTGCAGCTGCTGCGGCCATGTCACTGCTGTAGAGAGCCCCCCCCGTGTGACTGTCCCACCTCCTGCTCATCCATTCCAGTGTCAGTGGACACTTAACTTGTTCTGGTTTGGGGCTATTATAAAACTGGCTGCTGTCAGTTCTTTCGTGTGTGTGTGTGTGTGTGTCCTTGTGCCCAGGTGCAGGGCTTTCTCCTAGGGGCAGAGCTTCTGGCCCAGGGGGTGTGTGTATGGCCTCACCATTTTGCCAAGCGGTGGCCTCAATTTGCACGACCGTCAGGGTGAATGAGTGCCCCCTCCTCTGTGTCTTCTCAACACTCTGTAGTGTCCGACTTTAGAATGTTGACCAGTCTGGTTGGTGTATAGTGGCATCTCATGCAGTTTAGTTCACATTTTCCCTGATTCCTGAAGAGGTGGGGTATTTTTTGCATGTTCATGGGCTGTGTTTCCAATACTGTGAACTGCCTTCTCCTGTCTTGCTGTCAGGCTGTTTACGTTTGTCTTGCACTGCGCGGGAGCTCATGTATCCCAGAACCTCTTCCTTGGTGGTTACGTGTGTGGCATCTTCCCCAGGCCGCTTGCCCTTCGTGTTCTCACATTTCCTCCTCGGTGTGTGGGGTACGAAGTGAGCAGGCACTTCCCCTCGAGGCTCGCCCTCCTCGACCCCGAGGCCCACGGTTTGCCACACTCCCTTCCAGAGCTTCCTCTGTTGGCAAACATACACGATGGGATACACGATGGAGTTGGAGGTCAAGAGCTAACACCCCCTCCCCTTCCGAGTTTGGATCCACTTGACAGTCTGGTGGGTGGGATGAAAAGTCACCGCCTTTTATTATGGAAAAAGCTTATGGGATGGCGTGGCTTATAGATGTGGCCACATGAGTTTATAAAACCTTGATCCAAATTGGGCTTCAGTGGGGGGCACAGAGGGCCAACCACAGGGGGCACCAGTGGGCAGCTTCCCCAACATATTGCCCAAAGTGCCCTCGGTCTTTGCTCTAAATGACAGTTCTCAGCTCTCAGCACACGTCACAGCCAGCTAGGGAGGCCCAAAGCACTGAGGCCCATGTCTGCCCGATGGGCATCTGTTCCAGCTGGGTCCAGGTGGGGCCTGGGCATTGGCATTTGGGGAGCCCCAGATGGCTGTGAGGCAGCGAGGGCTGAGAACCACTGGATTCAAGAGGGAGTTTGGAAGGCAGGTGTACAGTCAGTAGAGGCACCTCATCATGGAGCCAGAAGTCCCCATCTCAGGGTTCCAGTGCCCGTCACATGTCCCCACATGTGTGAACATTGCACACTTCTGTATGTGCATGCAGAACACACACAGACACGCAGTGGCTTGTCCAAGGGCGAGGCAGTCATGCAATGTCTGCAGACCCAAAGCTGAATGTATCGCCCACGCACGTCAGGAGAGCGGTGTGGTCAGGCCCAGTCTCTGACAAGGCCGAGGGTGCTCTGGCAGGCTTTGGGGAAGAGTGTGGTGGTTGTGCTGGTCCCAGAGCAGACTGGCTGGTGCCGGCCCTAGCAGCCCAGTGTTGTCTGTCTGTCGCTGACTGAGTTCCAAACAGGAGTGCTCACCGACGGGTGGGCCTTCAGAGGCGTGTTCACAGGGGCAAGTTGTCATTCATCAAGCTGGTTTAAAACCAGTGCTGGTTGGTCGTTACCACGGCTACAGAATCATCTGTCTATTCCGAGAATGTGAATGGACACGCACACTTACACTCACGGGCACGCACACTTACACTCACGGGCACGCACACTTACACTCACGGGCACGCACACACCCACGGGCACGCACACTTACACTCACGGGCACGCACACACTCACGGGC
>NC_060283.1:32536551-32635038 GCF_021613505.1 Equus quagga | reverse complement strand
TTCTTCTCATGTGTGTGTGCTCCCGCGTGCTTGTTCTTCTCATGTGCGTGTGCTCCAAGTGTGTGTTCTTCTCATGTGCATGTGTCCCCATGTGCACGCTCCTGCATGTGCACATGTACTCCAGTTCCATATGTTTCATACACCCACAGGTTCCTTGGGAGTGACAACCAGGACACCTTCTTCTCCAACACCCAGAGGCACCAGATTGTGAGTGGGGGGTCCCTGCTGTGGGCCCCCAGCCCTGCCTGGCTCTGAGAGGCCTGCCGGCGCCAGACTTCCTTACCTGAGCTGGGAAAGAAGCCCTCCGTGGACACAGGAAGGCTCCCCTGGGGTCAGAGGGCTGAGGCCCTGGCGCTGGGAGACTGGCGGCCTAGAGGCTGCCCCCCCAGCTCATTGCACAGGGGAGCACGTGCCGAAGCTGCACAAGCACAGCTGGGCCCTGCCCCCCATCCCAGGGATCCCTCAGGGCCCAGAACGGATGTCACAGTGATGGACTTGTGGGACAGACAGCCAAGGCCACCAGGCCCAGGTGGGCGTGAGTCCCGCTGGCCGGTGAGGAGGGAGCCGAGGGACCGAGCAGACTCGAGCTGCGGCGTCCCTGAGGAGGGCGGGCAGAGTGGGGTCACTCCAGGAGGCCTGCTCCCATGGCCTGTGGTGGGGAAGGGGCTCCCACAGGCCTGCCTAGGAAAGACCTCTGCTGACCACTGGGGGCACGAGGCCACATGGGCCTGCCCAGGCAGGCAGTGCCACCCGACCCAGGTGTCCTCCTGGAGGCTGCCTCCTGCCCAGAGCGCAGGTCCAGGATGGCTGTGCACAGGCAGGGCCTGGGTTCAAATCCAGACTCGACTCCTCTGAGCCACCTGGCTCTGGCCAAGGTCTTCGCGTGAGCGAGTGGGAGAATGACCACAACTGGGGGGCTGTGGTGTGTGTTAGCCAGTGAACAAAGAAGACCTGGGCATGCAAAGCATTGTCACCAGAGGGCTGCGGGAGGCTGTCGCGGGCTTACCCCCGAGAGGGGCAGGCTGGGATGTCCCCACCCCCCCATCACATGACAATTGACCAGTGCCATCCCCACCAACCCATAGCTGTTTGAGATCCTTGCCAAGACCCCATATGGCCACGAGAAGAAAGGCCTGTTTGGGATTGACCAGTTGCTGTCAGAGGGTGTCTTCAGCGCGGCCTTCCCTCTACATGATGTGAGTCCTGGGGGGCTGGATGCGCCAGGGGTGAGGGCTCAGTCCTGGGCATGGGGGTGAGTTCCTGGATGAGGAAGACCCCCTGGTCCTGCTGTCTACCCCAGGAGACTGGGGGGCCTGGGCCCTGCCCTCCTGTGCTGGGCAGCTGTGGTCAGACACGCGCTGTGCTGGGGGCCAGCAATGCACTTGTGATGTGACCGGGCCACGCTCAGCCTGTCTGAGGCTGTGGGCGGCCACACGCTGTCCTGGCCAGGTAACAGGCCCGGCATCTCCACCTTCCTGGGCAGCTTCCCTCTCCGAGAAGTCAGTAAGATCTGTGCTCCTCAGGCAGCCGGGTAAACTAAGGCAGTGCCAGGGAGGCAGCTGCCACTGCGCCTGACTGTCATCCTTGACCAAATGTATACCGTGTGGGGCTGTTTACGCCCTGGCCCCCTGCAGTCACCCACCACGAGACCCTCAGAGCTGCAGGCAGGGGCAGCGGGGCCTCAGGGTCCGGGTCAGGCTTGTACCCACTGCTGTGTGACCGTGGGCACAGTCCCTCCCCGAACACCACCCACGGGTTAAATGAGGGTGTGGACGGGAATACCCACAGCCCTGCTCCCCATCACTTCTGGCGCCAGGGCCCGGGGGGACACACAGAGCCTGACACAGTGGCCTCACTGGCTCGCCAGTGCTGGACGCTGCACAGCACAGGCAGCAGAGTCCCCCACCCAGAGATACTCACCCCACCCTGGACTGCAGTTGCTGGCTCCTCCTGGGCCACCCTGCCCGGGTCCCTCCTCTACCCTGGACTCAGACCCTGGAAGCCCAGGCCGAGGGGCTCAACTCAGAGTCCCTTCCCAGACCCCCAGCACCCAGCGGGATTCTGTTTTCTTCCTCAAGCAGCAACTCTAGTTCCCAGGGTTTGTCGCCCATCTCCCCATGCCGAGTGGCACATGGTGTCGCTCAGTGCTGAAGCCCCCACACCTAGAACTGTCCAGTAGGGACGGTGCCCAGACCAGCCTGGACTCTCCCACCGATGGCTTCTTGTCCCCAGGGCCCCTTCATGACACCCCCGGAGGGCCTGCAGGCTCCGGGCCTCAACCAGCGTCAGGTCCTGTCCCAGCACTGGGCCCGCTGGCGCAAGTGGAACAAGTACCAGCCTCTGGACCACGTGCGCAGGTACTTCGGGGAGAAGGTGGCCCTGTACTTCGCCTGGCTCGGTGAGTCCCACGCCCGCTGCCCCTCGGGCCTCCCAGGCCCCCCGACTTGATCTGCAGGGTGACAGTCTGCTAACCCGTGTCCCCAAGAGGCCAGTGCTCCCCGACTCCCAACCCTGACGCTGCCCAGCTCCCCTGGACCCCCAGCCCAATGACATAACTGAGCACTGTGGCTGTCCTAGAGCCCTGTTAACAGCCCAGAGAGGGACTGGGAGCCCCCGTCTGCAGGCAAGGGCCCCTCCTGACTCCAGCCCTCAGTGTCCCTGGCCCACCAGACATGCCCCATGAGACCCTGGGTCACCCCAGGAACCAGTGACCTGGCGGAGGTCACCCCTGCCCCGGGGTCCAGGGAGAGTGGCCCTCTCACCTCCTCCAGGCAGGCTGTCGTCTTCAGAATGGGTGTCTGCCCTGGGCAGCCCCGAGGCTCCTTGCTCCCCTCGTGGGCTCAGTTCTTGCCCCACCCCCCACCTCCAATTCTGTGTCCAGCCTTCTAAAGTTTTTTCTTGTCCCCAAACACAGCATATGTGCCCCCTCCCCAGGCCTATGCAGTCCTCCAATCATGCATGTATGCATCTGTTCAAATGGCTAGCCATGTTGGGGTGCCGTGCACAGTGAGGAGACCCTGCCCTCAAGGAGGACACTGGCTATGGGTGACACAGAAGAAAAGGCCACCCACAGCCACTGTGGACCCAGACAGGGCGGGGGCTGCCTGCTGTGGAAGGGTGCGCCAGGCCAGGGCGTCGGGGCCAAGGCACAGCGCATGTGCGAGGACCTGAGGCTCCTCTCAGGACCAGGGAGGAGTGGGAGCCAGGGGACAGCAAGGCCAGGCTGGAGGGTCGCACAGGGTGGTCTTCCTCTGGGTTCTAGACAGAGCAGCATCTTACAGAGGGCACTCTGGCAGACGCAGGGCTGGAGCAGGACCCCAGGCCGGGGCTGGGCTGGACTCGTGGGAGGCAGACGGCTGCACACTGGAGGGATGGGGGGTAACTGAGGAAGCTGGCCCTGGGGGGTGCGGGGCAGGGTGGCATCCAGAAGGACCCTCAGTCTCCTAGGGCTGGAACATGGTAGGCACTGAGCCTCTCATAAAGGGGAGGTGCATCCCACGTGTGTTGGTTGAGGCAGATGGAGCTCAGGAAAGTGGTGGCCAGGAGGTGGGAAGCACAGGCGCCGGAGCCCCAGGTGCCGAGGTCAATGGGATGGGGTGTCCAGGGTCCAGGGCAGAGGCCAGGAGGGAGGGACTGTGCTGAGAGCTGCCAGGGGGACTCCTGAGGACCGTGCCCCTCACCGCTTCCTCCCAGAAGGCTTCAGACCCTGGTGGCTGCATGTGGTCTGTGGGGGACAAATGTGGCTGTGCAGATCTCCACCTGGCGCTCAGCCCAATTCTGGGTACACAGGCCCACCGGTTCACTGCCAGCCGACCTCCGTGTCCCCCTGCAGGGTTCTACACAGGCTGGCTCCTGCCAGCAGCAGCGGTGGGCACGCTGGTGTTCCTGGTGGGCTGTTCCATGCTGTTCTCAGACACACCCACGTAAGTGTCCTCTTGCCTCCGCTCCCAGGCCTGCCCTGTGTCTCCTGAGGCTGGTGTGCAGTGAGGAGAACCCACAGGTGCCAGGCCCCGTGCAGAGCTGGGGATGGAGGCGAGGGCTGGGCACATACTGCCCTCATGCACGTCACAGAGGGCCCTGTGGACCTGGCTAGAAGGCTGATGCAGGTGGACAGGTGTGCCTCCAGGCTGACGCAGGTGGACAGGTGTGCCCAGCCTGACGCAGGTGGACAGGTGTGCCCTCACGCTGATGCAGGTGGACAGGTGTGCCCCCACGCTGATGCAGGTGGACAGGTGTGCCCCCTGGCTGATGCAGATGGACAGGTGTTCACCCAGGCTGATAGAGGTGGACAGGTGTGCCCCCAGGCTGATGCAGGTGGACAAGAGTGCCCCCAGGCTGACAGGTGGACCACTGTGCTCCCAGGTTAATTTTATTGGCACTTACGCTTGTTTCTTATGATAGTGTCAACTTTTCTTATAATAAGTCAATGACTGGACTTGGGCATTATTTTATTACAGAGCTAAAATTTCAAAATGTTATCTCAAAACTTGTCACGCCACGTATTTTAAAACTACGTTTTAAAGAGACCCTGGGCCTGGCCAAGGCAGTGGTGGGAGGGAGAGGGTGAGCGTGGGACTGGCGGGGAGGGCTGTCCGCATGTCTCCACGAGCCCCCCCGCCCTGAAGGCAGGAGCTGTGCAGCAGCGCAGACAGCTTTGAGATGTGCCCGCTCTGCCCGGACTGCCCCTTCTGGCTGCTCTCCAGCATCTGCGCCCTGGTCCAGGTACAAGGAGGGAGTGGGCGGGCTGAGGCAGGCAGCTCCCCAGGCTCTCGTGCTGCCCCTGTGACCCCTGCTGTGTCGCCCTTTGAGGCAGAGCCCATGAGTTTTCTAACCTCTGTGGCCATGTCCCACCTGGATGGGGTTACAGTGGGTGCCTGCCTCTCAGCCCTCGGCAGAGAGCCCGCATGCAGTCGGTGCCCATACGGTAGCACTGTCTGTTATCACTCTTATTGTGGAACTAGCCACCAGGGTCATCTGGAGGACCCCTCAAGGCAGACAAGCCCTGAAGCTCTCAGGGCCAGACAGACTGAGCAGAATCTCTGCCTGAAGAGGCCAGGCGGGAGGCTCCCCAGAGTCCTGGAGCCCGTGGCCCACATGTCAGCCCAGCACGCTGCCGGGTGGGTCAGCTTCTCCCTGGGAACAGCAGCCTCGCCTGCCTCCCGCACATGCTGGGCCTGGAGCCCAGGTGCCCCAATGGACCCACAGCCCAGACGCACCTTTGCCACACTCCTGGGAATCCATCTGTGTCAGAATCCGGGGGCTGCTATAACAAATTGTCATAACTGGGGGCTTGAAACAACCGAAATTGACTCTCTCCCAGTTCTGGAGGCCGGAAGTCCAACCTCAAGGTGTCGGTAGGTGGGTTCCTTCTGGAGAACCTGTTCTGTGCCTCCCTCCTTGTTTGGGGGGCTGCCCCGAATCATTGGTGTTTGTTGGCTGTGGCAGCCTCACCCCAGCCTCTGCCTCCTTCTTCCCATGGCCTCTCCCTCTGTGTGTCTCTCTGTCTGCTTCCTTCTCTTCTAAGGATTTGTCATTTGGGTTAGGGATCCCCCCAGTCTGGAGTACCCTCACTGGAGATCCTTACCTTAATTACGTGTAAAAAGGCCCTTATTCCAAGTAAGATTACATTCTGAGGTTCCAGGTGGACATATCTTTTGGGGGCCACAATTCAATCCACTGCAGTCCTTCCTCTGGCCCCCAAAACTTCGTGTCCATCCCATGTGCAAAATACATTTGCCCCCAACATCCCCAAAAGTTCAGACGCGCTACAACCTTAACCGTAAGTCCAAAGATCTCATCTAAATGTCAACAGCTCAGAAAGGCCCAATCTCGTCTAAATCAGTCACGTTGGGCACGGGGGAGACTCGGGTGTGGGCCGTCTGGGGTGACAGTCCTCTCCCTCTGTGGGCCTGTGCAGAAGGACAGGAGGCATCTGCTTGTAAAATGCAGTGATGGACAGGCACGGGACATGCGTTGCCACTCCACACTGGAGAAATCGGGGGGCATAAAGGGTCCCCCAGTGCCAAGCAGGTGTGACCCCGCCCACCCGCCCGCAGGCTGGCCGGCTCTTTGACCACGGCGGCACCGTCTTCTTCAGCCTCTTCATGGCGCTGTGGGCCGTGCTGTTCCTGGAGTACTGGAAGCGGAAGAGCGCCACACTGGCCTACCGCTGGGGCTGCTCCGACTATGAGGACATTGAGGTGGGTTGTCGCCCCGCCTGTGGCCGCTCCCCGCGAGGGCCACTGCTAAGCACTGGCTCCCTTCTAGGAGAGGCCGCGGCCCCAGTTTGCCGCCTCGGCCCCCACGATGGCCCTGAACCCCATCACTGGCGAGGACGAGCCCTACTTCCCCGAGAGGAGCCGCCTGCACCGCGTGCTGGCTGGCTCCGTGGTGGTCGTGATGATGGTGAGGGCGCTGCCTCCCCGCCCACCCCTCTGCGTCGCCCCTCCATCCTCCAGAGCCGCGTGCAGCAGCTTTCGTCCCCCTTCCCACTTTGGGGCCAGGGCCTGATGCCTGCTCTGACCCAAAAGACCCTCACTGCCATCCAAAAAAGCCCCCTGTGCCTGGACTCCAGGGAGTGGCCAGGCTAGGGGTCTGGCTGTAAGAGGCGGGCATGTGCCGGGCAGGGGCTCACGCTGGGAAGTTGCTCCATGAATGTGGGCCTGGGGCATCCTTCAAGTTTAGGGGGGCAATCCCAGCACCAGGGGGTCCACCATACCCTGCCTTGGCCTCCAGCCAAAGGGGCTTCCAGCTGGATCCCTGCCCTCCCCTTCCAAGATGTCAGGAATTCCCAGTTTTTGGCTGGTGAAGGGTGGGGTGGGGGAGGAGGGAAGGTTCTCCAGCACCTGAGCCGAGGACAATGCACAGTGGCCCCCTTGACACCCACATGTGGTCCACCTTCTCATTCTAAAGGACCTCCCTCCCCCTGCCTCCCACCTCCCCCTCCAAAGCTCCCTGTCCCCCCCCACCCGCCTGCCAGGAATGGGAGGGAGCACGGCCTGGTCTAGAGGCAGGAGCAGCGATGGAGCTGCTGGGGGCTGTGGCCTGAGGACTCTGGGGTGCCAGGCTGGGTGTGGGGCTCACGTGCCTGACTGCCCGCAGGTGGCCGTGGTGGTCATGTTCCTTGTGTCCATCATCCTGTACCGGGCCATCATGGCCATCCTGGTGTCCAAGTCGGACAACACTGTCCTCGCAGCCTGGGTGAGCCTCCACTGCTCCTGCGGGGGTGGGTCTGGACCACCACCCCAGCACCCCTCTCTGACCCGCCATCTCCCATCAGGCGTCACGCATCGCCAGCCTCACAGGGTCCGTGGTGAACCTCATCTTCATCCTCATCCTCTCCAAGATCTACTTGGCCCTGGCCCACGTCCTGACGAGGTGGGGTGAGTGGCCAAGGCTGGCCCTGCCAGCCACAGTCAGAACGTGACTTTGTCACGGATCTACAGGGTCCTCATGTGTGAAGGAGGCACAGCTGGGGTGTGTGGGACCCCCCCACCAGATCGCTTAACCAACAGTGAGCAGGGCCTCCGTGGTGGGGCGAGGGGGCCCCTCCAGCCATCTACTTCCCTGTGTCTAAGGTGACTGTAGGTGGCAGCTCCTCTCCCTGCCTCCGCTCTTCCTCCCCGCTCTCTGCCTCCCTCCCCCATTTCCTAAGGACAGATGCTAATGAGCCAATCCCTTGGGCCACAGGTGGCTTGTCTGTCAACGGACCTGATCAGAACAGGGACAGAGAGCTCGGTGCTCACAGGAGGAGGACGATGGGCAGGAGAGTGCAGTGGAGGAAATGGCGGTGGGGGGGGTTGGTCCCAGGGAGACCAGGGTAGGAGAGGGCAGGGGCTGCACCGGGGAGTCACCCAGGGTGTTCCTGCAATGTGGGCCCTGCGTCCCCTTCTCCCAGCCTCAGGTGTCCCCTCTCGTTAACCTTTCCTGCTCCCAGCTCCCTCTCAGGACCCGCTCCCAGTATCTCACCACCTGGCCCATGCTCTTCTGTCACCCTGACTGCACCCCCTGCTCCCCGGGGCCACACCATGTTCATTCTCACTGTTTACTGTCACTCGTCCCTGCTCTTCCTTTACCAACACGATGATTTTAGATGATTTTGAAATTAGAAATTTAGGACTGTCGCACTGGGCCCCTTCTTGAGTGGATGTCTTCACACTATCCGGGCGCCCGGCAGCTCCCTCACTCTCTGATGGCTGAGGGGGTCCTCCATGCAGAGGGGGCCTTGAGGCGACTGAGCCAGTGCTCTCTGTGCCGCAGAAATGCACCGGACCCAGACCAAGTTCGAGGATGCCTTCACCCTCAAGGTGTTCATCTTCCAGTTCGTCAACTTCTACTCCTCGCCTATCTACATCGCCTTCTTCAAGGGCAGGTCCGCGCCCCTCTGCTGCGCTGGCCCGTGGCCTGCTGTGCCCTCCGCTCCTGTGTCCCCTCGATGCCCAGGGAAGGGGGGAAGGCATGGGAGACCGGGGGGCCTGGGGCTCGTGCTTCCTGTGGTCAGGTGGGGGCGGAGAAGAGCCAGGCACACCCTCAGGACCCTGCTCCCGCAGGTTTGTGGGGTACCCCGGCAACTACCACACCCTGTTCGGGATCCGCAACGAGGAGGTGAGTATGCAGCGAGAGTGGACCCACTCCTGTGACCCCCAGCAGCTGCTCGCCCCCCGGCACCCCAGGACTGCCACACTTGCTCATCACACCCCTTCTCTGCCATCCATGAAACACTCACCATTGGTGTGTCTCTCGTGTGTCAGCCTCCCCCATTTTAACTGGAGTCACACCTGAGCCGAGTTCCAGCCACTGTGATGGCCCCGGAGCCGCTATCACTGGCCTGGCCTCCCCCAACTGTCACCCCATGAGCACCAGCCACTCCGCTCGCCCTGGAGCCCAGTGGCTCTGCAAGCCGGGCTGGCCCTGTGGTTTCAGAAACTGGAAGCTGGTTCGGCGCAGGAGGGAGCACGGCTGTAGTGTGGGTTCCCCAAAGCAGACCCCAAGACAGAGACCCGGGGGCGAGCAGTGGGCGTGGGCATCACCCTGGAAGCAGGCCAGGGACAGAGGGTTTGCCGGAGGGGGTGCATCTGTGAGTACTTGAGAGATGGTCACCGCTGGGGGCACCTGGGCTCCACCTGCCCTGGATCCTCCCAGACGTAGAAACCCCCAGAGTTGTACCCCAGCTTCTGGTTCCTCAGTGGCCATGGGCCAAGCATGCCCTGAGGCTGGGGTGCAGGCAGCATGGATGGGTGTGTCCAGAACAGTCCACAGGTGGCCTCTGGGCTGGGCCAAGGATCACCATGCAGGGGGGCGGCGGGGTGTCTCCCTCTTTCCCACGGGTATGAGCTGTGACCCAACCTGACAGCTGCCTCCAAAGTGGCCACCCCCAAGGGACACTCTCCATGTCACATGAGAGGGGAGGGGCTTCTCGGGGACAGGTTACTGGGACCCCCCACTCAGGGGCGTAAGTGCACAGGACGTGCTGTGTCAGTCAGTCAGCGGGAAAGTTCCCAACTCAAACTGGCTTAATCCAAAAAGAGTTTCCTTGGCTCCTGTATGGACAACGTTCAGGGCTCTGTGGGCTCAGGTGTGGCTGGATCCAGGTGTTTACACGATGTTGCACTGCTTTCCCTACTACTGGCCACGCTCTCAGGCAGCTTCTCCCCACCTGGTGAGGAAGACACCCCAACAGCACGGCTGACACCCTCAGCTCAGTACTTCTGTGCAAGGCGTGCTGTCCCGGAGCTCCTCCTAGAAGCCCCAGGCCCTGGGCTCACTCAAACTGAGTCACCGATTGGTGGGGCCTGCACCTTGGGTCCTCCCTGGAGCCACAGGCTAGGGTCAGCCCTGTGTAACCCCATGTGGGTCCCGAAAGGAAAACCAGGGTGCCGTATGGCAGTGCCCCTGGTCGTTCCCATTCACTGCCAGTTAGACCTGAGGGGAGACTGTGGGGGGCTTCAGTGATACTGAGGAGAGGGATGGAGGGAGGGAGGGTTTTGGCAGTCCTCAATGTGCTCAGGATATGTCTGAAAGGGAGGTGAGGGCATGACAGGGCCACCTTTGAGGCATAGAGAGGGATGAGTGGACAGGAGGCCAGTCCCTCCCTGAGCTAACCTGGGCCCTGCTGCTGTAGTGTGCGGCCGGGGGCTGCCTCATTGAGCTGGCACAGGAGCTGCTGGTCATCATGGTCGGCAAGCAGATCATCAACAACGTGCAAGAGATTCTCGTCCCGTGAGTCACCCCCACCCCGCCCTGGGCAGCATCCAGGGACCGTGGGCCCAGTGTCTGGGGCAGCAGCCCAGCCCAGCCCCAGCCTGGGAGAGGTGGAGGGAAGGCGAGTCAGCCCCTCCTGGACCTCAGCACCACAGTGCAGGGGAGGGGGAGGGCTTCCTCAGCCACATCCCAGGCTCTGCGACACCCCCACCCCAGGTGGTTGCCCATTGAGCTCTCCTGCCCCGGGGCCAGCTTTGGGGCTGGGAGGGGGCCTGGGTTCTTGGCCCAGCCTGAGGCTACTGCGGCTGGGCCTCCCCACTCTCCGACGCAGCGCCAGAGACGGAAGCAAGGGGAGGCCTCAGGGGACCTTACCAGGGATGGCCCAACCACTGGGGTCCCATCTCCTCAGGGCCACCCCCACTGTCACCATTGTGGCCCATCAAGGCAATTGGGCCACCCTCCCAGGCCGGAGCCACCGCAAAGGATGGCCAGAGGCTGGACCTGACCTGGACATCTCCCCCAACCCCACCCCTGGCACATCAGCTATCCACCTCCCGCCCTCCACGGCAGCTCCTGACTTGGCATCAGCTCCCCTGGGGCACCACGAACCCTAGCTGTGGGGCTTTGGCCAAGCCCTGTCCCCTCTTTGGGTGGCCCTGGTTCTCAGGGCACCAACGTGCTCTGAAGCTGAGCTCACAGACACCACGAGTGCAGGGCGCAGCTGGGTGCCTGGTGGGGCAGGGGCTGGACGAGTGACAGTGAGCAAAGCCACATGCACACGTGCCCCCACTGGCACAGCGACAGTCCTGATCCGCTCCCTCAACCTTGACATAGCTCTTGGCACTTCTTTGAGTTCCCAGGAGGAATCCAGCTCCATAGGCTTCCGTGAGCCATGCCATGTGGCTTGTCCTGCGGGTGCTGCAGGGGGGCTGGCGGAGGGGTGTGGCCCCTCAGAAGGACATAGATGCTCTCATCCACTCTGTCCTGCGAAGGCCTTGCCCCACCGTGCTCGCCCGTGGCCCCGGCGCCCCATCTCCCTGCTGCCCTTTATCTGGGGAGCCAGCAGGCCCAGCGTGGAGGCAGGGCCATCTTCCCCGTGTCTCCCTCTCCAGGAAGCTCAAGGGCTGGTGGCAGAAGGTCCGGCTGCGCTCCAGGAAGAGGCAGGCAGGCGCTGCCGTGGCAGCTGGCCGGGCGCCCTGGGAGGCGGACTACGAGCTTCTGCCCTGCGAGGGCCTGTTTGACGAGTACCTTGAAATGGGTAGGAGCCATGTTAGTGGCCACGGCCACGCCAGCACCGTGGGCAGGCTGGGGCAGTCACACCACTCACGGGGCTTCCAGCCTCACCTTCCCCGGTCTGCATCCACCTTGACACGTGATGTGCCCGTGGCGGTGGGGACAGGGGGGCCTGCAGAGAATCCGAAGAGGAATTGTGGGGGTCAGACTGGGCAACACCCAAGAAAGGCCGGCCGAGGAGGGGAAGGAGCAAGCGCCGTGGGCACAGGGGTCAGGAGAAGACCTGGTGGCAATTGACGGGTCTCCTGGAGTGGCTTTAATCTCCTCCCACCCGGGAAAGCATGACCAGAGCCTCGTGGGAAGGAAGCCAGGAAAGAAGCAGGGTCTCGGGGGAGCGGGCCCTGGGGGTGAGGGGCAGGCTGCGCCTGGGAGCCTGGGAGTTGATTTTCTCCGGCAGTTCTCTCCATGCCCACGGTCTTTGCTGGCCCTTTGGCTGTGCCCTTGCCGGACGGCGGCCCATACCTAAGGCTCATTCCCCTCACGGGCGGTGCACCTTTGAGGGCAGGGTCTGTGTCTAACGTCGCACAGTCCCTGCAGCCCAGGGTCCTACTCTGAGATGACAGAGGGGAAGAACAGGGCACGCTCCGAACCCAGAGTGTAGCATCTCAGCCCCGCACATTGCTCTGAGCTCCCCGGCAGCCAAAGCAACAGGGGTGACAGCAGTGGCCTTATTCCACGGATAAAGGGGCAGGCCAGCTCACAGGGGAGACATGCTTTTTCATGATAACTCGGGGGCGGGGCGGGAGGCTGGTAGAGGGAGGGGGGTTCACCTCGTGTGTCCCCACTCCAGCGGACAACAGGCAGTGAGACCCCAGGCTCTCTTGAGTAATTCTACAGAAGACCCGGAACCCCTTCCAAGGAGCCATTTCCTAAAGCTCCCCTGAGTGGGGTGAATGGAGGAGCCAGACCCCAAATCAGAAGCAGGTTTCTGCGCCCTCTCCTGCCACGAGCTACAGGGTGGGCGCGGCCCGGGGCCCCCAGGGAGCATGCGCATCCAGCTGGGTGTGAGCAGTCAGGGAGGCGCCCTGGGGGAAGGGGCCCAGGAGCGGAGCCTGCAGGATGAGTATGAGCAGGAGGAGAGGGGTGGCCCGAGGCTGAGACCCTTGTGGACAGAGAGGTGTCCCCAGGGCCTCCCCTGCAGGGCGCACGTGCAGGGTTTACCGCGGGCGGGCAGCGGCGGGCCCTGGTCGCAGGCGCGAGCGGGGCCCCGGGGCCGCGGCGTGGCGGTGACCCGCGCCCCCCGCAGTGCTGCAGTTCGGCTTCGTCACCATCTTCGTGGCCGCCTGCCCGCTCGCGCCGCTCTTCGCGCTGCTCAACAACTGGGTGGAGATCCGCCTGGACGCGCGCAAGTTCGTGAGCGAGTCCCGGCGCCCGGTGGCCGAGCGCGCGCAGGACATCGGCATCTGGTTCCACATCCTGGCGGGCCTCAAGCACCTGGCGGTCATCAGCAACGTGAGCGCGCGCGCCGCCCCGGGGGCGGGGGTGGGGGCGTGGCGCTCGGCCCCGCGCTGACCGCCCGGCCGCCCAGGCCTTCCTGCTGGCCTTCTCCTCCGACTTCCTGCCGCGCGCCTACTACCAGTGGAGCCGCGCCCGCGACCTGCGCGGCTTCGTCAACTTCACGCTGGCGCGCGCCCCGCCCGCCTTCGCCGCGGCGCACAACCGCACGTGCAGGTGAGGCGGGCTCCAGGCGCAGCCGGGCGGGGGCGGGGGAGGGACGGGGAGGGGCCCTGGGAAGAGACCGGGGGAGAAGCTCCCCAGGGGAAGGGAGCAGGCCTGAAGGACAGGGAGGAAAGAAAGGTCCAGAGCGCCCGTGGCCCCAGCCTGCCTTTCCTGCCTCGGGAGCCCCGCGCGTTTTGGGACAGGACGTCGGTGGTCAGCAGAACTCAGCGCTGCGGGAGGGGATTGCGGTGACCAATCCGATGTCTTTATGGGCATAGGTGTCCCTTTTCTATTTCTTCTTGAGTCAATCTTGGTAATTTTGATTTTTTTTTTTTTTGGCAGAAAAGTCCATTTCAGCTCAGCTTTAAAATGTAATGACACAATTTATTCTAATATTCTCTCATGAGTTCCTTAAGCCCTCCTGTTTCTCTAGTTATGGCCCCATTTTCTTTCCAGATGCAGTTTGTGTCTTTCCTCTTAAAAATCAGTCTCCTGGAGTTGAAACCTTAGCTCACTCGTTTTCAGTCTTTCCTGGGTTTTCATAAAGAAACGTACGTCTGTAAATTTACTTAAAGCCTCATTCCCTTAGTGTGAATCATCCTTCTGTTCTTCACTTCTCAATCTTTCACAACTTCAGGTGTGATTTCCCTGTTTATCCATGAATTACTTAGGAGAGTAACTTCCCAAACACATGGAGTTTTTCCTTTTTGATCCTTTTAAAAAAATCACTGATTCTGGTTTAATTGCTTGGAGGTCAGAGAACCTGAAGTAATGATGAAAACCTCTCATTTATTGAAGCTTCTTTTATGATCTGGTCACAGTGGGTTTTTGCGTGTTTCAGGTGAACTTGAAAAAAATCTGACTAATTTTGGGGTGAGGTTCTATATCTACCTATTAGGTCAGAGTTCTTAATTTTATTGTTCAGATTTTGATTTTTTTCCCCTGCTTGATCTATCAAATTCTGATAGAGGTGAGTTAAAATCTTTTCAGGAATGTAGGGTTATCAGTTTCTTGTAGTCCTGTCAGGTTTTGCTTTATGTATTTTGAGGTTCTTAGTTGCATAAAAGTTTGTATTTGTGATCCCTTCTTAGTGGATACTTCTTCCACTGCCATTCTTTTTTTTAATTCTTCTTCTCCTGCCTTCTGGCAGCTGAGTGAAAGTGTTCTGTATTTTTTTTCTCTTTATGCTCATTTGGAACTGATGGTTTTTTATTATTTTTATTATTTTAGGAATTACCCTTATATTTTCAGCATATGTTCTTAACTGTACATTGTCCTAACCAAGCCTGAAGGAATTCATTTTTGTCTTCTCTCCCTGGCATGACAAGGACCTTCATGTGTTTACCCCCTGTTGAGCACCCATCAGTCCATCTTACTATTGTTGTAGAGTTTTAATTACTATTTAAAATACACAAAACATCTTTAGGCATTTGTTAATCACATCTGTTTGGTGTATTTTACTAACTTCTGTGGCTACAATAGCTTCTTATGCATTGCCTTCCCTCTGAGTTCATTTTTCTTCTTGCTGAAGTATGTCCTTTAATAGCTCTTTCAGGAATGATGTGTGGTTGGTGAACTCTTACATATGTTGTTTTTTATATGTCTGAAAATATCTCTGTCTTTGTCCTTTAAATACCAGGTAGAACATTTTAGGTTAAGATTTACTTTCCCTCAGCTCTTTGGAAATATTACTTTATAGTGACCTGACTTTTCTTGTTGGAAGCATTCGTAGCATATAAGTTTTTTTTCTCATTTTCCTTAATTTGTGTCACTAACAGGTATCTGCCATGGTTGGGTTTATTTAAAAGTTTCTCATTGAGAGTCACAGTGTGATACTGATCTAAAGAGTGATGTCTTTCTTTAGTTCTGGAAACATCTCCATTTTGTCCTTCAAATAGTGCTTCCCCGCTCCTTCCGTTCTCGTCTTCTGGAAGTCCCATCGTGTTGCAGCTTTTCCATTTCTCCTCAAGTCGCTTGAGTGCTGTTTTATATTTTTAATTCTTCTTGGCTCTCTATATTGCATTCAGGGTCATTTCATCATAATTGTCTCCCATTTCCCACAGTCTCTCTTGTGTCTAGTTTCGTCACTTAAAATTTATCCCATTCATTGAGAATTTTTTTCAATGACTATATATATACATATATATACACACATATATATATATTTATATTTATTTATTTATTTATTTATTTAGATTTTTTACTTTACCTTTTTCTCCCCAAAGCCCCCGGTACATAGTTGTGTATTTTTAGTTGTGGGTCCTTCTAGTTGTGGCATGTGGGACACCGCCTCAGCATGGCCTGATGAGCAGTGCCATGTCCGTGCCTAGTATTCGAACTGGCAAAACCCTGGGCCGCCAAAGCAGAGCACGCGAACTTAGCCTCTTGGCCACAGGGCTAGCCCCTATATTTTTAATTTTCGAGATTTTTGGCTTTTTCTTTCCTACAAAGTTGACCTTGGTAATGCTTTCCATGGAGGGCAATATGTAAGTTTATGTCACAAAATGGAATGTCACATCTTACCCCAAGACAGAAATACAGGAAGATGTCAAAGGATGACAAGATGACCACCGATCTGAAATAGCACAGCTGATGGATGGGCTCATTACAGTAGGGAGAGCTGTGCGGGGCAGGCAGTCTCCGAGCAGAAAGGACTGCTGACTGTATCTGATGGCACAGTTCCATGGTACAAGTAGGTTGATATCACCTGTAGCAGCAGACTTAACGGATTGTCACGTCTACTAGATAGTGGGGCATTTGCCACTGTGGGGCCCGGTGCAGCATGGTAAGGGGATGGGACAGTCTGGCCCATCCACCCCGCTGGAGCCCCACAGTTAGCGCTAAGGGTGCTGGGGAGTCTGCCGTCTGGGCGGACTTCCCTCTCCAGGCACCTGCAGGGAGCGGGCCCAGCGTTAGAGACCAGGAAGGAAAGGCGGAGAATTGGAGAGCGGCGCCTGCGCCTGCTGCCCACCCGGCTGAGCCTCGGCCGCGGCTGCTCACCCGAGCCCCATCTCCTGCAGGTATCAGGCTTTCAGGGACGACGATGGACAGTATTCCCGGACCTACTGGAACCTTCTGGCCATCCGCCTGGCCTTTGTCATTGTGTTTGAGGTAGGGGCAGCTCCCCATTCCTCTGCTCACCTCCCCCACTGGCTCTCAGCCTTGACGTGAGGCCCACCCCAGGATGCTTTCTCTGATCCCACCATGTGGAGCGGGGCTGGAGTTGGTGGGCCAAGGGAGCAGGGTCCTGCCCTGTCACCTTGGTCAAATCACAGTTCTCTGCACCTTCGTTTCCATCTGGAAAATGGAGTTCATCCTTGCCTGGCCTCTGTCTCTGGGTTGTGTGGACCTCAGAATGCTCTGGGCACTGCAGTGTCCCAGGGAAGCTGCACGGGGAGACAGAAGTAGGGGGTGGTCTCTGGGCCATGGCCTCTGCCTCTTCCAGGCATTTCCTTTGCTGTACTGCTGCCCTCCAGCTCAGCCGGCACCCGGGGAGCAGGTGCCCACACCTGGCCCTGTGAAGGCCACGGTGGGCATTTGTTTTTAACCAAGCAGTGGGGTGCGCTCGCCCACTGCCCGTACCATCCCCTGCTCCCAGCACGTGGTGTTCTCCATTGGCCGGGTCCTCGACCTCCTGGTACCTGACATCCCCGAGTCCGTGGAGATCAAGGTGAAGCGCGAATACTACCTGGCCAAGCAGGCGCTGGCCGAGAATGAGGTGAGCCCCCACCCCCAGCCCTCAGGCTTCACCTTCCCTGGTCCCCCGGTGGAGGGGCCCCGGCCTGGCGCTCTGCTGCGGCGCAGGACGGAGTGAAGAGTGGCAGAGTGGAATCAGTCTAACCTCACTCTCCTCCCCCGTCTTCCTGGAGACAGGCTCTCTTTGGAGCAGGTGGAGCGAAGGACAACCAGCCCCTGGCTCAAGAGATGCGACTGGGCCCACAAGCCTAGCCTGCTAGGAGATGGCCGGGCCTCCCCAGTCCCTTCCCTCTGAGATCACAGGGGTCACCCTGAGAGTCAGCGGCTCAGGGACCTGGAGCCAGACCCACCTGGAGGGCAGAGGCCCTGCTGCCTCAGAAGAGATGCCAGGCTGTCAAAGGCTCACTGTGCTCAGAGGCCACAAGCGGTCTCCTGTCCCTCCTTGGCCCAGAGCTGCTGTGCCCTTGGCTGCCTCGGGCCTCTGCTCACGCGCCCTGCCTCCCAGGTCCTGGTCGTGGTCCCCATCAGCCACCCCTTGGAGTCCCCAAGGCCAGCTGACTACAGCAGCAGCATCTGGAGGGCCAGGGCATGCTGTGCCAGGGGAACCCAGTGGCTTGTCGGGGAGCTGTCCCTGCCATCCCCCTCCCAGCCCCAGGAGCCGGTATCCTCTCCTCACGCTCACCCGAGACAGAAAGGCTCCACATCTGAGGTGCTGGCTGCCCCCACCCTCAGGCACATGCCGCTTCCCTCCCAGCTCGTCGCCTCTCTCCTCTCAGAGCACCGGTCCTTCTAGGCCTGCTCCCTTCACTGCTTCCCATCCCCAGGGCCCCTCACTCACCCCCAGACCCTGGTCTTCCACTAGCCCAGGAGGTGGCCTCCACCCCGTTCACACTTCCCTCTCGCCCCTCAGCCCTCGGATGTGGCTCATCTGCCAATCAAGCCAGTTGGCTCTGAGGTCCTTTCTGTTCTCCCTGGTGCTCCTTGTGCCTCTTGCCCTTTGAATGGTGGAGTGTCCCCTCTCTCCAGGCCCACCTCACCTCTTCCCACACTGTCCACTTGGGGTGCTGCCTGCCCCCCAGCACGACCCACCTGTCAGCCCCTGCACTCTGTGTTCAGGTCAGAGCTGAGTCAGCTCACCACGCCACCCAGCCCCCTCCATTCCCCATTATCCGCCAAGGCCTCTCAATTGGGCTTCTTTTTTGAACCTGGTGCGCCATTTTCTCTAAGCTGCTCCCTCCTTGCTCCCCGCTGGGCTGTGCCCCAGAGGAGTGGCTTCTCCCCCACCTCCGGCAGGCCCCTAGGCTGGGGCCAGATGGGGAGGAGTTGGAAGGAGATTGAATTTTATTCCCTAACCAGAGAAATACTTGAGGACATTCCTGCAACCCTCAGTGGATCTCCTTCCACACGTTTTTCTGTGTGTTTATACATAATCGTTTTCAAAATTGGGGGCATAATGGTACGTGCAGTTTGACCTCATCCCCCACTGGCTCCAGCAGCCTCTTTCCACGTTTCCCTTCCGTGAACTCGGTGGACTGCTGGGCCTAACCCTGTCACGGGCACTTCCCAACTTAGCCATCCCTTATGCCGGGCACGCAGGCTTCTCTTCCGCGGCGCTATCAATCAATTACACTGGAATAAACATCCGGAAACACTGTCCTCACTTTTGACTTCCTGAGGGTACACTCCCAGAAGCAGACTGCAGCATCAAAAAGGATACGCAGTTTTTAAAACGCTTTGACGCAGAGCCCGGAAGTGCCAACAGACACCCTTCTCAACAGCGTCCTTGCCAAGGCGGTGTCATCACTTACACGGCGCCGCTCGGGCCTCCGGCAGCACTGCGCACGCTTTGGGCAGTCTGTTGACAAGGGGTGAGGCTGCGTGCAGAAGTGGTTGTGAGGCCACTGGCATTTGGATTTGTCACTCATTCACTTGCCTTTTAGAGAGTGAGCTGGCCCAGATCACAAAAGCCACAAGTATTTTTTTCCAGCTAGTTGCTTTATTGTTGCTGCTGACTCAACTTTATAATTTTTTTTAAAGATTTTATTTTTTTCCTTTTTCTCCCCAAGGCCCCCCAGTGCATAGTTGTATATTCTCCGTTGTGGGTCCTTCTAGTTGTGGCATGTGGGACGCTGCCTCAGTGTGGTTTGATGAGCAGTGCCATGTCCGCGCCCAGGATTTGAACCAACGAAACACCCGGCCGCATGCAGCGGAGTGCGCGAACTTAACCACTCGGCCACGGGGCCAGCGCCTCAACTTTATAATTTTGAAGTACATTTATTGAAACATAAGAACAATGCTCAAGTGTGTCCACCGGGCTTTCACACCGCTGTAACCAGCACATGAATCAAGACCCGGCCCTGAGTACCAGGACCCTGATTACCAGGCCTGGCGTGGGCTCCTCCCCACTAACTGTCTCCCACCCAGAGTGGCCACCACCTCAGCCTCTGATGCCAGGGCTGAAACTAGGGAACCCGCAGTGTCGGACCCTCTTTCGGCGAGCACCACGGACATGAGCTTTCCGTGCAGTGTTGTGCGTGACTGGCCCATTCTGGCCGCTGTTAGGAATGATGCTGCCATCACTCTTGTCCCAGTCTCCCGGTGCCGTAGGGCGCATGTTTAGGAGGAATTGCTGGGTCACTGGGTAAACTACTTGCCTTTAACCTGGTGGGAATGAGACCACTCTCTCAGAAGCAAGGCCTCTAACTCCCTTGCTCCACGGACTCCTGGTGCTATTTTCTACCACGTGGATAATGAGGTGGTTCCTCCAGCTGAAGGCTGTTCCCCTCCCCCCAGCTCAGCATCCACCTGGGGGCTGGGAGCCTTTCCAGGGGGTGCCACCAAGGTTTGCTCTTGACATAATTCAAACAGGATGGAGCTAAGTGTAAGTGGCAGGGTGCTGCTTCACAGACATGAGAGGCCAGGGCAGCGAGGAGACTGTCCACCTTCAATAGTGACAGCCAGCCACCCACGCTGTGACCACTGCTGTTTTCCCAGGGTGGCTCCTGCAGGGGCAGTTAACACAGGGTTGACCACCATATGCCAGTTCTCTGGGATTTGGTGCAATTCTCTGGAGAATTCTCTGGGAGAACTTGCACCAAAAATTAGAACTGTGCATGTCCAGTTACCACTCAAGAGCATGCTGAGACAGCCCTGCTTTCACAGGACTGAGAACACACAGGTGCCGGGCGTGATAAAATGAGTCCCAGCACACTACATCCGGTTTTGGGTTTTATTTTAGAATTTATAAAATTCCAGTGTCATCCATATTCATGAGCCTTTACACATGTTTGCATATAATCTCCAAATTCCAAAGTTAAGGCCAAGGGATGGATTGTAGCTATGGACACATACGATATGGAAGACATTCAACACGGAGGACACGCACGCCTCATCCCCACCCAGGCTCTCCAGCAGCATGGGAGGCCGCGGGGAACCAGGCCTGGGCACAGTCATCTCATCACCTCGATTAACAACAGCCGAAAACAGAGCAAGACCCCAAACACAGTTGAGGAAAGGAGAGTTTGCATCTATGACATTTAGCAATAAATGCAGATGTGCAAAAAATCTGTCATGAGAATTTAAAATTCGCCTTCAGGTGGGGCGGGGCTGGACACTGTAGAAAAGACCAAGGGAAGCGGAGGTTCGGGCAGATCCCAGAGGAAGCCGGGGCGAGGGGAGGGAAGCAAGCTGGCCAACAGGAAAGGTTCCATACTCAGGCAGATGGAAAAGAGTGCTGGCCCTGTCCCTACAGAGCTCCCCGGAGCTGCAGGGGACGCCTTTCCTTCCTTCTCCCTGTCTCCATCAACTCGAGCTGCGGCGGGGTCGCCCAGCCTCCTGGGCTGGAACAAGTGTTCCTTCCTGTCCCAATGCATCATTCCTACCAACGGGCACATTTAAGGCTGCTTGAGCTAAAGGGAACTTGCAGAGGCAACTCAATTTAGACCTGGGGCAGGCCGTTCATGGTCTCTTCAGGAGTTTCAGTCTGAAGACCACCAAGCTTGAGTTATTAAACAGACAGTAACAATTCTGGGGGCGGGGTGAAGGGGGTAGATGGTCAAAGCAGAAATGACCGTCCCTGGGGCACAAAGTCAGCTTCTCAGGGACTCCAGTATCTGGGGCAGGACAAGTTGAGAGTGGGTCAGTCACCTCCGTCGGGGGAGAGGCAGGGATGGGGAGAGCAGACAACCCAAAGACAAAGGCCAGTCCTCGGTTCTCACACCACCACACAGGTGCCTCTGTGCCGCCCGGGGCCCCTCTTCCTCTCCAGAGCGGACCCTCACCAAGCCGGCTGGGGGCAGGGCACCTTGACTCGCGCCAAGGCCTATGGTCCAACACCCAGAATTACCTACCACACAGCTGAGAAAGAGCGGACCCTCCCTCAGCTGCACTCAGTCCTCTGGTCCAGGCCGGGCGACAGCCTCTCTCTACCCCAGGACCATGAAGCCTGCCTCTCAGTCAACTGGCAGAGGCTTGCCCACAGCTTCTGAGCGTGCAACAGAGGATGGCCTAGGATGGGGCGGCAATGTGCACTCCCCACTCTGGACCAGCCCACGGGCCCCTGCACCGCCTGCAGGCAAGGAAGGGCGCAGCTTGGGCCCAAGCACTCAGCTTCCCATCCCCAAGGCCGCAGTGGACACGTGACCCCCACAAACGTGGAGCTTGGGAGGCTGAGTGTTGGGGCAGCACTCCCCTCGGCGTGCAGCCACGACCGCCTGGCTCTGAGGTAGAAAGAAGGCAACTGAACACGGGGGAGGGGAGGGCGGGCTCGGGGAGCTGAGGGGCGTAGAGACAAGTCGGCCGCTGCGTACAGTGAGGGTCCACGGAGGAGGAGCGGGGGAGCCCCGCCACTCCCCTCTGGGCACCCCGCCCCATGCCACGGTTCTCAGATCCTATGGCCGGCCACCGTGACAGCCATGGCGGACCCAGGCAGCAGCCACGCCCTTGGGCTTCGCTCACCAGCCTTGGGGCCTTCAGCGCCGAGGGGTGCAGGGCGGACACGCCTGTGGTCAGACCCAAGCGCAGGTGGAGGCGGGCTGTCTGAGAACCCGGTCACCCTCCACCTCGCTGGTCCCCTCTGGCTCCGCTGCAGCTCTCCTTTGGGTCCAGGCAGCTCCCAGTGCAAACTGGGTCTTCCTCCCCACCCTGCGGTCTGGCTAAGTGGGCTTTTTGGCAGCTGGAAGAAGGCGGACTGCACTCTACAAGGAGGGTCTGGGTGATAGGCAGGGGGAGAAGGGAGGTGGGAAAGGAAGAGGGCAAACGTTTGGCTTTTATAAAGTCAAGGAAATTTATTTCCTGAGGTCATGACACAGGAAGTAGACTCAGCCACAGCTGTGCAGCTCTCATAGTGGAGGCCAGAGCCTTACTGACATGCTGGGTGGACCAGGAAGCTTATCGTGAAATGTCCCGTTACCTCTGTTAGTGTTCACAACAGTGGAGAGCCGTCCCAGGGCAAAGGCATCAGGGAGCAGGTCCTGAGCACGCACTGGGCGCTGGCCAGGCCCAAGACCCAGCCGCACACAGCGCCGGGCGGGCCCGGCTTCACTGCGAGACCTCGGGGAGGGGGAGCGTCAACAATTTACGGAGGGGCCAGCCGCTGGGTCAGATTGAGACAAACTGTTGTGTGGTGGGTTTGGGTCAGCAGGCTGGAGAGGTTTCTCCTTTTTGATCATTATCGTTTGGGGCCCCAAGGGAGGGTCTTGGGGGCCACCTGAGCCCCAAAGCTGGGAAATTCCTCAGAGCTGCTCATATCGGGAGCCTGTGTGGGAGAGAGGGCACAACTTTATTAGGAAAGGGGGTCGTGCTTAAGCAACTTCCAAAAGGGTCACCACCCTTGGACACTGGACCCGCCCGTGGCGAGGAGCGACTGTGACCGTGCTCCCACCTCCCAGGGCACATGGAGGGCTGGAGGACGCCGTCTGACCTTCTCGCTGCTGTTGGCGGTCCAGGGAGCGTCCCGCACCACAAAGCCCTTGGATGGTGCCTTGGACTCCTCATGGGCTGGGGGCTTCATGTAAACCTGCAGCGCCTCGCTGTCCACCACGTCAGCCAGCTGTGGGCACACGTGCGGGGTCGGTCTGCAGCGGATGGCACGATATGCACCCACTGTGCCCGCCCTTGTCTCAGACATTGGGGCTCACTCAGGGGCCATCCTGCACCTGGCATGCCTCCAAAAGTGCACGCAGACTGCCTCACTGTCACCCCAAGCCAGGCAGACCCAGGGGCCCCCAGGCACAGGCCTGCTGCCCACCCAGCACTCACGTATTCCTCCTCCAGGTTGAGGATGTGGTCGATGGCTTCCTCCACGTTCTCTGGGAGCCCCGTCACGGTGACACAGTTGGGGTCTGGGGCTCCGCTCTGTGGGAAGCGAATGTCCACCTGGAAGGAGTACACACAGCAGCTGAGGTGGCTGAGTGCCCCATCCGGGCGTTTTGGACCACAGAGTCACTGTTGTGTATGGCGGGGAACAGTCCATTTCTAGGGAAGTGTTCCCCTCTGAGTCAATAAAAATGTAAAACTCTGGGTTCATGGTTGGTCCCGCCTCCTCCAGACACGGAAGCCCAGTGCACTGCGAGAGCACCTCGTCTTCAGCAGGCGAAGCAGGATGGGCGGACTCACCCTGCATTTCAAAGCCGTGCAAGCCTCGACAGATGCAAAACCCATGGAGGAACCTGCCTGAGGTGACCCCGAGCGGCCCACCTCGGGGGGCCACCTTCTGTAGGCTGGCACAAGGTGCTGACCCACAGAGTCAACTACACACAGCTGTGACCTCTCTCGATCTCACCACCTTAGGGACAAGCACCCGAGCCTTGGATGTCTCCTCTTCTGACACCAAGTGTGGTCAGCAGCCAAAGCAGGAAAACTTGAGGCCCCAGGTGGTCCCTGGTGCCCCCTCAACTGGCCCACATGGAAGTGCCCGGGAGGTGCGGAAGCACGCCCCCAGCTCACTCACTGTGCTCCCAAGACTCCACACACAGCGTTGTGGTCGGGTCAGGCACTCACCTTGAATTCGTCCATGACCTTACGGATGGCTTTGCCACGGGCACCAATGATGCGGGCGTGCACACGGTGGTCCAGAGGCACGTCCTCGGAAACCATCTGTTCAAGCTCACCCACGATTTTCAGGATTGCGTCCCGGGCTGCTTCTGTATTCTTTTCGTACCCTGTGATGGTAATTTGGTCCTGGGGCTAACAAAGGAAAATCCAGTCAGAAGAGGGGATGCCCCCAGGGATTGCTGACCCCAAGTGACAAGGGGCGGCACGGTGCTCTGGGGGGCCTGGCTGAAGGGCTGAGTGAGGTCGGCCTCACCTTAAGGAGAAAGACACCCTCGCAGAAGAGAAAGAAGGTGGAAAAGAATGTCAGGCGCTGATCTCCCACCACAGGTTAACAGTGTCCACTGAGCTCCTGCACCTCCCAAATCCACCAGACAGTCACGGACAGGAAGAGAAAGGGCACCTGCCCACAAAGATGAGGAAACGCCGGCAGGTGAGGACGCAGGGAAGGTCCCCTCGGGCCCCGTATCTGGAGGAGTCTCCACTGGAGACAGACGGACATGAAGAGAAGGTGCCGGACGCTGTGGCCGGCACTCCACACCCACAGGGCGCCCAGCCCAGGGCCCGGCTTTACCAGACAGACAGACAGGCAACAGCCCCAGACTCGTCAAGAGTGAGCAGAGCAGACTGACAGCTCAGGCACAGAGAAGAAAGCACAAAAACAAAGTAACAGGCATAAACCACACCCTTCAGGATGAGAGAAAACATCACTCCCACAAAAGAACAGAACACAGTGTAAAAGGACCAGAGAAGGAGAACACACGCCTGGAAACGGAACAGGAGAGGAGAGCTCAGAGACCTACCCCGGGACAGAGGCAAGGGAAACCTGAGGAGAGGAGAGGAGAGGAGAGAAGAGCAGAGCAGAGCAGAGCCTCCTGCGCCTCCTGCCTCAAGGAAGCAAACGCAAACAGTGGGAGGTGGCGGGGCGCCCCCCGGAATCCACCCAGCAGAGCCCAGAAACCTCCGCCCGCCAGCTGGTGAGTGCGTCGTCACGTGCAGCCACAGGCACAGAACAGACTTTGCAAACAGACGCACAATTCTCGCAGGAAAAAGCTGCATGTGAACAAAATGTGGCCGCTTCACCCTCCTTGGGGCTCACGGAATGTTAAGTGAAATAGTCTAAAAACACCAAATAATGACTTTTAAAAACTGATAATTATGTGGGAAAGCTGAGAGAAATAAAAAGTAGTGAAGGTGAGGGGTTGAAGACAGCCAAGTTCTCAAGCTCAAGAAAATTAAAGATTTAAGTTAAAAATAAAAAAGAGCAGCAGTATAAGCAGACTCTTTGGAAACAGAGGACTAGATACAAGAAAAGTCACTGCAAAGAATGCGCGTGGGGAGGCATCAGGACCAGGGCGAGGACGGGAAGCAGGGACCGTGGGTCAGCCCTGTAGGTCAGCCTGGCTTTCTGAAGTCAAAGGCTGGGGAGGGAGAAGGTTCAGCAGGCAGGTGGCCCGTAGCTGTGTGACACAGGGCTCACATGGACACGGGGCTGGAAGGGGTGAGAAGGCCAGAGTCTGCAGAGGCTTGTTTGGATTTGCTGGCTGGAAGGTTCCAGTGAGCCGTTTCTGGGCATGCTGCTGCGCATCAAAGACTGCAGGAGACCAGGCTCTCGCCATGGAGAGCAGCACAACCCTAGTGAAGCCTGGGCAACCTGCTAGGGGCCGAGCCCGAGGGGCAGGGAGGGCCTGGGCGGCAGGAGCGAGAGATGGGCTGGGGGAGCGCCCGGTGTGGGGCCTGACTCCCGCCGTTCACTGGGTGCAGCAGGCTGCAGGGTGCTCCTTTGCAGGGGTCCCCCTGTGGGCACAACTGTGTGAGAAAGACCCAGCCAGAGCCCCAGCTCACTGCCAGGAGTGACCTGATGGGCACAGGGAAAACGCCCATGTGCCAGGGAAACCATGCCCAGCAGGCTCGGGCCTAGGTGGGGCCCAAACCCCAACACAAACCAGATCCTCAGAGACCTGCCACTCTGAACTTCCCCCTCACCTCCCAGCTGGGCACAATCTAAGTTTGCCTGGTCATGGTCTCAGGTCAGGACAAAGGTCAACACAAGTCCCCCTGCCCCCACAGTGCTTTAGCCGTGGTGTCTGCCCCAAGTGTCGTCCTTACCTGGTTCCCATCGTCCTTATCAGGAAACTGGATGTTCACGTCATGCTCCAAGCGGATTTGGGTAATCACTGCCCCTTTTCTCCCAATAATTTTGGGATGGTATTTGGGATCTACAGTGACGCTCAGCTTAAAACTCCTTAAAGCCTACAGATGAAACAAGTGAGGATGAGGCAAAGAGTAGACCACTTCAGTTTTGACCTTCACCCTTGCATGCATCCACGCAGCCCTATTCCATCCGGGACCTGGAAGCTATCCGTTGTGACCTCAGCAATACAAGCAACACACAGCTTTTTCGTCAGCCTCTGTGCCACCTTCCATCAGGTAGTAATGAGAACTAGCAGCCTTGACCACTCCATGACTAAGGTAATCCTTCAGAAAAGGACCTGAAAGGCCTGGCTGGTAACTGAGGAGAAGCTGATGCTTGTAACCAACAGGGCTGGCACAGGACAGAAGGAGCTCTTGGCTCTACAGTCCTAATTCGTGCAACTAGTTTAATGAAAAGAATAAAAACATTCTGAGTCTTCCAAGTTGGGGTAAAGAGGCAGGCCAAAAATAAGAGTTTTCAAAGAAATTTGCTAAGGGAAAGATATACAGCTCCAGACATCTATGGCCAGAGGCTGAGGCTATGACTGGATCTGAGGACAGACCCCAAAGCTGGTGCCGGGGCTGAGACAATGGGGGCCACACTCAGAGTGCATGAGGCTTGCAAGCTCCACTCCATCACAGACTCCAGAAAGTCACGGCCCTCAGGGAGAAGTCCACCACCCCCGTGCAGTCCATGACGGTGCTTGAAGTTTCCACAACACCCGCCTGGCTGCGCGTCACTCACGAGCCCTTCAGAGGAGACACCAGCTCTACAGACAGGCGAGGTGGGTCCCCACCCTTACTCAGTAGCAGGGCAGCTACAGAGTGAGGAAGGCAGCAGGGCCCGCTGACACCCACCCCAGACCGCACAGCACATGCTTGGGGGGTTCTTCCAGCAACAGCTCCCAGGCGCCCCCAACTTTACCTTTCCTGTAAGGTCGAAGACATCACAACATGTCTTCAGACTTACTTTTAAAAGAAATAGCTAATTAACATGGAAGCCCAACTTTGTCGCTGTTATGTTAACAAGAGGAAAGGCTCCTTCCTCAACACGGCTTCTGATGAAAGGCCCCCCCCACAGTGAGCCCTCCAGGTCTGAGTGCATGCGGGGACAGCCCGAGTGCACCTCCAGCCGCCTGACTTAACGGGGTGCAGTGTGGTCGGGGGGCTGCATCTCTCAGAAACGCCTTGGCGATTCCCAAGTGTGACCAAGGCTGAGAACCATGGATCTGGAGGAAGCTTCCACACCCACAGCCCGCCTGGCACGCACCCGGTCCTCCTGTTCCGCCTGCAGCTCCTTCACACGCTCCAGTAGCCCAGCCTTGGCCCGGTCCAAATTGGCAGCGAGGCCCGTGATGGCGATGATGTCAGACTGCAGTTCAGGTGCTGGCACGTGTATGTTTACCTACATGGAGACAGGAACAGGCCCAGCACACATGGGGTCCCACAGGACAGAAATGTGTCTATCTAGCCCCCAACGGTGAGTGTGGAAGCTGTGATCAGCTGCCTGTGTCACAAGTGGCCAGGGACACAACTGCAGCCTCCAGACAAGGAGGGAGGGAAGCAGGAAGCCCACCCCGTAAGGGGAGGAGAGCCGCTGTTCCATGAGAGGAGCAGGAGGCACCTCCACGGAGGGCCAGGGGCTGGGCCCAGAACCTCACCCACCCAGAGGGGTCGAGGCAGCACAGAGCTGACAAGGGGCTGGACGCCCCACAACACTGGTGGAAGACCCCACACCCCACACCCTGTCTCCAGGAAAGAACCTGCAAAACCGCATTACCTCAAACTCGTCCATCATCTTGCGGATCCCACTTCCCCTCTGCCCGATGATGTACCGGTGAAGGTCAAAGGGCACCTCCACTTCAATGGTGACGGGAACCAGCGCCTGCAGGTAAGACAGTGGAGGTTAGGCCTGAGAGCAGGGATCAGAGTGACCCTCTGGGCTCAGCGATATGTTTTCATGGAGCACAGGGGAAAAGCCCTATGAGAACTACGGTGTGCTTTCTGGAACACGTCATACTGTTCCACCTGGACTGAGAATGCCACCTAGACCTTCAATTCAATAGGAAAACAAGGGGAAAAGACATGGAATCCGGTTTTTAGGTTAATGCCAAGACAGCAAACTCAGACCCTTACCCCAAGCTCATGCTCCTAAACGCAGCAGGGCCCTGGCAGAAGCAAAACAAATCCAGGAAAAACAGGGCGACTGGAGGCCCAGGGAGGAGAGGCGGGGCTCAGACGCAGAGGCCCCCTGACTCCCGGCCTTGCTCAGGTCAGGGATGGGCTGCGGCTCAAGCCCACGGGGCTTGCAGGGACGACAACAACTCGACACGGGCACTGCCCGGGCCACGGCTCATCTGCTGTCTCCACAGCAGCCCCGGACGGCCTCCCATGGCATTTACCATCACTTGACATGTGACCTATTTCTGTCTCTTGGTCCCTGCACTGCAACACAAATGCTATTTTGCACGCTGTGGTAGTGCAGCGCTGAGAACGCTGCTGAACGTGTAGGTAGTGCTCACTAAGTCCTCATTATGCAAATGACTCATCCTTACAAGCCTGAGATAGGCCTGGTTACTCCCTGTCACAGAGGGGAAACTGAGGCTGGACATCACGTTCGCCCTGCTGCTAATGAGACCTGCCAGCTCCGTGCTCATCCACAGCCCCAAGCCTCCAGGCCTCTAGGCTGGCTCCATGCAGCTGCCAGATCCTGGCAAAGGTAGAGGCTGGCGGTGGGGGAATGCGCTGTGCCTCAGCCCAGCCCGGCCGGCCCGGCCGCAGTGCAAGCCGAGGTGCTCAGGGTTTAGGACTAAGTGTCCAGACCACCCACCCACCACCGTGGGCAGCCTCCCTTCAGGCCATGCCTCTCCCGCCATGGGGCCTGCTGAGAACCCCTGGGGGTGGGGGGGGGGGGGCCCGCACACGCACCTCGAGGGCTTCCTTGGCGGCCTCACATTTTTCCTTTCGGCCAGAGATGGTGATGATGTCGCACCTCCTGGGAGAGCCAGGGTCGGCCTCTTTAGCATCCCTCCCCTCCCCAGCGTCGTCACCGTTCTCCTGGACAGCCGGCTCCACACTATGAACTAGGGGGAAAAAAGGGCAGTAGGCAACCACAGACCTTCTGCACAGGCAGGCTTGTCTCCACTCAGAATTCCATCGTTTGTCAAGCACCTACATATGGCAGGGAAAGGAGGAAAGACCCCAACCGACCTCAGGAAGACAGGGCCTGGGCTGGGAGAGCTGAGGAGACAACATCCACACAGCAAGCCTCATATAAGCCGAGGTCCAGGCAGGCACCAAGGCTGTACAGTGAGGCCGCGAGCTCCACGCCTCACTTTCTCGCCTTTAAAATGAAGCCAGGGGCCAGCCCCGTGGCCGGGTGGTTAAGTTCTTGTGCTCCGCTTCGGTGGCCCAGGGTTTTGCCAGTTCGAATCCTGGGCGTGGACATGGCACTGCTCGTCAAGCCATGCTGAGGTGGTGTCCCACATGCCACAACTAGAAGGACCCACAACTAAAAAATACACAACTATGTACCAGGGGGCTTTGTGAGAAAAAGGAAAAAAAATTTTTTTAAATCTTAAAAAAAAAAAAAAAAACAAAGCCAACCCTCCTGGAGGCAGCAGCGAGATGCACGAGCTGAGTCGCACGAGCCCAGAGAGGAGGAGCAGAGCCTGGCCCACTCTGTTCAGGGGCAGGGGAGCAAGCATAGACGGTGACCACAGCCTGGGGGAGCCGGCGCCGGACAAGGCGGCAGCAAAGGGCTTCAGAGGGCAGTTTAGGAGGGACGGGGCGAGCCTGCACCCGCTTCTTAAGCCAGGAAGAAAGCTCGCTCCAAGAATGAAGGGACATGAAACAGGACACGGAAGCAACTGGTGGGGCTCCTGTGGGCCACACGGGGGACCACGTGTGCAGCAAAACAAGATTCCTGGAGCAAGACAGAATCCAGGAGTGCACACGATATACACAAACAAGCAAACAGAATAAGTCACAGACACCACTGCCTCAGGCCATCGTGATCCTGGACTGAACCAGGGGAAGAGGCGGGCTCTGCAGGACGCTTTTAAAACCACCCCTGACGGCCTAGTGGCTAAAGTCCGGAGTGCTCCGCTCTGGCAACCTGGGTTTGGCTGCCGGGCATGGAACCACCCCATCTGTCTGTCCACTGCCATGTTGTGGTGGCAGCTCACATACAAGAACTAGAAAGGCTTAAAGTAGAATATAGAACCATGTCCTGGGGCTTTGGGGGAGGACGGAGATTGGCAACAGATGTTAGTCAGGGTGAATCTTTCCCAGCAAAAAAACAAAAACAACACCTCGGCAAAACTTGAATATTGACCAGGAACTTGAGAACAGTATCACACACTGTTAGATCTTCTGAGTGTGATGACTGTGCCACGGTTATCTCAAATGACAGAAGAGAATGTCCTTACTCTTAGGAAACAGCCACTATGGATAAGGGATAGGTCTGAAAATTACTCAAATGATTCAGAAAAATAAGTGCACACATGTGCACGTGTGTGTGTGTGTAAAAGGGGGCTGGATGAGAGAAACTGGTGAGTCTGGATAATGAGTACACAGGGATGTCTCTATACTAGCCTGCACAATTTTTTTTTAGCGTGAAGTTATGTCAAAATTAAAAAATAAATATTCGAGTGTGAAACAAATGTGACACAATATGATTTCACTAGCTTTCTACTGAAAAGAGGCTGTATCCTGAGGAAAACAGGCACTCTGGCAGCCACGGCAGGCTCCGCAGAGACCAGAGCGACCCACAGGAGACGTGTCAACAGCGAGGAGAACGCACTGTCTCCATGCGTAGGAGACAGTGTTTACCAAGTGAGGCTGAGACACCAACCAGCTCCTGCTCATACCAAGCCCTCATCCTGCAGGTCACCTCTGAGACCACCATCCACCCCACCCGACACCTGGGGCAGAAACAGAACCAGGTGACAAGCAGGACGTTCCGAGCTGAAGGGCCATTCCGGAAGGGTGGCCAGGTACAGGAATGGCGCCCTCCGGCAGGTCAGTGGCTGCTTCACCTTCTGTAGCAGACCTGCCTCACAAGGGACATGGTATGAAAGGAGGCGCAGAGAGGAGACGAGAGGCGGAGAGAGGGGCGGAGGGAGGCAGGGAGCGAGGCGGCTGCTGTGAACAGAGCAGACACGGCCTCATCACGCATGGCACTCAGAGGACTGTGAGAAGCAGGGGAACTAAACTCGAGGGCTGCCCCAGCACAAGAGGCTGCAGGTGGGGCCAGACCAGTGGCACAGTGGCTAAGTGCGCACGTTCCCCTTTGGCAGCCCGGGGTTCGATGGTTCAGATCCCGGGTGCAGACACGGCACCGCGTGGCAAGCCATGCTGTGGTAGGCGTCCCACATATAAAGCAGAGGAAGATAGGCACGGATGTTAGCTCAGGGCCAGTTGTCCTCAGGGGGAAAAAAAAAAGAAAAAGAAAAAAAGAGGAAGATTGGCAGATGTTAGCTCAGGTCTAATCTTCCACACACACACACACACAAAAAGAGGCTGCAGGTGCTCTGCTCTCCTCTGACCTCATCACTAGCTGCAAGCCTCTAGGACATGTGAAGGGCAGCTCATCACCCTGAAGTAACTGACACAGCCTCCCTCCTAGAGACCAGGGAGTGACCCTGAACTTCTGGAAGCCCCAGGATGCCTGACTGGTTCCAGCAGCGCACCACACTGGAGCAGTGGGCAGGAAGGAGCTCCACCAGGACGTGTGACAGCCACCTGCCACCGCCTCTCCCCAGGTCAGAGCCATTCACACACCTCCTGCTTCCCACTCAGCACAGATCTCACCATGGGGACCCACCTGGGTTCTCCTCTCTGTCTGGGAATTTAATTTGAACGTTATAGTCCCGAGTAATCTGCTGGATCCTGGAACCTTTGGGGCCCATGACAGAGCGGTGAAATTTCTGGGGTATGGCACATTCAATGGTCACCTGGGCTTCCTAGGGGGAAGGCAGACAAGAAGGAAAACAAAAAAGGCAAAGGTTAACCACTTAGGGTCAATTCATGTCCACTCATCTTCCTTTCCATCCTCTACAGCCAATTCCAAGCCCAGAGATGTCCCTTTTCCGCAGTGGATCCAGAGCTCGAGGTAGGATGGGGTGGACAAGGAGGGACATGGGTAGGCCCAAAGGGGCAGCCTCTTTTTGAAACGCGTCCCCAGAAGACTATGGAAGAATCGAAGACTTATCCACACACAACTGCACCGCCGCCTGCTCTTACCACCCAGAACGTGAACATAACGTGCTCTTTCTCGACACACGAAGGAGGGGCCCTCTTTCCCACCACACAGCAGGCAGCACCATCAGGTGCCGTCCCTGAAGGGTGGCCACATTAGCCAGGTGACATGCGGATGCCGTGGCTGTGCCTCCACAAAGAGGCAGCGGGCTTGATTATCAGAGAAGTTGTTCCAAGGCCACGTCAGGGAGCTCCAGGAGGGGACGGGGAGGAGGCAAGCGCTAAAGTCTGGTTTAGAAAACCCAGCACGTGGCAAGCCCACGTGACCTCTCCACAGAGTCACTTGGACACTCTGCTCTTCAATCTATTTTCCGCCCTTCGGAGAAGAGAAGAGAAAGCAGCTTGATCCTCATTTAGAGGAAAAAAATTTCAAACAATTTTTTCAAAAAGCTGCTGCTCAAAGGCAGCATTCTCACCAACTGTCAGGAAGGAGGCCAACAGCTGAGACGGAGACTGAGAACCAGACAGCCCCTCTCTAACCTGGTGGGAGTCCTTCACGGGGCTGCCACGGCCTGGCCGGCCTGCCTGCGGGATGTGGAGGGAACACCACCCACCCCCTTTGCTCAGGTGACTGTACGGCTGAGAAGCCTGCTGGCCCCCAAGCGCCTACCAGGTCCTCGATGATCTCCTGAATGCGCTTCTTGGCCGCCTCCACGCAGTCCTTGGCACCCTTGAGGGTGACTTTGTCACTCTGAGTGCCAGAGCGTGGGAAGCTAACCATCACCCCACCATACTCTTCAGCAATCTCCCGCAAGACCTGGCCTCTCCGGATGACGAAATGACGGTGGTGCTTGGGGTCCACCAGCATGCTGTCTTCAACCACGTTATCCTGCGGCAGTGACAGAAGGGAAGTAAACAACCTCTCACCCACGCCGAAGAGAACCGAGGGCCAGGTCCACTCTGCGCTAGGCCAGAGCAGGCGGCCTTACCAGGTTCTGGATCAGGGCCTCCAGCTCCTTCTGGGCCTCCCTGACGGCGTCTTCCTTCCCTATGATGGTGATCAGCTCCTGATCCTTGTCCTCGGCCGCTGGGAATATGATGCGGGCTCCTGTGTTGTCACGCACCTTGCGAATTTTGCCGCCCCCTTTGCCAATGAGGAACTTGTGGTATTCTGGCTTGGCGCGAATGTCAACGGTGAAACTCTTGGTTTGCTGTAGAAAGCAACCCCACATACACTGGCCTGACGCCACCTGCCTGGCTCCTGGAGCAGGCAGGTAAGAGGGCCTAGAGGACAACAGTGTGGGCCGTAATTCTCCTCACCTTGTCACCAGCATCTCCCCAAATGCAGCTAACCAAGCCCCACCACAACCAACGGATGGAGACCCAGAGACATCCTTTTTTTCCCTCCACTGTGATCAGAAGCCGAGATGGTTAAGAGCACTCAGAGCCCTAGTCCTGCCACCTACCAGCATTGACTGAACCCCTGCAGGCCACCCTCCCTCTGCAAAGGGGACGCAGTCAAGTGTGGCTGCGGGACGCTGGCGGGGGGAGTGGGGTGCACACAGCAGGAAGCCCACCCACACCCAGGGACCCACGGCACTGCTGGCCCCTCTCCCAGGCGTGGGCCGTCCCACACCTCCCATCACACGCAGAGTGCTTCCGGTC
This sequence comes from Equus quagga, assembly GCF_021613505.1. NCBI lineage: Eukaryota > Metazoa > Chordata > Mammalia > Perissodactyla > Equidae > Equus > Equus quagga. The sequence continues at coordinate 32,601,081 of NC_060283.1, read as the reverse complement.
CAGTCCTTCCTCCACTAACGCTACAGACGGGCCCACGCACAGCCAGCAACACCCCATCTCGAGCTCAGAGACTCCCAAGGCCCTCGTCTGACACTGAGAAACCAGGGCCCAGCAAAGGCCCTGACATGGTGACCTCGCTGATGCCAGCTCCTCAGGCAGAGTCATCTGGAGAGCACACGGGGACACACTCTTCCAGGCTGACTCAGACACACACAACGCACTCTCTCTCTCCTTCCTCCTGTCCTGAAACCTGGCCCACCAGGATGAGGAAACACAAAGGAAAACTAAAGAAGGGCTGCCAGCACGCTGAACAGCAGACAACAGAATGCTATCTTGTAAGTGCTGGTTTTATGAAACACCACCAAGGGGATCTTCTGCTCTTCAGACACAGACATTTGCAAACAGCAGCATTATAAAAAAGCTAACAGGTTAGGAGCCCAACCCAGCAACTTGGTAAAAAATCAAATATCAAAACCAAACGGGGGATGGGGGGGCAGCCCGTGGCCGAGGGTTAAGTCCGGCACACTCCGCTTCGGCAGCCCAGGCTCTGTTCCTGGGTGTGGACCTACACCACTCCTCTGTCAACGGCCATACTGCGCTGGCGACCCACTTACAATAAGTGGAAGATTGGCAGCAGATATTAGCTCAGGGCGAATCTTCCTCAGCAAAAAGATAAAGAAAAATAAAAAAAAAACAAAAAAATTAACATACATACTAAAAAAAGAAAAGCCACGTGATCATGTCAATAAATGCAGTAAAAGCCTCTGACAAAATCTAACACCCACTCCCGATAAAAACTCGACAGAAACTCAGAACAGAAAGGAACTTCCTCAACCTGATAAAGAGCCTCTGCGAGAGACCTACAGCTCACCTCACACTCAGCAGTGAAGGACTGAGTCCTGTCCCCAGAGTTCACCACCAAGGCGAGGCTGTCGCTCTCACCACTGCTATTCAACATCGTACTGGAGGCCCAAGCAATGCAGTGAGACACGACACACAGGTGCATGGACCAGAAAGAGAGAAATGCAAGTCTATCCCAGATGATGTGCTTTACATACAAAGCTCACAAGAATCCACAAAAACAGCTACTGGAACTAACAAGTGAGCTTTTAGACCAGATGCATAAAACAAGGCCAATATCAAAAATCAAATATATTTCCACATGCTACAATAACTGGAAGTACCATTTGTAACAGCAATAAAAAACAAAAAAGTTAGATATGAACTGAAGAAAATCTGCACAAGAGCTACATGCTAAGAACTGTAAAACACCAATAAAAAAAATCAAAGACTTAAAAAATTGATGAAACATGGATTGGAAGATTCAAAACTGCTAAGATGTCAATTCTCCCCAGTTTGATCTTCAGAGTCAACATAATCCCAATCAAAATCCAAGCAGGATTTTCTCCCTAGAAATTGACACGCTGGTTCCAAAATGCATACGGAAAGGCCAAGGATGCAAAGCTGAAGGGCTCTCCAGACGGCCCATAGAGCTGGCCTGGCCGTCCTGACCCTGGGCTGCTGCTGAACAAACAGAGCCCAAACACACACCCACAGACGGGTTTTGACGAAGGGGCAAAGGCAAATGCAATGGAGAATTCTGGGGGGTGACGGTCAAAACTTTTCTACTGCTGTGGTGGTCGCATGAATGACTGACTGTCAAAATTCAGAACTACACTAAGAAGGGTAGATTTTATTTTATATAAATCACACTTTTAAAAAAGGTAAAAAATAAAAGCCAAATAGCAACAAATATTCCACATTGTACACATGGCATTCGACCTGTAACGGCCTTTTAAAAAGGCGATGGCGAAATTGGAGACATAAAGGTGTATAAAGCTCTCTCCTGACCTGCCACACAGAAAGGGTATTTGGAGTTACCCACCATGAAAAGAGAGGACATTTTTAGCAAGGAACAGACACAGTGACCCCACCCCTGCCAGGCGTGGTGCTCACCTTCTCCTCGGCCAGGTGCAGCAGCTGTTTCTTGGCCTTCTCCACATCCGAGGAAGGACCCCTGATGACAACTGTGTCGCTTCCTGAACCTTCCACAGGGAAGTGAATGTGGACGCCACCGCACTCCTCCATGATGGAGCGGATCAGGCGGCCCTTCGTGCCGATGAGAGAGTTATGCAGCTTGGCAGGGATTGAAACCTCCACCTCGGCTATGTTGGCCTGAAATCACACAGCACAAGGGAGCCACGGTTTTTCTTTCTTTTTTTTTTTTTTTGAGGAAGATTAGCCCTGAGGTAATATCCGCCGCCAATCTTCCTCTTTTTGCTGAGGAAGACGGCCCTGAGCTGACATCTGTGCCCACCTTCCTCCACTTTATATGTGGGACGCCTGCCACAGTGTGGCTTGATAAGCAGTGCAGAGGTCCGCACCTGGGATCCAAATTGTGAACCTGGGGCTGCTGAAGTGGACCACATGAACTTAACCGCTGCGTCACCATGCTGGCCCACTGGGAGCCATGTTTTTGTGTGGCAAGAAAGGCCACACAAAACTCTTTTTCTGAGGAAAAGAGTTAAGCCACAGTCTGTTGAGGTGTTTAACATAGTAGGCCCACATGGCTGACGAAGAGGGGCCTGGAGTCCTTGAGTATGAGTCTATGTCTATGTGCTGGGGGGGGGCAGTGGCACACACAGAGTAGAAGAAAAGCCACGACATCACACCACAAAACAGTGCTTTGCTTCTCAGTCCTTCTCTGTTAGCAGAGACAGGTCCAAGATGCCTCTGGATCCACCTAAGCCAGGATTTTGCCTCCAGTCCAAACAAAACAACAGTGACTGGATTTACCTTCCACATGAAACAATGGTGTTCAAGACACTGGAGACAAGAAGCAAACAAGGTGAGCCCTATGACTGCCCCCTGGCTGAGGCCCTGCATCAGACACACAGCTGACAGTCGGGGACCAAGGTGCCTAGAGCTGGCAGGCAGAGCCCAGGAAGAGTGTGCAGCATGGAGAGAGAAGCCCTGAGAACTGGAGACCACTCACACGCTGACAGGTGCAGGGAAACACCTAGGCCAGGGAACAGAACCATTGCAAGGACCAGAGGAAGCAGGGACTGCGGCTCACAGTCAGCTGGCCACATATGGGATGCCTGGTGCAGTACTGAAGGGGTCCCCTCTCAGTAGCAGGAGACCATCGGCCCTAGACAAAGCACTGCTGGGATCCCACCTGACAAACCTTAAAGCCAAGTCCAAAAAGGAGTGAACTACGTTGAAGTAATTCAGTGAAGCTCAAAGATATTTATAGGAATGCAAAAATATCCAGCATCTGCCAAAGTAAACTTCATAATGTCTGGTATCCAATAAAAAAATACTGGACATGCAAAGAAATAGGAAAAAACAACCCTTAATGAAGAAAGAATAGAAAATGACCGAGATGTTGCAACAGCCGGCCAAGGACACTAAAATAGATATTTTCACTCTACTGTGTACAGTCAAAAAAGCCAAAGGAAAGGCTGAATGTGTCACGCATAAAAGCAACAGATTCAAACTGAACTTCTAGAGGTGAAAACAATATCCGAAATGAAAAATATACTAGATGGGATTACAGGCAGATTAGACATTGCAGAAAATTAATGAATCTAAACAAGCTAATGGAGAGCAAATACCACTCCGCCTCTTCACCCAAACAAACATCAGCGAAGGGTAGGACAACTTCGAGCTGCCTAACACAAAGAGGAGGACAGAAAAATATTAACGACCTGAACTTTTCCAAATTTGATGACAACTCTAAACTCACACACCCAAGAAGCTCAATGAACACCAAGCAAAGAAACATGACGAAAAATACACCAAGACACATCATAACTTGCTCAAAGCTGGTGATACAACTGTCAAGACAGCCAGAGGAAGAAAGACAAGTCTGCGGAGAGGAGCAAAGTAACAAATGACTTCAGATGTCTCCTCAAAAACAACGCAAGTGGAAAGACACCGAAGCAAAGTCTTCAGTCCTGAAAAAATGAACCCCACCAAACTGGAGATACAGCCACGGGAACTCCCCCCCATTGCTGGTGGGAATGCGAAATGGAGCAGCCATTTTGGAAGACAGTCTGGCAGTTTCTTACAAAACTAAACATAATCTTATCATATGATCGATCTTATTACTTATTACCAAGTGAAAGAAGCCCATGTGAAAAGGCTGTACTCCATACGACTCCAACTAGTTGACAGTCTGGAAAGGGCAAAACCATAGGAGCAGTAAAAACCATCAGGGGTTTCCAGTGGTTGAGGGTGAGGGTACGAAGAGGCACACAGAGGACACACTTACGTGCGGAAATATATAAAAACTTTTATTACTTACATCTCCTTAAAAAACTAATTGGGGGTTTACGCAAAAAGGCTAATGATGAACCGTGGGGTTATAACACGGGAGGTAGAAGGGATGGCTGTAAGCCCAAGGCTGGCGGGCAGGGGATGGCATGGAAGGGCCTAAGTTTCTGATGCAACGCTTCTAGTCGTACAAAGTCACTGGAAGGTTGACCAGGACAGCTGACGACGTATACTAAAAACCCTAAAGCAATCACTAAAAGAAAACAAAGAGTTACATCCAATAAACGAAAAAAGGAGATAGAAGGAATCATAATCATATTAAACCCAAAAGAAGGCAGAGAAAGAGAACAAAGTAGATGGGATAAGTGCAGAACAAACAGCGAGAGGGCCGACAGAAACCCAGCTGGGCAAGGTCATCTACTGAGGGGCCGGGGGTGTGGTGTGGAATGGGGACAGTTTCTGCTGGGGAAGATGAGGAGGTCTGGGGATGGATGGTGGTGATGGCTACACAACAACGCGAACGTGCTTAACACCACTGAGCTATAACGTAATTAAATGTAAACATCTCTATTTAAAAGGCAGATGGGGCCGGCCTTGTGGTGTAGTGGTTAAATTCATGTGCTCTGCTTTGGTGGCCCGGGGTTCGTGGGTTCAGATCCCAGGCGTGGACCTATGCACCATTCATCAAGCCACGTTGGGGTGGCGTCCCACATACAAAATAGAGGAAGATTGGCACAGATGCGAGCTCAGGGACAATCTTCCTCAAGCAAAAAGAGGAAGACTGGCAACAGATGTTAGCTCAGAACCAAAAAATAAAATAAAATGCAGAGACTGTCAGATTAAATTTAAAAAGTGAGCTTCCTAAAAACAAAAGAAAACTGTAATATGAGAAAAAGTAGATTTCAGAGCAAAGAACACTACCAGGGGTAAAAAGAGATCATTCTATAGTGATGCAAATTGTATCTATGAGGAACAAGAGAGATAGTAAAAGGATAATATAGAAATACTACGAAGAACTTTATGCTAACAAATTCGACAACTTAGGTGAAACAGAAAACCCCTTGAAAGACACAAACTACAAAGCTAATGCAAAAAGGAACATGATCTTTCCATACAATGAAATATCACTCACCAATAAAAAAGTATTGATAGATGAGACAACATGGGTGAATCTCAAAACAATTACGCAAAGTGAAAGCAGCTAGACCCAAGAGAGCAGGTGCTAGGATTTCTTTCATACAATAATGTAGGAAACTCAAACTAATCTACTGTGGCTAAAAGCAGATTAGGGGTTGGATAGACAGAATAGGGAGGTACTAAAAAGAGGGAAGACGATATTCTGGGGGTGACGGATATGTTCATTATCTTGACTGGAGAGGCAGCTCCATGGATGCATATACGTAAGTCAAAACTTAGCAAACTGCACACTTTAAACCCATGCAGTTTCTTGCATGTTATTTTCTCAAAAAATTGAAAAAAGTGTTGTTAACACCTTCAGGACATGATTTCCCAGCACCCGAAGCAAATGCTGAGTCACTAAGCATCACCAGAAACGAGTGGCAGGAGGCCTGCAGCGGGCCAGCACTGGACAAAGCTCCTCCGTGACGGGTGCTGGACCTCCTGACCCTCACGCCTGAACCCCAGGCAGAGCCTTGGGGGCTGGTGCGAGAGCTGACAACAGGGAGCCTGGCGAGCAGGTCATCATCCAACACCCATTACCAGGTCTTTCTGGATGGACAGAATGCGGCTCCGGGCAGCCTCGCAGTTGGCTCGCTTGCCTGTGATGATAATGGTTTCTGAATTGCTATTCTCTGCTGGAAGGTCAATCTTTGTGTTGCTTTCTTCCCGAATCTATGAGGAGAGAGGGAACTGTGAGAAGCTGACTTCCCACCTGAGACACTTGGAGCCCAGGGCTGGAAAGTAAGGCTCTCTCCAGCAAATCTAACACCAGAATGGTGCAGGGGTCGGGGTGAGAAGAGCCAAGATTCAGGGGACGGGCTGGCCAGTCACCTTTTTAATGTTTGCGCCTCCTTTCCCAATGATGTTCTTGTGAAACTGTTTGAAGATTGGAACAGAAATTGAATAGCTATTTTCCACCTTAAAAACAAAAGAGATGGCACAATCAGTCATGCTGGAGAGGAACACGTCCCTTCCACACTGGAGGTAGTTTGGACCGACAGTACTCTGTTATCAGAAGACACAGGCTTAGATCCTACTTCTCACCACTCTCTGACCTTCAGGTCTGACCCGAGGAGGGGAGCTGACATGCAGCCATGAACTAAGCTGGCACGTCCTAATCAAGTGGTGATGCAAAGGCCCCCTCTGTAAAAAGTGGCATGCCACAGAACCTGCCATCTGTCAGATGCACATTCCACAAGAAAGAAGCAATCAAGTCTGGTCAGGTGCCCTCAATGACATCCAGGACCAGAACTGGCCAGGACACCAAGCTGAGGAGTAAGCTCAGAACACATAAGGTGACACACAGACCCACAACTCTGGAACCCCAGCGCTCCAGGGCAGCGCCAGCAAGCTCAGTGCTGGGAAGCTCTGCCCATGCCCTCTTGCAGGCGGTCAGGGGCTAAGTCCAAGCCTCAGGAGAAATCATGGGAAGCACGGAGCCATCTATAGCCTTCCCATCAACTGCCCTCAGCACCTTCCAAAGTGCCTCTTCCCGTTTCAGCTTTTGAGGAAAATAAGTCAATAAATGACTCTTTACACTACTTGTGTGACTCTCCCCACGGGATGGGACAGTTTCTCTACCTAGGTATCTGAAGACCCCTCAAGAACACAAGGTAACACAGCACAGGAAAAGGGGGATCTCCCCACTTTACCTCCACAGAACTCTGAGGCTGTGACCACTCCTGCCAGTCTCAACGTCAGCTGTTGAGAGACGGCATCACTACTTCGTCCTCAGTCCTTGAGACGGCGGACTGCCCCAGTGCCCAAGTGTGCTCCCCAAAACAGGGGTTCTGATGGGAAGCATGCCACTCCCCACACCACCCGTAACAGTCACACAACAAAGGATGAAAAATGTTCCCCTACCAGATCTGCCACCATCTTCTGCATGTATTTTGTGCATTTTTCCACCTCATTCTTCGGCCCTCGGAGTTGGACAATATCACTTTTTTGTGCTGGGTCTGGAAAGTTGATGATGACCTAGAACAAATCATCAGGAGACTGAGTTCGGTCTCCACTAAGGACTGGATTCCAAAATACTGAACACCCTCAAGTGCCAAACAGAGCATCCCCAGGGGGCTAAAGAAAGAGCACCTGCAGGAAACTCACCTCTGGGAATTTGTCACGAATTTCACGGATCCGTTCACCCTTCTGCCCAATGATTGTTCGATGAAATCTTTGCTCAATGATTAGATCCTTGGTTCGCTCATTTTCCTAAAAATAACATTGAAGCAGATAAAGTCATTTACCATAAGTGAGGTGAGCAACTCCCCTATCACACCAGGGGGCACTGGGGAGCCCTGGGGATGGTGACGTGGCCCAGCTCTGTTGCCGAGCAGCAGGTGAGGGTGCCCAGGAGCACCCCGGCAGCACCCCGTGGGAGTCATTGGCCAGTGGAGAGCACCCATTACGGGATACCTGCTGTCTCTAACAATCACACACTGCAGCTTACGCCAGCTGCAGGTTATTTTCCCGAATCAAGTATAGTTAAAAAGTTGGGCATAGGACCCTTCGACCAAAATTGCTAGCACAATAGCCATAATCACCAAAGCAACTCATATAGTGGTTGTTTTAACAAGAACTAGAGACTGTGAGGCTCAGCATCACAGGGAGCGACCCCTCCTGAACACGTGTGGCTCAGGCCACTTTCCTGTGCGGATGATGAAGAAAGAATGGTTCAACACAGGGCACCGAACCCATGCAGGGCTCAACCTCCTCCAGAGGTCCCAGGAAAACATCAGAAGAAACACAAAACAAGCTGGAACACAGGGAAGAACACCAGCAGCCAAGTAAACACTTTAAAGAATTCTGGGAGATTCTGGATCAGACTGACGTCAGGCTGACAGAGAGAAACGAGCATTCAGAAATCCAGTGTAGTCACAAGACACTGCAGAGCAAGGGAGCATAATGGTCAGGACAAGGTGGCTAAAGAAGGGAAGAACCCAGCACACTTGGCTGAGGAATGGGCTCACGATGGCCAGAGGGCAGGGGAAGCCACACCAACACCCTGGAGTCCAGCTGAGGAAAATGCAATCACCACTGTAACAAGTGGTCCCCTGACGTGAGACTCCTGGAGCAGGCGTTAAGAGACGGAAGCAGGATGCCTGGGGCAGATGGATGACACAGACCCTGGGGCTTGTTCCCTACCCCAACAGGGACAAAGCACTGCCCCGCCCTGGGCTTTCCTGGCATTCGGCACATGTTTATGCTAAGGTACAAGCACTCACACAGTACTTGATGCTTCTGGACTGGACTGTCAAAGGCACCAAGGCAACTCTCACATGCAGCCAGGGTGGAGAATCACTGCCGTGTGGTTATCTGCATTTGACTCGTAGAATCAAGAACGCAGGAGTGCTTGTCGCTTAGCCCAGGGCAGTGCAGTACTTTAGTCTGGGGGTAGGGAACAAGGCCCATTCCCCAGTGCCCCTCCCACCCCCACCCCTACCCCCAGGAGTTTCCAGGTAACCACACAGCACTGATTCTCAACCTTGGCTGCAATTAGAATCATCTGGGTGCCTTTAAGAATCCAGAAAGTCCATCACAGTCCCTAGAGTTGGTACTCAGGCATCACGGACTCTGGGGTTTGGCCAAGGTTGAGAAGCCCGCAGCAGAGCACCATGCCTCCCTAGCACAGCATGTGGCCCCAGGGATCTGGGGAGGACAAGGCAACTTGGCCCCAGCAGGTCAGATGCCCCTTAACCCAACGGGAGACTGGAGATCCCCATTCTCCAGGATTGCACATGCAAACAGTGCTACTCAGCAGAGGTGGCCAACAGACACAGGCCCACTCATGCAGCAGGCCCTAGCCACAGGGCTTACCATGCGAGAGGCGAGCTCCAGCAGCTCCCGCTTCGCCTGTTGCACCCCCTGTGGGTCCCCCTCGATGCGAATCAGGTTGCTCTTCTCGCTGTCAGGAGGGATGCGCACAGACACCTTGTACTGGTCTTTGATTCTGTTTACTTAAGAATACAAAAAGAAATGTATTTTCAACTCTAAAGCTACCACATTCCACCAATGACTAACAACTGGCAGGGCAGGGCAAAAGCCCCAAATAACCTAATCAGCATCTTATAAGCAAAAAGGATGATCAGGCCTCCAAAGCAAGACTTTCCATTTTCTAAAACGAGGTGGGTACGATCCTCACCAGCATCTACCACATGCTAGCACCGCCCCGAGGGCTTCAAACGACCAGCGGCTGGGACGACTCAGAGTCTGAGATTTAGCTGGTTTGGGGTGTGGCTGGGGCTTTTGAATATTAAAAGATCCCAGATGTTTCTAACGTGGAGACAAGTTAGGGAACTACTGTTCTTAAGTCAAAAAATAAACAAATAAATAAAAATAAAAACCTATTAAAAATCAGAAGCCCTCATGCTAACTGAAGATAAAAGTGCCCCCTTGACCACTCAGAGCCCCACCGAGGCCATGTAGCTGCCTGAAGAGACTCCCTCGCGGGCTCAGACCCAAAGCAAGCACTTCAGTGCCTTCCCAAAATGAGCAGAGCTGCCACCCTCTTCCTGTCACCTGCTCTGCAAGGGCCCAGTGCCTGCAGTCAGGATTGAGGCCCCCCACACCCTGCAGAAGCCTCATGCCACAAAACGAGGTCGGCACTTTGCCCGCTGTGGAGCAAAGGGGAGCCAAGCTCCTTAGAGGGTCACCCAGGAGGGTACTCAGCACCCACAAAGGGGCCATGCGCCAATGCTCTTGGGAACTGACATGAGGAGGTGCTCTTCCAGGATGGAACCATGTAGGACAAAAGCCAAGGACACAGAAGCCAGGCAGCAGATTTTAGAATATGAAAGAAAACAAGGGTTAGGAACTGAACCAGAAAAAACCAGAACAGATACAATTCTTTGAACCATGCTAAGTGGTTGCACACTCCTTAGGGAGCAGAAACCAGAAACCAATGTCAGAACTGCACTTCCTTACGGTTTCAGAAAACACTACAGTTAACCAAAACAAAAACAAAGGAATAAAAAAAACAAAAGTAAGTTTATGGTGTGTGCATGGTTTAAGCAGTGTGTGCAAGTGAGCAGTGACTGGAGTCGCTCTGTGCGTGTAGTTTCTCACCCCTGTGGTTTAAAATGGCCCCAGAACACAAGATTCACAGCAAATAAAGCAGAGGGAACAAGCTTGTGTTTACTTTGAACAAAAAATGGTCTACACAGGGCAAAAACCAAAGAGGGCACACTCACAGAGGCAACATAGCTACACAGGTGGGGGTCCCTGTAATCTCAGGAAGGACCCCGGAACGAGGTATGTGTGACCCTCCCCCCGTCCACTGAAGGTAACGCACAGGGGACGAGCTGTTTTCGGAAGGGGTAAGCGCTGGGATGTGTGAGATGGCGTTGAGGTTAAACTAAGCAAAGGAGCAAATTTTAAAGAAACATCAGCAGATTCGAGCTGAGCATTTACTTAACGTGTTTCCAATGTCATCCCACACACTAGTACAACCAACCTGGCACAGGCATCCAACTTGAACCTGTGGTGACACGTTACTGCTTGCCCAACAGAAGCCCTCCCTGTGCTGTTTGACTTGGGTATGAGTCTAAAAATCTCTTACTCCTCGGTGAGCTCCAGATTAGAGGCGTGTTCAGTACTGAATTTGTGACAACTACAAAAACTGGTGGACTTCACCCCAGCATGCCTGGCTGAAATTCGAAGGACAGAATCCCAGAACGTGCCTTCACCTCAGCCCCTGTGGGTTACCCACGGAACCTGAGCAGGTTGATCATGTTAACCTCCAGGCCAACAGCTCCAGTCCAACCAAGGGACCAAGGAGAAGACGAGGACACCCAGTCAGAAAGCTCACGACTTATTTCCCCAGCCACCACGTGCAGCACCTGGCTCGCCCCCACACTGTCAGCTTCACTCACTGTTGGCTCCGCTCTTCCCAATAAGGTGTCTGTGGAACTTGTGGTCGATGTTGATCTCCACGTAGTCCATCCGGTTAATCTGCAGGAGAAGCACAGAGCGGATCCACAGAGACAAACACCTGAGTCCGAGATGTTCCCAGATCTTCAGACAAGCAGCAAGAATCAAAGTCCAGATGGCAGCAGCTGGGGCCTTTTCTTACCACTCAATTGTCAGGAGCTGCTGCAAGGTCATCCTCCTGCAAGACCCTTGAAAGACCCTTCTTCTAAACAAGGTTTCTTCTACCCACAACTCTCCTGGACTCTGGCCAGCTTCTAATTGTCTCAGAAGCCATTACTCATCGACTGGGCCACTCTTCCATGTCTCCATGCCCACCCACGTGAGGTCTGACTGACAGTAAGATCACAGCCCCGTCCCACCTCACCAGCACTCAGAACGCTCTCGGGGGCACCTTACCAAGTCTTTGACCATGGCTTCGATCTGCTCCTGGGCCACATTCACGTCCTCTGTGGGGCCTTCCAGGGTGATCCTATCTTCACCCTCTGTGAACTCAATGTGAACCTACCACATCAAAATAAGGATCAGGACAGCGGTCAAGATGGCATGGCAGCAGTCACCTTCAAGAACCTGGGGGTGCTTTTCTGGGGCAACAGCTGACCCTAAACTGCTTCATATAAATATATGTCCACATACAGCACAAAAAGTTAAAAAGGAGGGATGAGGATGACCACTATGCTGGTACCAAATACTGTGGTCTAATAATCTTTTCTTTGCCAAAAATGGGAACTGCCAACTCCTTCACACTGTGCTTGACACCAAAACCACTAACTTAAAGCACATCAAGACCTACTGTTCATGTTTTCTTCTCCGATTTTCACTTTCACAATGCCTATTCCTCTGTCTTGCATAAAGAACAGGAGGAAATGCTAACCCAGGTATAGCCAATGGAAGGTGGTCCACAGACAAGGCCATGTCCCCTAGCCCCCACCACTGGTTTACAACACACCAAGCAGGGAGGTAATGCGTGAGAAGGGCAACAAGGGAGACAGGCCCCACAAAGCAATCAAATCTGTGTGAGCCACGACTTGGAACCTAGAACAAGTAAAATGACTAAAAAGTAAACTGGCAATTAAAGGTAGAGAAGGACAATCTCTGTATGACCCCACTCATATGAGGAATTTAAAAATGCAGACAAAGAGAACAGATTGGTGGCTACCAGGGGAAAGATGGGGTGGCGGGTGGGCACAAAGGGTGAAGGGGTACACCTACAACACGACTGACAAACAATAATGTACAACTGAAATTTCACAAGATTGTAACCTATCATTAACTCAAAAAAATTGAAAAAAAAAAAGTAAACTGGCAATTAAGTCTTGACAGAAGTAAAATACGATCGTTGAGTTCGCTGGTATTTCCACCCTGTTCAGGTTTCCTGGGAGCTACTATCTCCTTTGGAAAGCCAAAAAGACTTCAGCCCATTAACTCCACATTTCACACAAGCTGTATGCAGTTTTGATCTTCAAAATTTACAGATGTTAACTATTGTAAAGCTATCACACTGTAACAACTAAATGAGATGTTTCTAGGATATTCATTAAACCTAGCAATACACAATCTCTTGGGTTAAACAGACCAAAAATATGACACAGGTATTTAAAGGACCTTACGCCACTCCTCTGTAGCTAACCACGGAAGCTGATTGTCACTCATGACAGCTGACTTTTGAAAACCGTGCCAGTCTTCAAAGGCACCCACAGGATGAACAGTGACAACAAAACCAATGTGAGAGATGGGACAAGAGAAAACAAGACCAACGTGGCGGAAGAGATCAACGATGCTTCCATACCTTTGGCATCTGCTGAGTGATTTTGGCCAGATTCTGCCCTTTCTTGCCAATGATGAAACGGTGAAGCCAAGAAGGAGCAGAGACGGAGGAGACCGTAAAACTGTTGGCCTAGGAAAACCAGGAAACAAGGTCGTGGGTTTGCAGAGTTCAGGTGATGTGAACCCCAAAAGCAGGTTCCTCTCTAGGGTTCAGAGGGAGGTGAGCACTCCCCAACCTGACACAGTCCCTGTATCCAGTCCCAGGAAATGCTAGTCACGAGTCTGTCCCCATAAGGAGGAGTTGGAATCCACTCTGGGAGGCAGTTACCTTGGCATAGACTTCAGTCAACGCCTGTCCTAGCTTTTCAGGCTCGCCTCGCAGTATCACAGTCTCGGAGATGCTGTCCGAGGGGGGTATCTCCACAGAAACTCCAGTTCTTTCCAGGATCTCCTGCAAGGAATTGCCCTTGGGCCCGATGACATACTTGTGCTGGGATTTCTTCACCTCCACCGCGATGGTCGTGGTCTTCTTTTTCTAAGTGAGAGCACCGTAAGGGAGTCAGAGGGAAGGGAGCGGGGTGGGTTGGCAGATGGGGATGGAACATTGCCACCACAGGCGGGGAGCAAGCCACAGGGCCTCAGACTACAGCTGTTGAGCCCCAACAAGTGAAGATGATGACCGGCCACTTCCCCAAAACTCCATTAAATCAAGGACTGAGTTTTCTCCTCAAAAGAATTATCCAAGAATTTAAGTCAAGCCCAGACTGATAACTGCAACTTGGAAGAACTGAAAACACAAGTCCTCTCCCCAAATTTCAGACCTCCAAGTCCACCAACTTGGGCTATGAACTTACTCAAAGACGTGATCAGCTCTGAGCAGTGTGTCCAGCCCCACGGCAGCCCCAGTCCAGGGCGGGGGGAGCTTGGGCGGGGACAGTGGGGACAGCCATCCAGCACAGAGCTCTGCCCACTCTTTCACGGCCCAACAGCCACAGGAGGGGCCTGGGTGCCACTTTCTAACCATGGAAACTGCAGTTGTCCAGGTGTAAAAGGATAAGGGACAGGGCTGAGCCTGAGCCAAATCTCCAGATGACAATTCCTATTCTCTATTCCTGCCCATGTGGATTCTCCTCCTCCCAACTGCTACCTTTTCCTCGTAGATCTTCTTGATTCGAGCCACAGCCTGAGCCAACTGCTCCTTCTCCCCAGTGAAGACGATTTCTGTCCGGTTGACGCTGGGTGGGGGTATGTTGATGCGTGTCCCCGTCTCCTGCATGATCTCGCCAACGAGCCGATTATAAGGCCCAGCGATGAAGGGGTGGAAAGCCTTCTCCACTTCTAGCCTTTCTACAGCACGTTTGTCCTGGAAAGGAAAGGATGGAACCATGAGCGCACAGTCTTCGCAGAACCTGAGGAGAGACAGGGCGTCCCTGTCAGAGGTCGGGCTGAGGTCAACACACCCACACCAGGCCCGCAGGTGGCCTCACCTGCTCAGCAGAGATGAGCAAGACTTCATGGCGAGCTTTCTCGATGCCCTCTTTGGTGCCGGTGATCCTGATCTGATTGCTGGCGTCATCTGGGCGGGGGATCTGGATTTTGGTTGCAGTTTTTAACTCCAAGTCTTGCAGTTTCTCTCCATTTTTGCCAATAACGAAGCGATGGTGTTCTTTGGGAATGGCAACAGTTGCTGAGGCCTACAACAAAAGAACCAAAGAAAACAAAAATAGTGGTAGGTTCTGAAAAAGGATATCTTCCACAACATTCTCTTTAGCTGAAATGTCATTCTCATCTAGCCAACCCCAATCCACCCTCTAGACTGTCTCAGGTTAAACATCACGTTCTTGTGGAAGGTTGCCCTGAACCCCAGGCTGGGGGTAAGTTCAAGTGTGATATATTGCCATGGCCCCACATCACACTTTCAGCTGTCATAACTACTTAGGGGTAATTATTTGTTCAATGTCTTCTGATCCCAGTTATAAGCCATCAAGAGAACAGGAATGTTCAAGAATGACACCTGTCTTTTCTTCCACTTCAGTGATTCCTAATATCAAGCTAGGACATGGTAGGAAAGCAGGTACATATTGACTAACCAGACTAATTTTTGTTTCGAGAGTACAGGCTATTTTTTTTCAGATGTAAGGCCTCTATCTAGTAATAAATTCTTCTTCCTATCTCCTTTACAACCAGTTAAAGTAGACAACTCATCTGAGAAAAGAAAATAGAACCACCCTTCATCTGATGAGTCAAACTGCCAGAAATTAAGAACTTCCTGGGGCCACAGAGAAACCTGGGAGGAAGACAGAAGCTTTGAATCTTCCCAACTCTGTACAGAAAACAGTCATCAACTAAGAGGACTTCACAAAAGGGAAAGTGCTAAGGTTCCCAACACTGGTGCAGGAGAAAGTCACAGATCAGCTAGCTTCTCCTCTTCTCTAAAAGGGTACGTTATAGCAGACTATTCAATATTCACAATAGAAATGGAACATTGTATCACAGAGGCAATAAAAAAGGTCCTCACTTCCCAACTAGCACAGAAAGTAAGGCCAGTTTTGACATTATGACCAAAAGAGGTTTATTCCAAAAATGGTTATTAGGAAATCCACTTATATAATTCATCCTATTACTAAATCTAAGGAGAAAAATCAAAGATCACCTCCACAAAATTTAAATCCATTCATGATAAAAATCTGTAAGAGAACAATCAATGGATACACATTTTTAACATGACAAATTATACAACCTCAGCCTCAAAACTGTACTTAATGGGAAAGTGCTCAGTAAGGCTGCGCACTGCCCACACCACTACTTAACCTCCACTGGAGTGTTTCCCCATGACAGGCGACATGAGAGAGCAAAGCAGACACAAAGGCTGCACAGGAAGAGGCACAGGACTGCACACTCAGGCACCCTGGGAAAACCACTACTTTATTAAATTCTTACTGTCTGTAACAGGAAGAGAAAAATTAGAATCCAGAAGTCGACAGTTTTAACTTATACCAACGACAACCAGTTAGAAGATATAATGGAAAAGACCACTCATTTCCAATAGACAAAAGAAAAAAAAGACAAAGTAGCCAGACACAAACCCAACAAAAGAGGTGGAATATGTAAACTAGAAATCAGAAAACACCCTTAACACATCTAACGCAATTTTGAACAAGTTGATTACAAAGTTTGTACGGTACAACAAAAAAGAACAGAACAGACAAGAAAACCTTGAAAAAGAACAGTGCAAGAGGGATAGTAATAACTGTACTAGATATTAAAACAGAAAACCATTACCATTAAAATAGGAGAATACTACCACACAAAGAGACAGACTAACAGGTCAGACGTGAAAACTCAAGAATAGACAAAAGTTAATATGAAAATTAGGAATTGATAAAAACAGCCACTCAAATCACTGACAGAAAACTCTTAAAAATGGTGTTAATGACTTGATACCCATATGGAAAAGGATGAAACTGGATCTGTACCTCGCACTATTCATGATAAATTCCAAACAGATCAGGAACTGAAATATAAGAACACCCTTACAAGCACTAGAGAAAAATATGAATAAGATTCCTTACAACCCAGAAGAGAAAAAAATCTTCCCAACAATGATTCAAAATAACAAAAGATAAATGAATTTGACTACACAAAAATAAAACTTTCACTTCACATAGCAAAACACACCAAGGTCAAAAAACAAATGGCAAACTGGGAACCGTTATCTGTAATGCGTATTACAGATGAAGGGTTTTTCAGAGCCCTAATACACTGAGGAAGATGAACAATTTTAACATGATAGAAAAGGGAAAAAGAACAGATAGTGCGCAGAGAAATCCAAATGGCCCTTAGACACTGAAAAGATGCTCAATCTTGCTCATCAGAAAAATGCCAATTAAAAGTATACTCAGCTACCTTTCAGACTGATAAGACCCAAGCACTCGATGGGCCTGGTGAGGTGGTGAGGAGGCTGATGGGAGTGCACATGGCCAGTGCCCAGGGGAAGGAATTTGGCTGTTACGGCAAAACTACATATGCAGTTACCTTTTGACCCAGCTACCTCACTTTCAGGAAATCTATCCCAAGATACCCTGGGTAAAACAGGAAACGGTATATACACAAGGTTTTTATGTGACATAATTTGTAACAGTAAAAGTCTGGAAGCCACCCAAATGCCCATCAACAGGAATGCTTGAATAAATCACAGCACACCTACAGAGCATCATGTTGCTGCAGAAAGGAAGGAGGAATGCCACATATGGAAGCACAAACAAGGCGCAGAACAGAGTCTATGGCAAGCTATCTTTCGCTTCTATTCTCAACTCCAAACAATGGGAGGATACACCAAAGACTACGAATCACCACCCAGCACGGGAGGGAGAGACAGGGGGAAGAAGCCATCTCTGAACGCACCTTATTATACAGTTCTGACTTTGTAATCATGGAAAGTTTAAGTAATTTTTAAAAACTGAAAAATAACAATCAAATGAACCTAGCTATAAAGAGGACAGCATAACCTAAACAAAGAGAAGAATTACTTCAAGTGATTTTATAACCCCACGGTCTTTCATCTTAATTAGAAGTATCAGTTTGAACTCACGCAACTTCCTACTAAATATGTCCAGAGTTCTTGGACAAACAGCTGATTTCAGGTCTGTAGAAGGAAATGGTTGAGGTTAGTCCACACGTCTTTCTGCGTTAGAAATTAGGAAGTGATCGAAGACGAATGGTCATGTCAGAATGCTACAGGGAGACAAGCTGAAGCGGTTCCCACTGGCCAATGAGGAGGCAATTTCAGCATAAAAGAATGACTAATAAACACATCAAAAGTTCATAATGACACCAAAAAAGATTCATGGATCACCACTGAAGATGCCAATGTGCCAATTTAGTCTAAAAACTAAGGGGAAAAGGATCAATTATTTATCCTGCACTTCCCAGTTGAACTGTTGACGGAGGACAGTTCTTCACAAGGATACCAATTAATGCAGGAGGAGAGAGATTACAAAGCCATCCTCCGCAACCCTCACTGAATTTAGGCAGTGATCAGCAATGGATGATGATGACAGAACTCTTAAGCAAAAGACTGACTGGGAACTTTCTAATGGATGGACTTGGCTGAAGACGCCTGAGTTTACTGATCATTCTTGGAGTCAACAGCAAGTACACAGCACCACCCACACAAGTTTTCTTGCCAAACAAACAAGGTGAACACGAAAGTGACCAAGCCCCTAAATCCGACCACCAGGTTACAGGAATAGTGACGGACAGTGGAACAATCAAACATCTGCTTGCCCCAAACCAACAGCATTAAGAAAAGAAGAGGAGGGCCCTACTGAGGAATGAAACAGGACTTGAGGCTTGAGAAGCACACACAGCAGGCAGCCTCGTTAGGATACTGATTTGAACCAATCAACTTGGAAAGACATCTCTGAGATAATGAAGGGAGTCCATCTATAGACTGGGTTGAATATGGCTATATTAAGAAATTACTATTAGTTTTAATGAGTGAGTTAACAGCATAGTGGTTATATAAAAAAACAAAAAAGAAGAGTGTCACACTGAATTATTTACAAGTGAATATTGTGTCTGGGATTTGCTTTAAACTAATGGGGGTGAGGGGCAGGGGGTGTGCAGTGGGGCAGGGATGAATGCCTTCAAAGTGTCTCCTCCCCACCCAGTGCTAGATCACAAAATATTCAAATATTCAACAACTAGTACATAACAGCACCAGCCAAAATAGGAAGCAATTTACACACATTTTCAACTTCCTACATTTAATGCTTTAATTCTCTCAAGCTAAACGAGTTAGGGACTGCCTCAAGGCCCCATGTGGCTGAGGGAGTGAGAGCTGGAATGGCAAAGGACAGTGCTCCTCCTCCCTAAGCCCTGGCTCCTGCCTCGGGGCCCCGCTTGTATCAGAGTCCCATCTTCTAACCACGTTCTAAGGCCAGCTCCCCCAAGAGCTCACAGAGACTCAGTGGTAGGTAGGAAGGACCCCGATTTCCAACGAAGCCCATCTAAAGTTCTATCTGTCCTATGACTATTAATAAGATTCTCTACATTTATCTTGGTCTTTAAGTGATGCCACATAGGGAGAAAAGCATCATAGCCTTATTTATTACAATGGTTCTCAAGTAAATTCCAAGTACTGGTATCAGACTGCTAAGGACTATGGAATTGGTTTAAAACAAAATATGAACTGTAATCTCCCAAGTTTGGGGTCTGCAAATGTGTATTTAACAACAAATGTGCTCACTGATTCTCAAGCTTGCACTTGAAAATGCTGATCTATACCCATGTCCTTACTACACCATCTAGTAAGTTCAGTTTCTTTTAAATGTCTCCAACTGTGGGATAAACCTTTAACTTTTAGTTCATTCATGCAAACAGCAAAAATAGTAGGTGTCCCACCCAGTTCTATTACTGACTTAGTGGTTTTCCACTAAAAAGGCCAGGAGGCTCCAAATGTTGCTGCCTACCAGTGAACTATGGACCTGCCCCTCTGGTGGGAAGAGTCTGACGAAGGTCGAGCCATGTCTGTAGGAGCCAGTGGTACAGCGCTCGAGTGTACCACTCAGGAGGACCAGGCCTGGGGAACACCCACCTGAGTCTGCAGTCTAGCAACAATGTCCTTCCGGGCTTTCATGACAGCGTCCAGCTTCCCCGAGACCATGATGGAGAGGCCCTGGTCTTTGGCGAGAGACAGCTCCAGGTGAGCACCAGTTCTCTGCATGATCTCAAGGCAGATTTTTGCTTGTTCACCTTCTCCAAACTGGTTCATGTCTTTGTATTTTCTCTCCTCCAGGGGTACATGGAATACCTGCTCAGAAAAGGTCAAGAAGGGAAGATTAACAGATCAAGAAGAGAAGGAAGGACGTTTAAGTGTCTAGGCACTGAAGACATAGAGCGGAGTAAAGAACACGAGTTTGTTCATTTACTAAGTATCACCACCCCACCATTGCAATAAGGCACCAAGACAGCAGTTAAGAAATAAGCAGATAGGGCTGGCCCCGTGGCCTAATGGTTAAGATAAGCACACTCCACTTTGGCAGCCTGGGTTAGTGGGTTCAAATCCTGAGCGCAGACCTACACCACGCATCAGCCATGCTGTGGCAGCCAGCCACATAAAATGTGAAGCAAGACTGGCACAGATGTTAGCTCAGGGTTAATCTTCCTCGAGCAAAAAAAGAGGAAGGTTGGCAACAGATGTTAGGTCACGGTTAATCTTCCTCAGCAAAAAGAAAAGAAATAAGCAGAAAGAGCCTGAGGTCAGGAGGCTGACATCCTAGTGAAGAAGAGAACTATATCCCTATACAAATGAACAGCAAGGAAGCATCAGATAACAGTAAGTGCTGTGAAGGAAGTAAACAGGGTGGTGAGAAGCTGGGCAGAGGTGGGTGGAAGGGAGTTATTGAGCATGGCCAGGAAGGAGCTTTTTGAAGAGCCAAAGATGTAGCTGCGTATGCTGGGAGGTGAGGAAGAGTGAGGCGAAAGCATTAACAAAGAAGCAGATGGGGGAGCAGTCTGCGCATGGGGGCATGCAGTCCAAGAGGTAGAAAAGAAAGGGCCAGATCCTCCAGCCCACCCTGCAGGAAGATGAGAAGCAATGAAGGGTTTTAAGCAGCATACATTCTGACTGATGACTCAGGGTCACTCCAGCTGCTCTGCGGAGAAAGGACTGAGCAGAGGCATGGGTGGAAGCAAGAGGAATCAAAATGACTCCTGGTTTGGGGCCTGAACCACTAAGCAGAACATGGTACATTTCACAAGATCAGGAAGACTAGTGAGAAACCCATTCTGTCTCAGACATCCACTAGAAAGATGGAAAGATCTGGGATGCAGTCAGTTATGAGTCTCAGGTTCAGCGAAGGGGACTTCTCAGCACATGGGCGGTAATCAACAACCACGACCTGACATGAATTCGCAAAGAGACAAGTGCTGAGCCCGCCAACATCCCAAATTCAGGAAGCAGAGAGATGACAAAGAAAGCCAAGAAAATGGCATGACAGAAGCCAAATAGAGAAGACGGCTTCAAGACAGTGGGACAAAGATAGATAAGATGGTCAAGTTCTTGCTGGAGCTGGTGATGTGGAAGGCAGTGGCAGTTTCAGCAGCTGGGAGCAGAGGCTGGACTGCAGTGGACTGAAAAACAAAGGGGGCCCACTCCTCAGGGCGCCGGGGATCCATGTGGAGCATTTCAGCAGCTGTGCTCTTGGGGAGCTCCCTGGTGGTGGGCAGACTTAATCCCAAGGTCTCTCCCTTTACATCCCCAAAGCACTCTCATTTGTGCATGTTCAAAAGCCCTTCCACCAGATGCTACTGCTTCCTACTTGGAGGGACAGATGAAGAAACAATGGAGTTCCTACCTGAGTGATGACAGAAGCCTTGATGGGCCGGATCTTGTTACTCCAGGCGCCGGCAGGTTCCTGGGCATTTTCCAAACAAGCTGCTTTCTCAGGGAGTGGAGGGAAGGCATCCTTGTAGGTTGGAGGGTCACTCTCCTCTTCTGAATTTAAAGTGGCAACTGGACCAGCCAACGCAGATTAAGAGGAAGCACACTGCTTTTAATATTAAATGAAAAAAACACTCGGAGGTTTTAAAGTTAAAAAAAAAAAAAAAAAAGACACCAGTGGCTCAAGTGACAACTCCCCCTATCTCTTCAGCGATGGGAAAGGGCCCCAGGAGGTCACGAGGCTCAGTGCCCTCAGGTTCAGTGTGTGAACTGGAGGGGCCAGAGTCTGAACCTGATGGCAACCCCCCTGCCCTTCTGCACAGCCTCCCCGTGAACAGTCAGCTCAGAAACGGCGTGCCCTGCTCCTCCCCTAATGGGATAAGCCCCTTGAAGGCAAGCTTTGACATAGAGATTTTTGAGCCCTCAAGAGTCTGCTAATCCTGTATTAGAAAAAAAGAAAAAAAAAAATCACAACTACAACAATGCCTGGCACACAGCTGGCCCTTAAATTTGAAAAAAACAAAAAAGTAAGGTTGCTGCCCAGTACTGCCTGTGAGAACTGCCTTTGAGGCAAACTCCAGCTGATCTTCCCCTGTAAGGCAGAATGTTGAAAATAACTCTTCTGGGAACGCCATATCTGATCTTCCCCACCCTCTGCAAGGGAGCAGCAAGCCTTGTGGAAACCAGGTCCCCTCATCGCTAACGACTTCTGTCCTCCAAAGGGCCCTGATGATTCATGTTTTTGTCCCATGAACCACAGCTCCATAAAAGCAAGAGAATGATTGTTTTGGATCAGCCCAAAAGCCCAGGGCTGAGCATAGTGTGTGGCAATGACAGGGTCCAATAAACCCACTGAGCGGATGTGCACAGAGCAGGGGTGACTTTTGGAATCAGAGAGGCCTGCGCCCAACTCCCGGTTCACCACTTGCAGGCATGTGGCTGTGCCATTCAGACGCCAATAAAGACAGTACTGACAAGCAGCTGGATTCTGTCAGCGCCTTGCCTCCCTCATCGAGAAATGGGAACAATGCAGACCCACAGGGCTGCTGGATCAGGTGGAGACGGAGCCCTGCAGGCTCTCAGAGTCCAGGGAGCAGCAGCGTCCAGGTCTCTACAGCCCCAGAAACGAGGCTAGTGTGACTGAGGAAGTGAATTTTTAATTTGAATTAAACTTAAGAACTGATACTCAACTCAGTTATTAGAAAACAAGAATATCTGGAACAACCTGGGGTAGAACAATTAACTCTTTCACTTAAACTTTTCTTTTAGATGGAACTTTAGCATTCAAATCAAGTTGTCCTGTAGTTGTAAATACATGACAGATTTTGAAGATGAAGAAAAAGAAGATAAAATACTAGTTTTTATTTTCACATTAAAGAGATGTTGAAATGACATTTTAAAGATATATTCTACTTCTACTGGTTGGCGCCCTCTCAATCTTGGCCAGCTGCCCTGGACAGCTCAGAAGCCAGGGTCCGCCCTCACCCTCAAGGTGGGCTCCTGACAGTGCTCTGGGATGCTTCACAGCCCAGATTTCAGTTCAACATAACTAGGGAACTGCAATTTTGAAAAAGAATCCCAGTCACTGGTTTTCCAGAAAGTTGTCCACTTTTTAATCTTACTGCATCCAGATTTGCCCATCACTCCTGACCAACTCTACCCTGCACACAAGGGTAGTACAAAACAGAGCTCGCAAGACAGGCAGGTCCTGCCCCGACCCCACAACTACAGGGCCAAAAGGCACTTCTAGAAAGGCCACAAGATCTGACAAGGATTTGGAGGAGCTGTGTCTCAGAGTTAACAAGAAGAGATGTAAGGGGCTGTTACCTTTGATCTGTTGCGGAACCAGCCCACTTCGGTGTTCAGCAAAGCTCTCTTGGGTCAGAACTGCAACGGAGCTCATGGTTGATCTCGCGCCTACACACTATCCGGGTGAGCCACTGAAGCAGGAGGGAATGAGTCAGAGAGGAGAAAGGCAAGGCACAGCAGCTCTCAGCTACTTAGGGGACTGTTAAGCCGAGAGTTTTAGTCGAGGGTTTAATTCTCTGTTACTGGCAAATTATACCACCTTATTTTCCTCACTTAGAACCTCCGATGTAAGGTGATACCCAAACTCTCATCAAGTGATGGAAAAAAAAAATGCAAGTAAAGGAGGGTCCTTGGACAACTGTTCCCTCAGAAGTTGCCCTGTGATTGAGGAGACGGATGCTCCAGCTGAGAGGTTCAGTACCAGGATGCCCAGGTGCCTCAGACACAGGCTGCACCCCACCCACAGAGGCCCACTGGAACCCACCTCTCCCCACACACACAGGTCCAATGGAACCCACCACATGTCTAACCCACCTAAGACACAGATCAACATCTGGATTGTTCTCCTAATAGCTATCTCAGTTATTTTGCTCATTTGTTCATTCATATTCTTCTTGATGCTTATAAAATGTATCACATGACAGTTGCTACAAAAAGCCAGGCCAACAGTGTTGGCAAGGATCTTATCCAGGGCCCAGTGAACTGAACAGCCTCACAATGCTGACTGGCTCCTGGGGGCAGAGCATCCTCATGGAGTTCTGTGGCAACAACGTAACAGCAGGGGCCCAAAGTGGGAGCAGTTAAGTGCCTCAGACAATTGCTGATAGGTTGTTCTCTGACATCCCTCTCCCAGGTGTGGGTTCCTCAGCTCAGGGCAGGAAGCACCCAGTCTGGCTCCAGACCCCAGCCCTGAGGGCGCTCTGCCCAGCGGGACTCCAGCTCTAAAGGCCACAGATCCCTTATTTGGGGCTCATTTAGCACTGAGGCAGGGGTATTATTAGTTCCCTCCCCCACAACTCTAGGTGAGCTCCATGACAAGAAAGAACCCACTTTCTTTACACAGTTATGCATCAAGCATCTTCTTATATCACCTTGGCCAAAAAGTCTAAGAGGGCCAAGTAATTTGATAAGAAGACTAAGTTTTGGCATAATTTTTACAACTCAGTAAGACTTCTCCCCAAGTTCAAAAAATGAAGATCTGCATTCCTAAAGAGAAGATCCAAATTCAGATAATCCTGAGTAAATATAATTTTACGTTTAAGAAAAAAAGATTAAAATAGGCAGAAGCCAGATGATCCATGTGAAGGGCACATGTGTACACACTACTCATGTTGGGAGATGTAGCTACAGTGATTTTCTCTGAAGCTACCTAGAAACTTAAGAATGAAACATAGTGAAAGGCGGCACACACACAACCCAAGGACAGAGAGCCTTCAGACAGGACAAACTTACCAGCAAAACGGTCAGTAGCCAGAAAGTCCGTCCTGAGGCCGCTTTGTCAGCCTGCCAGCTTTTGCTGGTGTGGGACAGAAAGGGAAAGGGAACAAGGAGAAAAGTTACTTATCTGCATTCTACAACACAGATCTTTTTACCTACCAACCAGAAGAGGTCAAAATATCATTTACACTTTGGTTACTAATACCAATAAGGCAAATTTCTTAGGAAAAAAATGGAAGCTCCGCCCTGAGGTCATTAGCTTCAAACAAAACATATTACAGTAAAACCTGAAGAGTCTAGAACTTTTAGAGGGCAACTTTTTCTGGGACCTAAGGGAGGGACCTGCTCTCTTAAATGCCAAAATTTTTTAACTTAACCATTTTCAAGTAAAATCCTCAGAAAACTGATGGTTTGTTCTCTTGCACGATTGACTAATTTTTCCTGTACTCCTCTTAATCTCTGACTGCTGAAGCAGAAGGAAAAAGGCTCTGGGACACTGTGTTACAGTGGAGAATAGAACGTGGACCTTGGGGGCTTGTGAGTTTTAGAGTGACTGAGAGCTACAGCCTTTAAGAGTTCCTGTCAGGGGCTGGCCCAGTGAGCTACTGCCTTTAAGAGCTCTTGTCTAGGGGCTGGCCCAGTGGTGCAGGGGTTAAGTTCGCACAGTCCACTTTGGTGGCCTGGGGTTCACGGGTTCAGATCGTGGGGATGGATCCCAGCACAGACCTACACACTCCTCATGAAGCCGAGCTGTGGCAGTGTCCCACACATAAAATAGAGAAAGACTGGCACAGATGTTAGCTCAGGGCCAAACTTCCTCAACAATAACAAAAAAAAGAGTTCTCCTGTATTTTGTAGTTACTTTGTTCTTCTTGCTGTTATCCTATAAAACCCCTGTGGTGCCTTCTAATGCACCGGGGATGTAGAAACCAGGCCATAAAATAGTAGGGGTGGAAGGAATCTTCAAAGGCCGTCTGGGGAAGACCAAGAACTACTCAGTGAAGTAAGAGGGTGTGGGTCACCTCGCCTTGGGGGACTCTGGGATATCGAGGCTGCCAGGTAGGTTACCTGCTGCATTACACAAAATACCACATGTGCCGATAAGGCATGATAAGGTAGACTTCACGACATGGGCAGGGCATGTGTCTAAAATGGGAGAATCAATAACAGTAACAAGAACATTCTGCCTAATTGGAAAATAACACCCCAAAGTTCTTACCATAGTACGCACAGTTCAGGACTAGGAAGACAGTTCATGGTAATCAGGGATACATCAATAGACTCTAGAGTTAAAGGGTCTCATTTTCTCAGCCAGGGACATGGACCAGTAGCATTCCAGGATGTTTAAAAATCTTTAAATGCACGGCTTGAGTTACTCGGGGAAAGTACTGTAAGCCAGAGGCCTCTCTGGATGCAGTGACCCCAGTCCCAACAGACAAATGGATGCACCCTGAGATGAGAGGAGGAAAGGTGGAGACAAACAGACCAAGATGATTTTACTTAAGAATTTATCTCCAACAAATTCTGATCTGCAAGTCTTAAAGATTAAGGCAAGGAAGAAAGAAAACCCTTCCATGAAATCAAAGTATTGGAGTAGTACACACACATGTTGGGTTCAACAGATGTAAAAAGTGAGCACTCCTTGGCATTCCAAGTCTTCAGCCAGTTCACACTCAGCCAGTCTATGGGCAAGATGGAGGTGTTCTAGATCAAAGCACCGATGGTGAAGCCAGGACCTAGGCATCTACCCTGCCCCTTCCTCACTCAGAAGGCCACTCAAGCTGCACACGCTCTTGCCTGCTGACCTTCCACCTGAACAGCCTCCCTTTCCAGGTCATCCCAGCCACCAACGTCACTTCTTAAAATCCACTGACATCTACCCTTTAACAAGCCAGGTTCACCCACATGACCACAACTATGCTAAAACCCTCCTCTCTGGGCTCTCACAGCCAGTCCTCTTGCTTTCCTGGACAGGACAAGTCTTCAGTGCCCAGTGACAGCCACACAACAAGCTTGTGGAGTGCAGTCACTGTCCACGGCGGCTGCAGCCACAGATCTGCGACAAGCTAATCCCCACTCTGCAGCTGGTGTCGCATACAAGACTAGATGAATTCCTGAAGGTCTCTTCCGAGACAGCTCACATGCTTTTCAGAAGTCAATTCCAGCTAGCTCTTCTATTAAACTCCTTGGTCCAAGCGGGTCAAGAGAGGGCTACCAACACAGCTGAACCTGCTGTGGGAGGGTGAACCTGCTGAAGAACCTGTAATGCCCCCACATGTGCACAGGCCCTCAGGCAGCCACGCAAGGAGATAGTGGACCTCCAGAAAACTCCAGACTGGTCTGACAGGATACACTGCGTCTCTAGTCTCCAGATTTCAAATGGCCGTTTGTCACAGCTGGAAATGAATGGATCACAACAAGCAAGAGCTTTAACATCTAGTGTTCTGATATCAAACAAGGTTGTTTTTCTTATAAACTTCTCAAAAGCCCGTATTTCAAGAATCCATTTTAAACACGTATCTGATGACCCACACGTAAATGTGGACCTCAGCTCCATCTGAGGCTCTGGGGTGAGATTTTATAAAAGGCCAGTCTCAGTCCTCCTCCAGTGCTCCCAGCCTTCTATCTACCTCTAGTTCAACAAAGCAGCACCTAAGAAAGTGCCCCCAGAGCTCTACGCCCACCTCGACCTGCTTCCTATCCACCAGCCCCAGCTCTACCTTCACAGACAACACCCAACAGGCTTACTCCCGCTCCACGGAGATCTTTCAACCACAGCGATCAAGGTTGGGTGTGCTCCCCACCCTAGCTCCTTCACGTGCTATCTTAAGTTCCCGGGAGGACTTAGATGGGTCCTGTTATCAAAGAATAAAGGCTAAACATTTGTATCACAGTTCCTCACTTGCCCTAATAATACTGTTCAAATCAGGATCGAAAGGGATCTTAGACATCACTCTATTGCAGTCTTTGAAGCCACCAAGGACAGGAACCGCACGGCCTTCCAAGGTAGCCCACGCTCCACCTCTGCGTAGCTGTCAGAATAGTCTGCCTTATGTTGTGCCAAAATCTACAACTTCTTTCCCCCTTCTAGCCACAGAGAACAATCCGCTCTTTCCTACAACTCAGACACGTGAAGCCCTTTCTCCCACCTCCTTCAGTTATTCCCAAGATGGCCTCACTTCTTCATCATTTTGGTCGCTCTCAACTACCTTCCCCGCATAAAGCATTCAGGTTCACCCAACACAAATCTCAAACTAGTCCCCACTTGGACTTTAAGTCCTGTTTCTCAGAGTGTAAATGTCCACAGCAAAAAACAGTCACATCTCAAAATGTAACTATGCAGCAAACAGAACTAGAATAAAAACTTCCCTTCCATCCCAGGGAACTGTCAAGCACTCTTGGGAGAAAAAGGAAGTCAGACATACGTGGATTATATCTGAAACTTAGTCCCAAAAAATGCACAATGGAAAATTCTTTAAATGCAGAAATTTACTTTTTTGTTTCTAAACAAGTATAAGCTGATTACCTTCTGACATTTTGCCAGTTACATATTCAAAAGGAAAAGTCTTTGCAAAGAGAACTCATGAGCAGCAGTCCAGAAACAATTTTATATCAGCCAACTAATGAGAATCTCCGTGCTTTACATACTAGACAGGACTGGGTATGGGGGGGGTCATCAAAAAACCTCCAGCAGAAACCCAGGATGTCTCCCCTTCTTCCAAAATTAAAATTATTTACTTTTATCCCCATAGCAAGCTTGCAAGGGAAATTTCTTCAAAGTACTTCTCAAGACCCAAAAACCAAACCCGAGAATAAAAACGAAAAATCCCAACGGTTGAAAGAACACAAAGCCTAAATCTAGGAGGGGCCATCACACAAGACTGGATGGCTGGCGAGCAGAAGGGGCGCATTTGCGCGTTCCACCAAGTTCTGAAGTCGGCACCCATCCCGCAGGAGGAACTTTCGCAGATGCCACCTCAGCAGGCCCTCCCACAGGCCACGCGAGCCCGCGGGCGGGGACAAACTTAAAGGGGCAGGAACGCGCCTGGCCTCCCCGCCTTTCATCCAAATTGGGTACTTTTCCGTAATGTATTTTTCGTCCGAGACCCTCGGGCACATCCAAGCTGCGCTCCAGCCCCGACCACGCAGGCGGGCAGCAGGTGGAGGTGCGCCCGGGCCCCTAGCCCCCTCTGCTTCCCCTGCCTGCCGGCCGGCGCTACCTCACCGGACAGACACCGTGCCCCCCCCCACACCGAGTCCGAGCTGGGGGGAGGGGCACGCCTGGGGGGGAGGGGGTGGGGGCAGCGGCCTGGCCGCCAACGTCACCAACCTGGGCCCAGGTCGGCCGCCCCTCCCCCCCATGCCGGGGCTAGTGGGGCACAGAGGGAGCGGGACCCGGTGGAGGGGGTGCTGCCGCCGCGGGGCGAGCGAATGGCCGGCGCCCCGGGACTCGGCAAAGTTTCTCACTCTCGGCGTGCCAGCGCCGCGGCCCATGCGCAGTGGTGACACGTAGCCGGCCCCCCCACCCGCCAGCCCGGCCCAGGAGGAGGGGGCGCCCGCGTGGGGGGGGGGAAGGGGGGGGAGGAGACGACCAGCTGGCGGGCGGGCGGGGGGAGGGAGGAAGGGGGGACAGGGGCGACCCCGACCCCCTCCCCTGCCCCGCGCTCCACGTCCGCAGCCCCGCGCCCCGCCCCCCGCCCCTGGTGCCCCAACTGCCCCGCGCAGCCCCCGCTGGCTCCTCCGGGACCGCGCCCGCCCCCAGCCCCGGACCGGCCCGCTCGCTCACTCTGTGTCCGTCCCGCCCTCGCTCGCTCGCCGCCCGCCGCGCGGGAGAAGCCGGCCCTCCGCTCCGAGGCCGGCGCCCGGGCCCCCGCGGCTATATAGGGCGGCGGCTCCAATCCCGCCGAGACACGTCAGACAGCGGCCGCCCCGCCCGCCGACGCCCGCCCCGCCCCGCCCCGCGCCGCCGGCCCTCACCCGCGGGGTCCCCACTCGTGGCACGCCGCCCCCGCCTCCGCCCGGGAGGAGCACCCGAAGTGTCCGACTCCCGACGAGCCTGCAGCCTTTTATGGGGCGGGGAAGTTCGGGGAGTCGGGGAAATTAATCACCACCTCCAGAAAGCAGGGGCAGCCCCGCACGCGCCGAGCCCGAGAGCAACGGGGCAGGAAGGACTGCGGCTCTGGAAGCGGAGGTCACCAATAATACTGCCTCCCCACCCAAAAAAGAAAACAAGAAACCTCGAGGACAACGCAAAGGAAACTAACTGCTGGCCTCAACCACTGAAAACTTGCAATAGCTGAAGGACATGCTGGCTTCAGCCTAACAAAACTCCCATGGGAACACATCCCATGCTCCCAAAGTTTGGGGCACAGATTTTCATGCTCTCATTCGCCTGTGATTCTGTTCCTTGTATCCCTCACTTCTCTAAACGTCCCTACTCTACTTCTTGGCTACCAGTTTAATCCCCTTCGCAAACGTAGAAGCCCCTTCCTTCAAAGAGTGTATTATCTCCAGTAATACAGCAAGAATGGTTGTGCCTATGTCCCTGGCCCTGGAGATTCAGGATCAAGCAGGACAGAATCCCTACCCTCAGGCTCCCACCTTAGTGGGTGAAAATGACAAATCAGGTCTGCATCCAGTGTAGTAAGTGATAGCTGGCTGTTTCTTTTTTATCAAGGGTACAAGTCTGGTGGAGGAATCGGTAGAGATACTAGTTTGTACCTCTGATGAAGTGGCATATGAGCAGAATCCTGCATGAAGTATGGGAGTGCACCACAGATACCTGGGGACTGGACCATACCACACAGGGTGAGCAGCAGGGGATATCAGGCACTCAGGGAACAGCGTGGTCAGGTTAGACAGAAAGCCCAGGGCTAGGTCAGCACAGCCTGTAGTCAGGATACAAGTGCTGCTCAAAATGATGGGAGGCTGGTGGGGACCTCTGAATGGAAGAAGGCATGACCAGATGTATTTTTTTAGGGGAACTGTCAAAGTATGTAGAGAAGGGATGGAGGCGGGTGAAGCTACTGCAGTTCAGTCTGAAGATGATGATAGCTCTCCACTATGGATAGCAACGGTAGATGAACCAAGCAGTCAGATTCAGAGGGTAGCACTGAGAAATTCCTTATTAACTGGACGTGAAACATGACAGAAGTCAAGATGACAAAAAGCCATCTCTTGGCTGCCCTGCGATGGGGAGACTGAAGGAAGCTGAGATCAGTAAGGGGGAGTGTGATGCAAAAACCCAGGAGTTCATGTTGGGGACATGACGTGTGAGATGCCAACTGGATGGCCAAGTGGGGATGTCAAGTAGGCAACTGGATAGGCAAGCTGAAGGCCCAGGGAGAAGCTAAGCACAGCTGGCAGAAGGCCAGAGCACTGCCAGACGTCAGTGGGGGAGGGAAACCACTCAGAGCCAAGGACATCCTTGTCAAAGTAGTGCCTACATCACTAGGATGGTACCTGGGCAGGTGGCACCTCCTTAGACTTGGAAGAACCTCTTCAGGACCCCTTCCTGTGTCATCACTGCGGTTTGCAGGCAGTCTTTCCACAGGGATTAACCAATCAGCAACTCAGACAAGTGCGTTTTGTTGTTGTTTTTGTTTTTGAGGGCTCAGCACTGTGGAGCAGGAATTAGGAGGGAGGAAGAGGGATTGATTCCGGAACAGTTGGCAGGTCTGCTCTCAAGGACCTTCCAATGAGGCTAGGAAGTCACCACAGGCAGAAGCTTGCACAGAACCTGGTATACAAGAGGCTTAAAAGAGTTGGTTAAAAAATATATAGTTAGGAAAAGATATTATACGATCGAATGTTAAATTTGTGCTACAAATCATTCCAGGATGCTTCTGTGCTGATAATATTACCAGATTTTCTTCCCAGCAAGCTTTACTGCATTGAAACCAATAGTTTGCAGAGGCAAATTTTGAGACATCTGGGTCCAGCAATATGCACACCAAATAATGTGCGAACCTCTAAGGCTCCTCAAAAGGTGAACATCAGTCTGTCACATTTGGATTTTCAGCACTCAAAGGGACAGGGGAGATGCTTTGGGCCTGCTCAAGGTAAAAGGTGAGAACAGAAACATGCACTGCCCCTCGTCTTAAAGCCCTGACTCCCAAAAGGACTAACCCTCAACAGAAGGTAGCCCTAGGAAAAAAAGAAAAGCCTAGTAGCATAGAGAGAGTACAGGATGCTTTCTTTCTTTTTCTTTTTTTTTTCTTTGAGGAAGATCAGCCCTGAGCTAACAGCTGCCAATCCTCCTCTTTTTGCTGAGGAAGCCTGGCCCTAAGCTAACATCGTGCCCATCTTCCTCTACTTTACATGTGGGATGCCTACCACAGCATGGCTTGCCAAGTGGTGCCATGTCCGCACCTGGGATCCGAACCAGTGAACCCCGGGCTGTCGAGAAGCAGAACGTGCGAACTTAACCGCTGCACCACCGGGCCGGCCCCAGGACGCTTTCTAATCTGCCTGTGCTGGGATGCGGGAGCACCTCTTGAGTACCAACAACCATGGACTAGTACTCGATAAAGATTTAGGGCTCAAATTCCTACAACCCCATTTGTCCAAGACTCCTAGCCCAAACCCATAAATTAACAAAAGAGAAAGCAATCCCACTCAGGAGAGAATAAACCTCACATCAGGCTGCAAAGAATATCCACATATCTACCTATACTATAGAGATTCTAAAAGTCTGAAATTCAAAAAATTGAAATAGAATTAGACTCAAGAACTCCAGATGACAGAACTATCAGACTGAGACTATAAAAAAAACTTACTGATTACAGACGTAAGACATAAAGATGATATTTTTAAAAAATCAAGAGATGGAACAAATGAAAGAGGGTAAGAACCACAGATAAGAGGATGAGAAAGTCCAACATATGCCTAATAGGAGTACCAGAAGAAAATACAAAAAACAGAGAAGAAATATTGGAAAAATAGTGGAGAAAATTCTATAATGTAAAGATACAACATTCCTCTCCCCTCCCCAAAAGAAACAGAACAGGTGGCTAGCAAGATAAATCAATCCACACCAAAACATAGCAGTGAAACCTCAGAACACAAAAGATGAGAGTAAACCCTAAAAGCAACTAGAGAGAGAAGACGGGTCACCTACAGAGGAACACCATGAGACAAAGGGCTGACCACTTACGGCACAATGCTGACCAGAGGAAAATGAAATGACACCTGTCAGTTATGCTGAAGGAAATAACTGTCAATTTAGAAATCTTTATCTCATTTAAGAATGAGAATAAAATTGACATTCAGACAAAGATAAAGCAAATTACTATCAATAGATAACTGCTGACATAACAATTAAAGGACATATTTCAGCAATAAGAAAATGAAGGCCAGAGTCTTTTTTTTTTTTAAACTCTCTTTAATTTTATTCAGGGATGCTCATTTCATTTTTTATTTTATTTTATTTTTGAGGGAGATTAGCCATGAGCTAACATTCACCACCAAGCCTCCTCTTTTTCGCTGAGGAAGGCTGGCCCTGAGCTAACATCCGTGCCCATCTTCTATTTTATATGTGGGATGCCTGCCACAGCGTGGCTTGACAAGCAGTGCACAGGTCCATGCCTGGGATCCGAACTGATGAACCCTGGGCCACCGAAGCGGAGCACGTGAGCTTAACCACTACACCACTGGGCCTCCCTGAAAGCTGGAGTGTTGCAAGAAAGAATAGTGAGATAAAGAAATCTGTAACCTAGATAAAGTAAAACAAGTGTTGACTATATATTAATAATAACGATAAAATCTGGAGTGAATTAAAATATAAGATAAAATTAAAACCTAGGCAGCAATAAAATATAAGATGGGAGGGGGAAACTGAAATTACAATACTTTAAGATGATTATATTATTTGAGGAAAGATTACAGATATTAATTTTAGCCCTTGTTAAATGAATGACAAAAATTTAATCTAGTAAAAACAGAAAAAGTTTTTAACTTTCAAACCAAAAACCAAACTCATTCAAATGGAAGTTATTGGCAATGTTCTAAATCTTGGATTAGGTGGTAGGTTCAGAAGCATTCAATACAATTCATATTGTTACCCACTGTTTACGTTCTTTTGTATTACTAATTATTAAATAAGAGAGAGAAAAAAGAAAACAGAATAGGAAGCCAGAGACGTAAAAGAGAAGCAATGAAAGGGCAAATACAACACCAGATACGATGGAAGAAATGATCCAAATGTGGCAACAATCTGACGTGAATACACTAAACTGGTCAATTACCAAATTCAGCTATAAGCTATTTAAGTCCTAAACCATGAGGACACAGAGGTTGAAAGTAAAGGGACAGAAGAAGTACTCCAGGCAAATACTAACCAAATAAAACCTGGGCTAGCTATATTATTTTCAGATAAAATAGGCTGTAGGATAAGAAGCATTATCAAGAACAAAGGGGGACCAGCCGCACAGCGTAGTGGTTAAGCTGGCGTGCGTGCTCCGTGTCGTCGGCCTAGGTTACTGGATTTGCATCTGGGGTGCAGACCTACACCACTCATCAGCCATGCTGGGTGGTGACCCACATATAAAAACTGGAGAAAGACTGGCACAAACGTTAGCTCAGAGCTAATCTTCCTCCTCAGGGGAAAAAAAAGAAAAAAGAACAAAGAGGGTTAAGAATAAAAAACTTCAGGGGCCGGCCTGGTGGCACAGCGGTTAAGTGCGCACATTCTGCTTTGGTGGTCCAGGTTTCGCCAGTCCAGATCCCAGGTGCAAACATGGCTCCACTTGGCAAGCCATGCTGTGGCAGGCATCCCACATATAAAGTAGAGGAAGACGGGCACGGATGTTAGCTCAGGGCCAGTCTTCCTCAGCAAAAAGAGGAGGACTGGCAGCAGATGTTAGCTCAGGGCTAATCTGTCTCAAAAAAAAAAAAAAAAAGAATAAAAAATTCAATCACGTCTGATTATGTATCTAGTAACAAAGCTATAAAATACATAAAATAAAAATGAAAGGTAACTAGAGGTTAATATATTCAAGATTACAGAGGAAAACTGACTCTTTAGGTAACATAGATTAGGAAATTAAAAAGGTACAGAAAATTAAAATGTAATTAACAAACCTACTTTATTGGATTTATATAATCCTTTTCCCAATGATTAAAAATGACACTCTCTTTTAAAGCATACAACTTTTATAAAAATTGGCCAGCAGCTAAGGCAAAAAAGGGGCAAAGAATTAATATCATAACAGTAACATTCTCTGACCACAACACAATTAAAAGTCAACTCAAGGTGCCAGCCCAGTGGCACAGTGGTTAAGTTCGCACATTCTGCTTTGGCAGCCTGGGGTTCACTGGTTCAGATCCCGGGTGCAGACGTATGTACCGCCTATCAAGCCATGTTGTGGCAAGCATACCACATATAAAGTAGAGGAAGACAGGCACAGATGTTAGCTCAGGGCCAGTCTTCCTCAGCAAAAAGAGGACGACTGGCAGCAGATGTTAGCTCAGGGCTAATCTGCCTCAAAAAGAAAAAAAAGTCAACTCAAAATTTTAAGACTGAAATTTAAAAACTTGCTCCTAAATAACTCATGGGTCAAAGAATAAATCTGAAAATATTTAGAACTGAACAATAAAGCGGTTATATGTCCAAACTTGTTGAATGAAGCCAGAGTGTTACTTGGAGACAAGTTTATAACCTTAAGCCATCAGATTAGTGGAGAGGAAAAAGTAAAATTAGTTAACCAACCTCTCCTGAAATTAGAAAAACAGAATAAAGCTAAAGAAAGTAGAAAGAAGAAATTAATGAAGTAAAAGACATATACTAGAGGGAATAAACACAACCTACAGTTGAGTCTTTAAAAAGACCAGTTACATCTCTGGCAAAAATGATCAATGAATAAAAGAACAGGTATAAATAAGCAATATTAAGAATTCAAAGGGGGTTCAAAACTACAGTTACAACAGAGACTTTGAAAAATCATACAAGAATTCTATTAAGGAAAGTATTATCAAAAACTTGAAAACAGATGAAATAGGCAATTTCTAAAAAATAATTTACCCAAACTGATTTTGTTAGAAATGGAAAGTTTAAACAACCAATCCTCTCCAACCTTCAAAGAAACAAATATAAAAATCACAACAAACACACAGGCCCAGACGCTATTGTAAGGAAGCCCTGAGAGACTATTTTCCCAACTCACTCCCAGCTAGGAAACCTTAAGACCTCCCAGACAAGGATAACAGGAGAAAAGAATGTGTGAATTTCACCTAGGTACTTCAAAGCACTGAAGTACTTTAGTCCTAAAGTAATCTAGCACTAGTACTAAATAGTACTAGCTACTACTAAAATAATCTAGCAAACTGATTCAGAAATGTAAAAACCAATAACAAAAAATAATAACTCCTTTATTCCAATAATCCAAGGTGGTACAATATTAGAAAAATAAAGTAATTCACCACATTATTAGCACTGGGGCAAGAATGACTTGATCATCTCAAAACATTCAAATAAAGAATCTGATATAACTCACCTATTCCTGATAAAAACTAAGAACACAAGGACACTTCCCTAATTAGATCACGGGTGCCTACCAAACGCCCTCACTGACAGACTCCACTGGGTTCCTGAGCGTTGTATCTATCTGAACCCACACTAGAGATTCTGGCCAGAGCAGTAAGGCAAGAAAAAGAAACATATAAGGATTGGAAACAAAAAGAAATTGCCAATGTTGACAGACGACACAACCCACAACTGTTCAAATTCAAGATCCAGGAGGATCTATAGATGCACTATGAGAACTAAAAGTTTTCTGGAAACAAGGTCACTACACAACATCAATTATGTTCCAAAACACCAGCAGTAAACTATTAGAAACAAATCTAATAAGAATAGGATTTATAGAGAATATTATAGAAACCTTTGTCAAAATACAGAAAAGACCTAAATAAATGGAGAAATGCTGTTTATCTATATAGGAAAACAATCATAAAGACTGTAATTTCCCCCTAATTAGACTAGAAATTCAATGCAAAGGCAACTTAAACTCCAAAAGGAGTGTGCATGTGTGCAAGGAATTTTATAACCAGATGTTATACAATTTTTATTTATACAATATTTTCATATACAATTTTTGTAACACTGTATTATAAAACAGTATATATAGATAAAAATTTTAAAATATTTACATAAACAATTTATATTTATACAACACAGTTTATACAAAAGATCAAGGGCCACAAATAGCCAATACAACTCTGAGGAAAACAAGGTGGGAGAGGACTCGCTCTCTCCAGCATCAGGATTTTACAGCTACAGTAATCCAGGCAGCGTGGTGCTGGTGCAGGGAGAGGCACAGAGAACAATGGAACAGACAAGAGGGCCCCAACATGGAGTCCTGTGAACGGACTACACAATCCATGCCTCTGGGAAAACTGGATATCCAGATGAGAAAAAAACCTAGGTCCTTACTTCACACCACTCTCAAGGCCTATTGAGGCTTAAGATGCAAATCCCGAGAGGACAATCCCACCTCTAGATATATACTTTAGGAAAAAGCTCTCACAGGTGAGTAAAAGGAAACAGAACATAGACAAGAATGTTCATCACAGCACTGTTAGCAATAGCCAATAATTTTAAACAACATGTCAACAGACAAACATGGATAGACAAACTAAGGTGTATAATTGATGCTACTTGTCCTGTTTGCTTTAACTGACTACCTGACAGGAACTCACTGAAGTGGGGCCATGCTGATGGAGGTCGGGAAGAGCAGTGGACCAGAGGACATCTCCGAGGTTGTGGGAGCCACTCAGGGCTGATACTTGCTCAGAGGCCGTGCAATCCTGTAAGAAGATGGTGCTAAGGGATGGGAGTGTTTAGCACAGTTTGCTCTCCCATACTGAGCGTGGTGGTCAGATCAGGGCAACAAAGAGTATGTTTTCATCCCTCTTGATAGCTGAAATATACTAATAAACTCCCTTTATGATTAAGCTTATTTATACTCAACTATAAACTGTAGTGTCAACTCAAGTGGACTTATGGCATATTCTAATAGCGAACACATCAAAACTAGGTTCCTTTCTTAGTCTCAGAGATAATATTTATTACCATATGTACATTCAACTCAGCAGCTTTGTTTCCCTAAAATAAAGGAATACAAGTTCAGATGAGAGAAAAACAAACATTGGATAACATTGCTTTGTTCTTTCTCCACTAATGCCATCAGTTTCACTTCTTTTCAGGAAGTGACAGAAAGGATAAGAATTTTCTTCAATAACACTGTTACTCTCAGTAGATTCACGTACTTCTCGGTAATGTGAAAATACGTAACTTAACCCAAGTTTTAGCAAAGTCATTACAGGTATCCATTAGTGAGAAGAGACTGTACAAAGAACACCAAACCTGTTAGCAAGACCGCAAAGCTAAGTTGAGAATCTTGCTCAGACACTATTTGGGTCACTCTGGGTAGCTGTTTGAGCTTTCAACTTTTACAAGTTTCCCATTTGTAAACTTTTGAAGCCTTTGTACATTGTTAAAAAGATCAAGGAAGATAATCTACCCTATGGTAAGCATCTGTTTGGGGATATCCGTTTTTAAGTCCACTAAATGAACACACCAAATTCTGCTAAATGAAACATTTAATGTAGTACTCTACCACACTAATTTTACAAATACTGAAACAATCAGCATGACTTTATACAGACAAGTAAATATTTATTTAGAGCCTAATTCAAGAACATGTGCCAGGTAAATAAACTTTACAACTTTTTTAAAAAAGCAGATGGCACAAATGTTAGCTTCAGAAGAGTAAGCTAATGAATTTCCATAGAAATGAAATGAAACCCTACTCTTTAGAGCTGTGTGGCCAATATGTACTGGCAACAACGTGGCTATATGTACTGGCAACATGTGGCTACTGACACTTGAGATGTGGCTAGTTTAAATTGATATGTGCTCTAAGTCTAAAATACACACTAGATTTTGAAGACAGTAGGAAAAAATACAATGTAAAACATGTTATTAATAATTTCATATTGATTACATGCTGAAATGATAATATTTTGGATTGGTTTAAACATTACTGAACTTAATTTCACTTGTTTCTTTTTACATTTTTAAGGCAGATACTGAAAATACTCATTATGTATATAGCTCTTACTTGAACAGCAGTGCTATAGAGTTAATTTTCCAAAACAAAGCAGAAATGTAATGTGACAAAAGGTTTTTCTTATTAACAAACTTATATAACAGTCTTAAAGGAAACAAGCTCAATTCATTTATTACAAATCTCTTATTTATAATGAATAAATTGAGAATAGGGGAAAAAGTACAAAATGGGGACTTATCTCAGTCACGAAAATATCTCCTTTACCACAGACACCCGGAAGCGGGTAGCACTGTCAACAGCCTCAAAGACCTCCAGGAAAGAAGCGACCAAGATTAGTTTACAGTATTTCTTCCAAGGATTCTAACTCATTAAAAAAAAAAGCGGGGGGGGGGGGGGGGGGGGGGAGGCAAAGGATACATCTTTCACAGAAATGCAGGAAATGCTTACTTAATACATACAAAAGAGAATGCAAGTTGAAAGCAGGAAGAGAGTCCAC
This sequence comes from Equus quagga, assembly GCF_021613505.1. Taxonomy (NCBI): domain Eukaryota; kingdom Metazoa; phylum Chordata; class Mammalia; order Perissodactyla; family Equidae; genus Equus; species Equus quagga. The sequence goes on along the minus strand of NC_060283.1, from coordinate 32,561,675 downwards.
ATTTCACCTCTCAGTTTGGCAGAAATGCAGTCTGAGGACTGTCTGGAGTGTGTGGGAAAACCAGTGTGGCTGGAGGAGCAACAACTGATGCGGTCTTTCTGGAGAGCAATTTGATTACATACTGTCATTTAAAATATAAATATTCTTGACCCAGCAACTCCTACTTTTAAGAATTTCTCACCTAAATACTCATATATGTGCCCAAAGATAAATGTACTATAGCATTTTTGTAAGAGCAAAAGACTAGCCGTTGGTGATGTTTCTATCAGGAGGGGATGGATAAACAAATGACGGTACAGCACCAAGTTTCATACCTGACCTCCACGAGTGACCTGCTCAATGACCAGGTCTTCATTCCCCCAGCAAACCAGAGAACTGACACCATCCCACGAGCCGACTGCCCTTGGTGTGCCCTCAACCCCAGCTTCCACCTGTGGTGGGGTATGCTTGTTCCCAAACTGGCTTATGCCAGTTTTGCTTGTTAACGTAACCACATAATTTAAAAATAATACAAAATAAGGAAATAAGAGTGAAGAGAAATGTATCTATGAATATTAAGTTTATCATATCTGGGCAGGATGCTTTTAAAAAACTGTATCTGTCGGGGAAAAAAACTTAAAAATCTCAAGGAATCCTACTTTCTAATTGCTTTGTAAGTGTCTTAACTTCCTGAACCACTTGAAAGAAACTGAGACTGAAGGTCCTAGATGACATATTCTGAGTTTGGTTTACGTCAGAAGAGACTGCGTAGAATCCAACACCAGCCCTCAGCCTGCATCAACGACTGGTGAATGAACGACGTCCCTGCCTCAACCACAACCCTGTCTGTGTCAGTAACAAGAGAGGGGCAGCTCTATGTCACAGTGCTGTGCAACCAGCTGTGTTAAAGAGAGATACGTGTGTATAAGCATAACATACCTCGAGAAGGATCCCCAAGCCATTGGCAACAGGAGAAGAATGGGAGCACAGAGCCAGAGCCAGGTACTGAGAAACCTCAGCATCAGGGTAAAAGGGCGGGGGGCGGGGGGGGGCGGCGCTGTGCTTACTGACTCGAAAAGACAGCACTTTTATTGTTAAGTTGTAAGGTGACCACATGTAAAAACAGTATATATTTCATACACCACTTCCCAAAAAATTGTTTGTTTTGACAGGCCTAGAAATTACTGATGGACATATGCTAAGTGTTCATGAGAGTTAACTGCAGCAGGGAGAAAAGCTCTGTATTACATGATGCTCCTTACTTTTTCAACAAAGATACTTCCATTTGAAGAGGGAAATAAAGAGGTACTATTAAGTAGCATCAGCTATTAAAAATCAGCAAAAAGCAGAGTCACAAGAATTAATTTCTTTTCTGTAGACTGTGTTATCAGCAAGAAGTCTGAAGTACGGCTTTTTTTGTTGTTAGTTTCTTTGTGAGGGACTGCTCATTACAGAAAAGATGAGACTTGACAGTAACTCGTTAAAACCCTTAGGAATTGGAAGCTGCCTAAGAGCTGTCTGTAAGCACTTGGAGAGCAATACAGATGGGCTGAGGTCTGTCCAGCTGCCAGCAAGCACAACTAGAAGCAATGAGGGGTGGGGGCGGGCTGCAGAGACACGGTCCCACTCAGCATAAAGAAAACGGTCCCTGAGAGCGAGCACGCCTCACTGGACCCTGCACCCTGGAGAAACTGCGCAGAGCCCTTCCCATGGCGGGCATGCTCCCCACAAGGTGACCGTGTGGCTTAGATGACTCCTTAGGGTCTCCATCTCTAAAACACTTCGTTTCGTTAAAGAAACCAACCACCACTCCCAGGTGGAAACGCATCCGAGCGCCCCTTGGGTCATTCCTGTCTCTGCATGCCGTGTAACGTTTCAGGGCGGCTCTGCACATATTCCTCACCACAGACTCCGGGCACAGCAGGTCCCGCCTCAATGCAGTGGTGTTCCTAGGAAGAGAAGGACAGCAAGGGCAAGACAGGGATGGCATGGCTAGAGGGGAGGGCTCTGGAAGTCTCCTCCTCAGTCCTACAATTAATTTTCCTTCCTACAATTTACACAGAAAAGTTCCATGAGCTTAGCCCATGTTTATAAAAAACTTTGCTATGGATACAAAGCTAGCTAAAATCATGGGTGGAAATACTTAGAAATTAAAACCAGTCTTATCCAAACGGAAATGTGATGCTTTTCTACAAAAGAAGAAACAAACATCAGAAAAATTCAGTCTTCGGATTCTCTCCTCTCCAGGGTATTAAGCCACGGTGGGCACTCAAAGAGTGCCATCTGCTTGGTGACACTGGGCATGTCACATCTCTTCATTTGGCCTGCTTCCTTGTTTGTCAAATGAGGAGGTGGGACTCCATCGTTTGTTCCAGTACTACCTTTCTGAGTCTACTCTATGGAGTAAACCTTACTTTTGGATTTAAAGACTTCCTGGATATAGCTGCCCCCCAAAGAACTAATTCAACATTCAGGTGCACTAGTACAAGTACAATGCACAGACCAAAGCAAAGATATTTTACTCTATCCTGAGTCAGACAACTGAGATGCTAGACTCAGAGGAGGCCCCCATGCTGTAAGGGTATCGGGGGAGCAGGAACTTAAAGACGTTTCATCCGACAGGAGAGAAAGAAAGCCAGGCAGGGCAAGAACAAACTGTTAACGCCACTAGTCATGTGTCATTTAATGACAGGGACACACGCTAAGAAATGCATTGTTAGGCAATTTCACTGTTGTGTGAACATCAGAGTGTACTTACACAAACCTACATGGTATATAGCCCACTACACACCTAGGCTCTATGGTATTCTTCTTGAGGGACCACTGTTGTATATGTGGTCTGTCACTGACCGAAACATTGTTATGTGGCACGTGAATATATTAGAAAACCAGTACCAACCAAACAGGGATCGATGATAAAGACAACCTGTCTGTGGCTCCACAGGGAGCCAAGGACACGAAGCAGGTGGGCAGCAGGGTCCAGATCAGCATGGTGGTGACAGACTAGGGAGAACCCACTGAGGCTAATTGAAGCCAATATTAAGCACTCGCTTGGGATGAACTCTAGCTACTGTGTGAAGAAAGGATTGCAGAAATAGTGAGAAATAAAAAGCTAACAAAGTGTGGAAACAACCACGATTTCCATCAGGAGAAGGAATGAACAAATTATGGTATGTCCATGCAATGAAATAACATGCAGCATAAAGGCATGGAAAGGTCTCCACACACTAGTATGTGTTGTCTCTAGGGTATATGGTTAATGAGAAAAGGCGAAAGAGGACAGCAGGTGCAGAGTATGCTATCTTACTCTAAGAGAGAGCCAGAAATGCAAATGTAAATGTATATATGAAACAATCAAAGAAAACAATAGGAGAAGGAAAGTGGGGGGGGAATGGAAGCCAAACTCATCTGAATACACCAGAATTCATAGCTCTGCTTTTAGAACCATATAAATCAAAGAACAAACCCGAAAAATACATAACATATGTCCTGCTCTTTATCTTGATGCTAGTTATATGAGTGGGTTCAGTTAGTGAAAATTCACTGAGCCATATACACTAAAGATTTGCATAGTTCTCTGTATGTTTATTGCACTTCAATAAAAAGTTTACTAAAAAAATTGAAATGCATCTAACAATGCCAGATCAGTGGCATAAACACCAGAGAAAATGTTACTTTAAAACACAATAATCTGACACTGTATCCCCACTGGGATATATCCTAATAATGTTGGTACTGTTTTCTAAAAATAACATACATTGTAGGCTAAGGTGACTAGGTAATCAAGCTAACATCCATAAAACGCAAGATTTTCAGCATAAGTAAAAAAGATGCACATTGAAGTAAAAACCATGCAAATTTTTATTTGAATTGGAAATATCGACACTCATGACTGTTTCCTAGGCATGTCTGCTATGAGAAGCAAGGCAGCGGCAGTGAGCATTCCCAGGACACAAGTGTAGCATCCGAACACCATCCCCCACTACAAGGAACCAGGGCTTCTTGGGAAAATGATGATTCCAGGTCTGGAACAGAATATGCACAAGATGGGAGGTCTTGTTGTGGCAGAAAGCAAGAAAGCAGTCACAGACTAATGGGGTCATGTCCAAAGAACACAGAAGCTGACCTGGGAGAACAATATGAGCATCAAAAAAATGGCTTCAATGAGTTGAAACACATTTATATACATATCCACAAGTTTATAATACTAGAGGGGAAAGCTACAAAAATGCATTGTCATTTTGGGAATTGCTAGTCTCATTGCACTCTAAACACAGATAAAGAAAAGAAACCATTCATTTCTCCTTTCTCTCCAATAGGAACTGTATTTCAAGATAACCAGAATTGATAAGGGAAACTCTTTATATAAGAATGCCAACTAATAAATGTAGAAATAGAATTAGAAAATTCTTCATTTTGCAATTGCTAATTGTAGGCTGAGTCATGGCCCCCAGAGATATCCAAGTCCTTATCCCTGGAACCTGTGAATGTTACAGATGAATTCAGTTAAGAATATTGAAATGGGAAGATTATCTTGGATGATATAGTGGGACCTAAATGTAATCACAAATGTCCTTAATATAATGTGCTGTAAAGATGGAAGAAGGGGCCACAATGAGTGCAGGCAGCCTCAAGAAGTTGGAAAAGGCAAGAAACAGACTCTCCCCCTAGAGCCTCCACAAGGAGGCCCTGTTGACACCTTGATTTTACCCCAGTGAGACCTCTTTCAGCTAAGTTTGTGGTAATTTGTTACAGCAGCAATAGGAAACTAATACACTATGGAAACAACGGATACAAGCACAACGGCTATTAAACTCAATAGATAACTGTTGATAAAGAACAATCTAAGGGACAGAATCAGCCTGCTGAGACTGTACCCACTGAGCGTAACATCACAAAAAAATGACAGCCAGACATTATGCCTCCTGGGGTAATGCAATATAAAGTACACAGCACAATTTACGATATATTCTTGACACCTCCTCCTACCTCCCATCCCACCCCTGGGGGGTGTAGGGGTGTGGAATCAAACCTGAAACCAATCTAGGCCTGTCTGCCAGTTTACAGGAAACATGAGGATCAGAGAAAACACACTGCACACCACCACAATAGTACAATCAACCAAATCCAAAATGTGGGAAATTCCACAGCGCAAATGGCCCTGTTGCTTTCATACAGAAATGGCATTAAAAAAAAAAAAAAAAGAGGAAAAGGAATTGTTATAGATTTTAACAGATGTAAGAGGCATCAACCAAATGCAGTGTGGAGACTTTCTTTGGGTTTTGATTCAAACAAACCAAGTGTAAAAATATATTTTGTGACATTTGGAGAAAACTGAATACAGAATAGATACTGGATGATATTAACAAAGTGTAGTTAATTTTGTTAGGTATGATTTCTTTAAAGCCTTTGTCTATTAAAGATATATGCTAAAGCATTTACAAGTAACATGAAATATGAGATTTGCTTCAAGATACTCAAAATAAAATGTATGGGGGTGGGGGAACAGAGAAAGATAAGACAAAAATGGCAAAATGCTGGCAGCTGTTAAAGCCAGGCCATAGGATATGAGACATAAGTATTTTCTTCTTTTTCCTAACAAAAAGGCTTAAAAAAGAAAAAGATCAAAGAGAATTACTTATCAAGGTCTACAGGATGCTGCCAAAGCTGTACTCAGAGGGTGAATCAAACTTGTAAATTTTGTTATAAGTAAGAATGAAGATAAAGGAGCTAAGCATTCAAGTCAGGGTGGAAAGAGAAAATCAAAGAAGAAGGAATAAATAAACAAAAGAAGAATTAAATAGAAAACAAAACAAAAAAAAACACTTGGCTTGGTCAATCCAAACCAAAATCAGTTTCCCTGAAAAAAGCAATTAAGGAGCAATTAACTCTTTCTGGTCTGACAAAGAAAAGGAAAGAACATACACAGAATACAAGCTCACAATGATACAGTATTACCCTTGCCTGGTTTTGAAATATGAACAATGTTACAAATAGTAATTATATCTTCTGGTAGTTCCCAAGGAAGTAAGAGCTTCTTTGCCCCATGGGGGCCCCACAAATTATTTTTGTATCTCACTGCCATTAATTGGGTTCTGAGCCCATTAGGGGAACAATAACTGTAGTCAAGGGGCCAAGGGATGGGCTATGTCTATTAGCTACAGCCAATCAGGGTCCACCCATGCAGCTGGGCCGTTTCATCCAAAACACACGGTTTGTGCATGGTGGAAAGGGTGGCTCCCCAGAGGAAAATCAGGGCACTGTTTGGCCTCCCCAAAACAATGGGTGGATGCTGCAAAGAGATTATCCACTATAAACCAGTTTACAAATACATAAAATTTAAAACAAAACACTAGCCCAATAAAGTTGCACTAAATTTAGAGAATAAGACACCATGACTAAATAGGGTCTGTTCCAGGAAGGCAGTTAAGGATCCAACATTAGGAAATGTATACATCTCACATTTATAGCTCAAAGGAGGACAAATAAGCACATATACATGACTGATAGATGGCCACTAAAAAAATGCCCAAAAGACTGATGAGATTCAGCATCTGTTCCCTGCTTCCTATGGAATTCAACATCAGGAATAGAAGGAAATGGCTATATGAAAAATATTTCCCAGAAGTAAACTATATCATATGTAGCAAAAAGCTAAAATTATCCTACTAAAATAAGTAACAAAATGGCAAAGATGTCTACTATCAACAAACACTGTCAAACATTCAACCTAAGGATACATAATTAAGCAGAGACAAATACCACTGTTGGCAAATGACCACCTGTCTAGAAGACTCCTCTGATATAATGAAATGCTAGGAAACTGAAAGTTCAGTAAGTCGGCCAAACAAAACACACAGAGCAGAGGTCCAAATCGTGGAGATGGTGCCAAGTCTCATCCACTTATCACTTAGACTTATCACAAATTCGTCTGTTATTTCCAAGTCTATCTATACCCCCAAGCAAACACCAGAAAGCATCTGTGATAGGCTGAATAATGGCCACATAAAGAGATGAGGTCCTGATCTCTGGAATGTAATGTTATCTTACTTGGAAAAAAGTCTTTCCCGATGTGATTAAGTTAAAGACCTTGAGGAGATTATCCCGGATCGTCTGAGTGGGTCTTAAACGCCATGACAAGGGTCCTTATAAAGAGAGAGGTAAAGACACATAAACAGAGGAGACAGCTACATGAAGATGGAGGCAGAGATTGGTGTGATGCGGTCACAAACAAGGAATGTGGGGGGAGCCACCAAAGCTGGAAGAGGCAAAGATCAGTTTCTCCCCAGACCCTCGAGAGGGAGGCTGGCCCTGCCAGAGTTCTGATTTCTGGCCTCCAGAAGTGAGAGAATAAATTTCTGTTGTTTTAAATTACTGAGTTTATGGTAATTTATTATGGCAGCCCCAGGAAACTAACACAATATCACAGTGGGCTTTTCCCCCCTGTAAAAAAGATTCCCAAATTCACCTAACAATAAAAGCAGCGTGGACTATTTGACCAAAAAAGAGCTGAGATTCACCTAAAATTACCAAGCAGACAACGAAGACAACAAAGCAATAGTAATTAGTACTTGGTGGTACTGGCTAAGGAAGAGGAAAAAGGATGAATGACACAGACTCATGTGTATCTACGAGTTTATCATTTGATACAAGTGCCATTTCAAATCAGCAAGGAAGGGTGGACTAGGCAATAAACAGAATTGGGCTAATTTGCTAGCCATTTTGAAAAAACACAAAGGTTGATCCCTCCTCACACCATACTCCAAAATAGACTTCAGTTGTATTAGAGATCTGGAGGTAAACAATCAAGCCTTGAGGAGCTAGAAGGCTGAGAAGGAAAACCTGTGATTTGGGAGTACAAAAGCCTACTGATCATACAGACTGTAGACACTATCAAGGAAAATGATGACTCATTTGACTCTTAGAGCTTAAGAACTTTATACAGCATAGACTATCTAACATAAAAGTTAGCATACAAATAGTTTTTGTTTGGAAAACATCTGAATAGGTTAGGACATATGAACACAGTTCATAGAAAATTAACACATAGTGCACATAAACACACGGATAGACGTTCATCTCATTCAGCCCTTATTCTATGAGATCAACAAAGATGAACAAAAGTGATGCAATTTTTGAAATGGTGAGGAAAAACAGGCTACTTGACCACTGATGATGTGTAAAACTAGAAGGCAATTTAAAAACACATAACAAATAATAGACAATGCACAATCCAATTCAGTGATCACACTTCAAAGAAGCTACTCTCCAGAAGTACCTGCAGAAGAATGCAGAAGGCACAGGTTTAACAGGTCTAAGGCTCACAGCAGCACTGTCACAGGCAAAGAACTGGAAAGAACACAAGTATGCATCAGTAAGAAATGTTAACTACACAGTGACACATTGACACCATACAGGAGGCACGCTGTCACCAGCAATGAAGAGAGCTCAAATAACAGCCTGGAGAGGGCAAAAAGACAGTGTACACAACTTTGTTTTTATAAACTGGGATATGAGCTCGCACATAAGAGAGTGTCTACACAGCTGGGGTATCAGAGACTGAGTGAGATGAAGAGGGTAGAGGGCAGCTGTGCAGGAGAGGGGGCAACAACAGGAGACTGGTAACATACAGGACCAATCAAATAAGTTAGTCTATTAGGGACACTAGCATCTAGGATTCTCACTGTTGGAACAGGAAGCTACCAATTTGGAAAGGGAGAAAGTGGAATGAACCCTGTGGTATCAGATTGAAATTGAAGGTACTGGGATGAACTCAAGTTTTTCAATATTATAAAGATATAAAAATCGACATGAGTCTATGTGTTATAAATGCACAAACATTTATATATGTATGTGTAATGTGTACAATTATCCATGTACACACACATACGCCCTCTACAGCTCTGCCCACTAAGAGGGCCTCGGTACAGTAAAACCCCAACCACCTACCTGGTGGCCAGACTCTGCTTCTCTGAGTACCAACTTGAAGAAAAGGCTGATTCTAGGTCTGGGGCAGAAAGCAGATGAAAAGCCCAGAGTATCTTGTTGCACTTGAAAGGAAGAAGTGCTAAACAAATAATGAGAATGTATTGGGACACAGGAGCTGGCTTTAAGGGGCTCCCACTGGCCAAACCCGGGACAACATGAGCATCAAAATAAATAATTATAATAAAGGATGATAGCCTACTGAATAAAATGGCAAACTGTTAGCCTATATTGATATAAATAAATGAGTAAACCGAAAGTTTGGTAGGAACAGATAGTTTCAAAAGTACCTCCCCACAGTATACTTATTAATTACAAAGACTTCACAGTGGAGAAGCCTGGGAGACACCACCTTAATCAAGTGATCAGAGTGAACATTACTGGTAACAGGACAAATTGAAATCCTGTGCCACCTGATACAATGCAGAGAAGCACCTAGCATCCCTTCTGTGCTGCGCCAGCCAAACATGCAAAACCTGAATCTAATCAAAAGGAAACACCAGACAAACTCACACTTGAGAAACATTCTACGAAATAACTGCCTGTAATCATTAAAAGTGTCAAGACCAGGAAAGCCAAGGTAAGATGGAATAAATGTTCCAGTTTGAAGGAGACTAAGGAGACCTGACAACCACAGTGATTCTGAACTGATCCTTCTGATGAAGTGTGAATGGGTGTGAAGGTAGCAAAGCATTCATGTTAATTTCCTGATTTTGATGGTTGTATTGTGGTTAAGGAGCAGAGTGTCTTGTTTATGCGAGGCATACCAAAATATCCAAGGGTGATGAGGTTTCATGTCCCCAACTTACTTTCAGGTGGCTCAGAAAGTGTTTTGTACTGTACTTGCAACTCCTCTGTAAGTATAAGATAGTTAAATAAACGAATAAATGAAAGATAGTACTACTTTTGTAATTAGAAAAAATGAACCCTTAATTTGGAAATAAACACATCAATACAGGAGTACGGTGGCAAATGACACTAACCATTCAAGCTCCAAGTCGAAACTCAAACTTGATTATATATGTTTAATCAAGAGTTCAACTACTAAGATCAATACACATTTCACCCACATTTTATGTAGCATAACAAAGTTTTACCTCACTTTTATGATACTGTTGTGACACTAAAGTCTGTTACACCATTTTTTTCAAAGTTCATAAAAGCAGATTTTTTAAACCATCAGAAACTGTCAAGGAAGCTGCTTACTGAAAAACCTAGCCACGCACAGCAGCACATCCCAAACAACTTTGAAGTCCCCAATGGGGACCCCCTGCAGGCTCCCCACCCCAGAGGGAGGCAAGAGACCTGCTGGAGTCCCTCAGTGCTTCCTCAGCTTTTCAGACACCACATTCAGAAGGGAAAAGCACAAGACGCTCCATCTGAGCTAGCCACCAGCACTGCTGAACCCCAATCACACACTGTTCTCTGAGCAAGAGGCAAACTCAGAGACACCAGCAGACGGAGCACGCTGTGTCATTTAAGATGAACACTGACCAAGGAGTGGGGAATGATATTTAGGTTGGGTAAGGAGAGTGACCACATCAATCAGCAACGCCTTAAAAGAGAGGAAAACGGTCCGGCCCGGTGGTGGAGCGGTTAAGTTCGCACGTTCTGCTTCGGCAGCCCAGGGTTCGCCGGTTTGGATCCTGGGTGCAGACCCACACACTGCTTGTCAAGCCATGCAGTGGCAGGCGTCCCACATATAAAGTAGAGGAAGATGGGCATGGATGTTAGCTCAGGGCCAAACTTCCACAGCAAAAAGAGGAGGATTGGGGGGCTGGCCCTGTGGCCGAGTGGTTAAGTTCGCGCGCTCCGCTGCAGGCGGCCCAGTGTTTCGTTGGTTCGAATCCTGGGCGCGGACATGGGACTGCTCATCAAACCACGCTGAGGCAGCGTCCCACATGCCACAACTAGAAGGACCCACAACGAAGAATATACAACTATGTACCAGGGGGCTTTGGGGAGAGAAAGGAAAAAAATAAAATCTTTAAAAAAAAAAAAAAAAAAGAGGAGGATTGGCAGCAGATGTTAGCTCAGGGTTAATCTTCCTCAAAAAAAAAAAAAAAAAAAGAGAGAGAGGAAAACACACACACATACCCCTACCACTTCAGGATTGGGGTGAGGAGATAAGACGATACGCAAAAGTGTATTTTGGAATTAAAATATTATAAGAAGCCTCCTAATGCGTACCAGATAAGTTCTAAACTGGCTAAAACAAAAACAGCCTTTAATAAAGCCATATGCCCAACTGTTAGCAAAAAGCTAATTAGTGTGCAAGTCAACTGCAGTGAGATTTGATGGAAAGGAAAGACCTACAGATCACCATTGAGTCCTCCACATGCTATTTCCTCCTTGAAGATTTAGTCCTAAAACTACCAGCACAGTCTGAAACCAAAAGGTTCTCATTTGGAAGAAAGCAATGGCTGGAGGTTTACACACACTCTCCCAGCTCAGCAGTATCTTCAGCAGTTAAGCATACCCAAAGCCCCAACCAACCAACGTGACAAGAAGGTGAGGCTGACACGCCACATTGCTCCAAAAGCAAAGGCATCTTTCACAGGTCAAAGGAAAGACAACCTATGCTTTTAAAGATCAACTGTTGACTCCCCGCCAGTAACATCACCATTTTCTCTCTGTGTTTGCCCAATCTTTCAAAAAAGAACTGTACTTACCAATCTCAAGAGGACATAATGATCATCTCCAGCACCTGAATAAACTAAGGATGGACCCCAACAGCACCGAGCCTGACCGGTCACCCTGGCTGCAGCTAGCTCTTGTCTGCACGTCCCAGAGACTGGCAGGTGGGCTGAGCCTGGGAGCCAAGGGGCCCTGTGCACAGGCAGCCTGGCAGCACTGCTGAGCTCACTGCATGGCGACAAAGGCGACACAGAACTTTGGTCTCAGGGGCTGGCGAGTCAGCTCCAAGCATAAGCAAATGTATCAAAATAGAAGCCTTGTTTCCAAAGAAAAAAATTGTATTCTTCAAATTGATCTCACACACACTGATTCAAGCCAGTGTTACAGGGTCACCTAACTAAGCTTCCACTTATCAGAAAAAGTCAAAACAGGATATATAATGCAGTCATTCCATCTGAAAGATATTTATAAATGAGCTAAGTACTAATTAAATTAGAAAGCATATCACATAAGAGTGAAATGACGGAGCAGCACATACATTTGTTATAAAATAAAACCTGTTCAGATAATGCAGCATATCTGATTTTGTTCCCAGCAGCCAGCTAATGCTGGGAGTCCACATCTCTCATCACCTAATATACTCCATACACGAGTCATGGCACTATCTTGAACACAAAGAACACAAAGTGAGGGGCTGGCCTGGTGGCACAGTGGTTAAGTTTGCACACTCGACTTCACTCCGGGAGCCTGCGGTTCACGAGTTTGGATCCCAGGTGCAAACATACACACTGCTTATCAAACCATGCTGTGGTGGCATCCCTCATACAAAACAGAGGAAGGTGGGCACAAATGTTAGCTCAGGGACAATCTTCCTCCAGCAAAAACAAACAAACAAGAAGAACACAAAGTGAAGTAAAAGTGAACTTCAAGTCCCACTCGGACACACTCCAGGGTCTTCTGTTTATAAGTTACAGGACACCATCAAGTAACACAGTTCATAACTGTCAAAATGGTACATCAGAAAGGCAGAAAAGACCACATAGGCCCCTTCTTTCCTCTTTTCTTTCTTTTTGTGAGGAAGATTGGCCCTGAGCTAACATCCACGCCCATCTTCCTCTATTTTGTATGTGGGACGCCACCACAGCATGGCTTGATGAGTGATGTGTAGGTCCACACCCAGGATCCAAACCCATGAACCCCAGGCTCCCAAAGTGAAGCATGCAAACTTAAACACTACGCTACCAGGTCAGTCCCTCTCTTGTATTTTTTTAAATTTCTAAAGCAAAAGACTTAGAGAGTAAAAAGTCTTCAACTTTATATAACAAGGAATCAGAAACCATCCATGTTATATTGAGGAGGGAGCCCTGAGGGGCAGAACCATTCCTCAGCAAGTCACTAACCTCAACCCCAATTTCAAAAACAGGAAAGAATGCCAAATACACAACTCCTTTCAAAAATTATTTCCTCTAACTCTACACTTCTATTGTTTCCTCTTTCCCTCTGACCTCTATTTGTTCCAAGGGGTCTGGTCCTTTTGGGGATAAGAGCGTTTTCTTGAGCTCTGCCATTTCCCTTAAGACCATCTGTTGTGGCAACCTCTTTAGGAGCACAGCCCTCTCCAGAGCCTCGAGATGTAAATCTCCTAATAGGCTAGGATCGGTTGCCATGCAGGTAGTTGTTATCACAGCACCAGCGGGAAGACTGCTTTCCCTCCCTGAAGGGAGCCACACACGAAGGGAGCCACACAAGCCCACAAGTTTGCAGGATGACTTAGAACCAGGGGGCAGGGGAGCTCAGCCACCACGCCCTCCTGTGCCTGCCCCTCAGTAGAATCAGAGAGTCCTGGGTCATAGCACCCTTCCTCCTAGTCCCCATTCACCTGACTCTAGCTGCCCAGGCCAAGTGATATGCAGGTCTAACACACTGCACCACCACCAAGTTCACAGCACACAACTTCCGTGGAAGGGCACAGCAGTTTCTGCAAAGACAACAATATATCCTGAATGTATCTGGCTGACATTATTTTACCCCTTCAGAAAGAAACCAAGAAGTAGCGCTGGTCCAGCCTGTACTGTGTCTAGAAGCTTTAAGTACCATAACTGACCTCATGGCTGAGCAGACAGGGTGTCTTGCTCACGAGCGGTCAATGAGAGAGCCGAGCAGTGGGAATGCCTTGCAGGGTCCTCTCTCAACTGGCAGAGCGAGGCCCAGAACTACTGCTCTGCTTCATAAATTCAGTCCCCAGCTCAAACCATGCCCCCAAAATGAGGTGCTAGGTTAGACAAAGGAATCATGCTGATAAAGGTGACAGTATAGAAACAAGCAAAAGGAGACAGCTTTACACAAGAACACTTGGCTGCCTGAGCAGCAGCAGGCCCCTGAATATGGTGCCCCACTACGGCATAGAAGCCACATGCTCAGCATGCTTTAGGATCTCAATAGTTTGTTAATCCAAGCACACCCAAACCTCTGGGGAAAGTTGCTCTAGGAAGAAATTCATTGACGCCACAAATTCAACAGTGGTTAAAGAACCCAAAGGAACACATTGAGACCAGGCCTTCAGATGAACTTATTTCTATGTCTAGCATATCTTTACCTCAGAGCCGAGAAAGCTGCTCTGGATTCCAACAGCTCATTGCAACTCACCAAAAGTCAGTAAATGACAAGTATTAAGAATATTCCCTTTTTAGGGGCCGGCCCTGTGGCCGAGTGGTTAAGTTCGTGCGTTCCACTGTGGTGGCCTGGGGTTTCGCCAGTTTGGATCCTGGGCGCCGGACATGGCACCACTCATCAGGCCACTTTGAGGCGGCGTCCCACATGCCACAACTAGAAAGACCTGCAACTAAGATATGCAACTATGTATGGGGGGGTTTGGGGAGATAAAGCATTAAAAAAAAATGCTTATTAAAAGAATATTCCCTTTTTAGAAATCAACACTGTCCTATCTGTTCATCCTCTCAAAACACACACACGGCACCTGCCATGATCAGGTTACTCTGCTGTACCATAGGGGTCCAAAACAAGTAAAAGTGTATCAATGGCTTATCCTGTCATCCAGATTGGGGTGAGGGCAGGGAAAACCAAGAGGGGACTTACTCCACGAGACCTGAGCATTAAGATGATGTCAGAGAGGCAGCCAGAGGCAGTGGAGCTGGGTTGCCACAACAGGGTGATGAAAACACTAGTCCAGCAAGAGTCTAGAGTAGAAAAGCGATCCCTGAATGTGGCCACCGATAGAGGGACAGCAGCCATCCACAGGTTACTGCAGAGACAGTCCCTGAATGGCTTCAGGACTAGGACCATGATTTGTCCACTTTCTTACCTAAAACCTACTGATGGATATGTACTTTGTGAAAAATAAATGCTGATGATTGAATTGATGAGAGAGAATCAAAATTCCAAGAGGCACAGGACAATTTTACAGTGTTTATCGCAGGGGAGAACATCTATCTTGCTGCAAAGGCTTGGTTGGTCCCACTCCTGGACTAGAAAGGACTGTATGGACATCCTATCACCTTCTTGACCCCAAGCTTTAGAGAAGACCTAGAGACACTGAGAGGAAACACTAGGTAAACTTGGCTAGGCCGAACGTTTACATGTGTGAAGTTCTAAAAGTGAAGACCAAGATAAAGAAGAAATGATTACAGATCTTGACTTCTCTGTGCCTCTGTCTCCTGTCCTGTAAAAAGGAACTGATATTAATACCTACCTTTTGGTATCACTGTGAGGATTACGTGAGCTTACATGCAGAGTGCTTAACCCGAGCCTGGCAGAGTAGGCTCACTGAGGATCTTCTGTTACCATCACCCTCCTCAATATCTGTGCCATGAGGACTCCAACGGTGCAGGTGACACAGCTGTAACTCAGCCACTCCTGCAAGTGGCTTCACCCCTCCAGGGTCTACTCCCTTCCAGCTGGAAAATGGGACCCGTGACGGCTACGTCCTAGAGCCTTTTCAAGGACTGACCCTGTAAAGCAGGGCTTCTCCACCTCAGCGCTGCTGACTTTTGGGATAAGACAATTCTCTGTCGTGAGGCCGTCCCGGGCACTGCAGGATGTTGAGGATCTCTGGCCTCTAACCACTAGATGACCACCCCCGAGTCATGATAACCAAAAATGTCTCCAGACATTACCAGATGTTCTCCGGAGCAAAACTGCCCAAGTGAACCAATGCTGGAAATAAAAAGCATGATGCCTGGTGCAGGAAGCAATGACTAAAGCTCTAACAGGCAAAGTTTTTCGTATCACTCATACTTCCTGGAAACAGATGACAAAATGGAATGCTATATGAGTGACTACCAGCTCCAAGTGTCATCCTTCAAAACTTGAAAACTAAGTTTCTGATAAACTGAGTTGACCAAGGGTTCTGTGCTATCAGAGTGTGTGTGTATGTGGAGGAATCTCAGAGACTCAGCTTCCTTATCTTTTAAAAGGAAGGAACTAAAGTCCTATAGGTCAAGAAACACCCAGGTCACAAGACTGATTAAGAACAGATCCAAAACTGAAGTACAGGTCTCCTGACTCCCAGTCCAGCAGAGGACTACCTTCCTCACCTGTATAATCATCTCAACCCTTTGTCCCGTCTGGTAGAAAGCACCAACGCCTAGCAGTCTACACCTAAGACACAAGCACTACGGCATGTCTCACAAGGTCCACCTCCAGGAACGTCTAAGAATATCAATTCATGCACACAAAAGGCACATCTGAGAGGTTTTCAGAAAACACTTATTTGAATTCATCTGACGGCTCAATGGCACTTGCTAACTAACTACTGGCTTTTGCACCAGCAATTTCCTGCCTCTCCTTGCCCTAGATGAGGCCTGCTGTCCCAAGGGTGGGGTCTCAAGGCACATCTAAGCCTCCAGAGAGGACCCTTTGCCCACAGCAGAGCCTCAGATGGGATGGACAGGGGCTGTGGGGGCTACAGTAATACTGCTTCTATTAATACTGATAGCATGAATATGGTAATACTACAGCAAGCTTGCTGCAGTGAATGTCTACCAAGAAATGAGACTTTTAGCTTTAAAATATTGTAAAATACAACCACAACAAAGCAATGTAAACACTGGCAGTTCCTTGATTCTTCCCCAAGAAATATTCCCAAAATTACTGTTTTACGTAAGATTTTTTTTCTGGATATATTAATACATAGTTTAAATAAAAATAGGATCACATTATATGCACTGTTTCACCACTTGCTACACTTATTTCCATTTTAAAATGTATCACGGCTGTCTTTCCACGTTTTACATACAAATTTACCTCGTTTCTTAACAACAGCATGTTGAATAGAGTAGACATGACTTAATAAATCCCCTGCTGATGTTGCCTTTTTGTGTGTGATTACAAACACTGCTGAAAAGAATATCCTCTGGTATTATGCTAAGCGAAGTAAGTCAAACAGAGAAAGACAAATTCTGTATGATTTCACTCAAATGTGGAAGGTAAACAAACACATAGATAAGGAGAACAGATTAGTGGTTACCAGAGGGGACGGGGGGGTGGGGAGAGGGCGAAAGGGGTAAGGGGCACATGTGTATGGTGATGGATAAAAACTAGACTGTTGGTGAACAGGATGCAACCTATAAAGAAATTGAAATATAATAATGTACACCTGAAATTTACAGTGTCAAAAGCCAATATGACCTCAATACAAGATTTTTTAAAAAAGGCCAATCCCAGCAAGTTACATAGTATATGATACCATACATAAAAAATATTATTGAAATGGCAAAATTATAAAAATGGAAAATGGATTAGAGGGAGGTAGGGGCAGGAGGGAAGCAAGTGTATCTATAAAATGGCACCATGAGGGATACTTGTGGTGATACAAATGTTCTGTATCTTGACTCTATCAATGTCAATATCTTGGTTGTGGTAAGTTTTTAAGATTTTACGATTGGAGGAACCGATAAAGCATACAAGAGTTCTCTCTTACAGCTGCATGTGAATCTATAAAGTAAAAAGCTTAATTTTTAAAAAAAGAAAAGAACATCCTCTGCTCACTTCAGCCTGTACCTCCATAGGATAAATTCCTAGAAATACAATTATATGATTACAGGGGATGCACGCATAGGCGTTGCCAAAGCAAAATTACCCTCCTAAGGAAACTCCTTACACTCCAGAACATCCGCATATACCCGTCCCCCTCACTCTCGATAACTAAAACTGTCATGTTTATTTTTCCCTATCTGTAGGGGAAATATCATCTTACTGTCAATTCTTTGATTATCAGTGAAACCAAAATCTGGCTTTGCTTACTGGCCATCTGAATTTCTTAACTGTGGAGACCAACCTATTGGCAATCTCTGTCCCCTTCTCTACCAGGGTTTTCCAGCATACATTTAAGACAAAGCAAAATCCACAGCTAGGCTACAAAGGAGGAGCAAAGAACAGAAGAAACTATGAACTTAAGTAAAACTGAGTTGTAAGTTAAAAATAACATCACTAAAGGGCACATAGGCAAAAGTGATGAGAAAATAATCTTAAAAAGGACCTTTTTGCCTCTCATGCCCTGACCAAAAGCTGTGGTTTTTCTCCTCTGGAAAGGGAAGCAATCTTTGGACGGTGAAGACCAGTTACAGTAGAGGGGAGGAAACCATTCTGAAGATGGGACGTTCGTTCTTTCACAGTTACTGCTAAGACTGTAGCCTTCTCTCCTCACTTGGCCCCCTGAACACAGGCAGCCAGACAAGAAGCTGGAAGGTATTTTTCTGGAGAATCCAAAGAGACCCAAAGAAGCTGACAGGATGCTGTAAGGAAATGGCCCAGCCAGCTGCCTCTGATGTGAATGTCACAGTCAGCAAGCCCCAACCACAGGCTCAGAAGCCCTCTGACATACGAGCAGGCACACAAACATCACCAGCTAGCCCAGAAAAGGCTCTGACATGAAAGCCAAAACCCCCAAAGAAAAAACCAAAAAGCAGTCTGAAGCAAACAGTGACTTCAGGGAAAAGAAAACTTTAAAACTCATTAATGTCCTCAGATAAGAGAAGATACTATATCCATGAAACAAAAACAGGTTATAAAATAGGAATAGAGAGAACAAGAGAAAGTTCCTGTAAATAAAATGAGAAAAACTCAATAGAAAGGCTAGAAGATAAAGTTGAGAATGTCTTCCAGAAAGAAAATGGAAAATATAAGAAAATCAGAGTGTCAATCCAGAAGGTCCAATAGTTGAATTCTAGACAGACAAAGTGAATGGGAAGAAATCAAAGCAATAAATTAAGAAAAATGCCCAAAGTTGAAGAATAAGAGTTTCCAAATAAAGGGGCCCAAAGTGTAGGCAAGACGGTAGATGAAAACAGACTCCAAGGGACATCACTGTACTAGCTGTTTTGAATTTCACAGAGAGAAAATCCTTCAAGCTTCAAAGAAGAAAAACATGGTCACATATAAAGGCTCAAGAATCCGAATGACGGAAGACTTCAACAATAACAGTGGAAGATGGGGTAGCAAAACAGTGTCCAAACTCTCATTGAGGTATACGGGCAGAACCAGACACCGTCAGACACACAGGTTCTCAAAACTTGACCTCCCACACATCTTTTCCAAGACAACTTCTTGAAGAAGTGCTCCATTAAAATGAGTTAAAATTTTTTAAAAATCAAGAAAGAAAAAGATATAGGTTCCAGGAAACCGAGGACCCAACACAAAAGAGGAGGTGAGATCTGCAGGGAGATTCCAGCAGGTTGGAGGCCTGGGAGAGATTTATTCAAGATGAGATTAATAAATAATGAACTTCATCAGATGAAAAGGACTGAATTTCTTGAAGAGAGATCTAGACAACTAGCGAATTTGGGGTTGAATTTTAGTGACAAATACATAGAAAACTAAGCAAAGAAACAAAAACAAGACTCATAAGAACTTCAGGGAAAACAAAAACTCATCCAGGAAAGAAAATGTAATCCCATCACACCATTTGGCCTAGCTGTGAACGGTAGTACGCAGTCACAGTATAAAGACTAAATACTGAACTAGCCGAATGAAAGATGCACCTGCTCTGGGCAGCCACGCACTTGTCTGCAAAGAGAAGGCAGAGGCTAAAAGAAAGCTAGAAACTTCACATCTACTCTCAGGGTCAGGTGAAGAGGCAAAGTGTGAAAGAGGCGAGAGAAGAGCAATACGTGAGCGAGTCAAGCACATACGTGTTTAGAGTTAGAGGGAAAGACCACAGGAATCAGCGAAGAGGAAAATGTGGGTGTTCTGCAGGGGAGGAAACGTGACTGGGAGAAGAAAATCCATAGTTTTTCCTTACGAGCCTTTCTAGATTTATTTGATCTTTTGTAAACTACATAAAGATATAACTTCGACTTGAAATGAAAATTTTAACTTTAAAATTCATATGCAGGCCAATAAAAAGGATTAAAGGAAAGTATGCAGGTTCAATGTATTGTTCCCAAATTAACAGCAAGCATCAATAAGATAACTAATGTGACAGGATGCCCAGATCCGTCTGGAACATATCTAGCTCATCCTTAACCACATTCGAGGAACTTTAGCGTGCCTGGTGAACAACAGCTTCCTAGGGATATCACTTCCAAAATGTTTCTGATTTTAGAAATACAAAAAAAAAATCTTGCTTTACCCCAAAACAAACTGTATAATCAATTTTTTAAATGTTATGTATATGAAAAGAGGTTAGTACTTTTCTTGGTTTTCAAATGTTGAATGCTGTGGTGCTGTTATAATTTAAGGGAAAAGGCATTCTGACACATTAAGGGTCTCTGATTGCTTTTCTATTTGGTCAAAAACTTTTAAACACACATCTTAGACTTTTTGCTGCCATAATTTGGCAACTGAGAATTCAGCTGTGTACTATGTTTCTTCCAGGAGCTTGGTTATTTCTTTGTTTTTTTTTTTAAAATTTTTATTGAGTTAATGATAGGTTACAATCTTGTGAAATTTCAGTTGTACGTTATTGTCTGTCAGTTGTGTTGTAAGTGCATCCCTTCACCCTTTGTGCCCACCCCCCACCCCACCTTTCCCCAGGTAGCCACTAATCTGCTCTTTGTCTGCATTTTTTAAATTCCTCATTCGAGTGGAGTCATACAGAGATTGTCCTTCTCTATCTGGCTTATTTCACTTAACATAATTCCCTCAAGGTCCATCCATGTTGTTGCAAATGGGACGATTTTGTTATTTTTTACAGCTGAGAAGTATTCCTCTGTACATATATACCATATCTTCTTTATCCAATCATCAGTTGCTGGGCACTTAGGTTGCTTCCACGTCTTGGCTATTGTAAATAATGCTGCACTGAACATTGGGGTGCACGGGACTTTTGGAATTGCTGATTTCAAGCTCTTTGGATAGACACCCAGTAGTGGGATAGCTGGATCATATGGTAGTTCTATTTTTGATCTTTTGAGGAATCTCCATACTGTTTTCCATAGCGGCTGCACCAGTTTGCATTCCCACCAACAGTGTATGAGGGTTCCTTTTTCTCCACAACCTCTCCAATGTTTGTTACTATTTGTTTTGGTTATTTTTGTCATTCTAATGGGTGTAAGGTGATATCTCAGTGTAGTTTTGATTTGCATTTCCCTGATGCACAGCGATGATGAACATCTTTTCATGTGCCTATTGGCCATCCATCTATCTTCTTTGGAGAAATGTCTGTTCATGTCCCCTGCCCATTTTTTGATCAGGTTGTTTGATTTTTTGTTGTTGAGTTGTGTGAGTTCTTTATATATTACGGATATTAACCCTTTGTCGGATGTATGACTTGCAAATATTTTTTCCCAGTTAGTGGGTTGTTTTTTTGGTTCAATACTGTTTTCCTTTGCCTTGAAGAAGCTCTTTAGTCTGATGAAGTCCCATTTGTTTATTCTTTCTATTGTTTCCCTTGTCTGAGGAGACATGGTGTCCGAAAAGGTCCTTTTAATACTGATGTCAAAGAGTATACTGCCTACATTTTCTTCTAAAAGTTTTATGGTTTCTGGTCTTACCTTTAGGTCTTTGATCCATTTTGAGTTTATTTTAGTGAATGGTGAAAAAGAATGGTCAATTTTCATTCTTTTACATGTGGCTTTCCAGGTTTCCCAGCACCATTTGTTGAAAAGACTTTCTTTTCTCCATTGTATGCCCTCAGCTCCAGGAGCTTGGTTATTTCTTAATAGAAAAGGAAAAGGCTTCCTATAACCACTAGCCCTGTGGGATGGATGGATGGATGCTGAAGGGGCCGTACCAAATATACATATCATGTGGTACTTCAAAAAGCGTGTTTGCTGCTCAAGACCTTTTGGTAAATAAGTTTCAGTTGGGAAGTGTTAATGAAGAATTATCTGACCCACTTGTGACTAAAGATCACAAGTCATTACTCAATGAGAGAGCAATCACTTGAAATCCTATCCAAGTCAGAGTGTCTTAGATAGGACTGACTGAAGGGCAGGAAGTCCTTCACAACAGGTTCTCAGCCAAGCCCTCCATCTTTTGGGATGTCAGCTGTGTACCAAATTCTCAACTTCTTGCCCGTATATGCCAGCAGCTATAGCTGTCACGTGTTCCCTTTGAACAAGCTAGTCTTCCTGACTAGAACACCCTATCCTGCCAACTCCACCTGGAAACATTCTTACTCATCCTCTAAACCCCAGTTCAAGAACCACATTCTTTGTGAAGACTTTCCACTAGGCAATTACCACCTCCTCTTTCCTATCTCCATACTTTGGACATATTTCCATTACTGCCCTTAAAACACTGTAATCTAATTATTCTTTTACAAGTGAGTCCCCCTACTAGACCATAAGCTGCTAGAGGAAAAGGAAAAAAGTCTATATGCTCTTTACCTTTGCACCCCCAGAACCCTTAACAGTGTCTGGCACAGAGCAATTTCCGATAAATGTTTTGTGAATTGCACTGTCAAAGAAGTGAAGTCATGAGGCCAAAGTCAGACAACCAGAAGCCCCAAATAACAAAACCAAAGAAAAAAAATCTTGATAATTCAAGAAGAACTTCTTCCATCAGGCCGCGGAGAAGTCAGTTTGGCCCATGGGAGAGGGCACTGTGACAGGGATCCAGCTGCGCCTGGAGGTGCCGAAGAAGGTGGGCCGACTGCATCTTGGAAGTCTCTCCTCATATGCACTGAACATTTACCCAGGTGATGTTAACTTCATTAGAGAAGATGAGGCAGGCACCCAAACAGTGCTTGGCACACGGTGGAACTAATGGCAGTTACAGGAAAATTTAATCCTTGTTGTAAATTACTTAATTGGCTTTCAAATGTTGTCTCTCAAGACTTGACAGGGTATGCTCAGTTTTCCCCAAACCTAAAACTTTCATGATAAGTTGATGGTTGATGTTTCAGATCCAGAGAACTGGGAATTCAAATGATGGAAGCCGTTCTTTACCCAACACCTTCTCAACTACTTAATATACTGCTTCCAAGCATCCCAATATTAAACAGACTTAATGAATGTAGCTTTGGAGTACTCAGTGTCCCCAAATAATCAAAATATAAACCTAAGAACTATGTTTCATCCAATGTTTCATTATCCCAGCTTTGCTTCCATAAACGAACATTCAGTTTACTTCGTAGTACAGCACTACCAGCTGCCTCAAACAAATCCTAATTGTGACACACCCTATCTTAACAGAGCCTTAGGAAAGTTACCTGCCAAGAAAGCGACCGACAGTCCCTAAGTAGACACCGAATACACGTGAAGTCATTGCCTGACGACTTACGGGAGCTATGAAACTGAGAATACAGAACCCAAAACTAAAGGGCAAATCACCCTTGTTACTGAAAACTCGGACTCATCTATATTTCTTGGATGCTTCACTTGACCGTAAGCAGTTTAATAAACAATACCTAGGTCCCCTTTTTTTCGGTTTTACATGGTATTCTACCCAAACCCCATCTGAAGTCCGACCCTCCCCTGCTCTAGGTCGGACGGGAGAGAACATCTGGTGGCTGGCCCCAAGAACCTAGCTGCTTTTCACAAAACGCCCTCTCAACGCGCTCCGGTGTGAGAAACACCACCATGCTGTCACCCCCGCGTTTGCTCTCAGTCGGGGTTAACCAGGCCCGCAGCGGGTAGCGGACCGCGGCCCGGCCTGCAGGCCGCCCGGCGGGACAACCCGCACCCGCCCCGCTCACGCCCCGCCGGGCCCGTCGCCCTCCGGTGCGAAGCCACGTCGCCGCGGTGGGCCGTGGGCGCCCCCAGATCTCACCGCGCGACCACGAGGGGCCGCACCGCCCCGCCCTCCCTCGGCCCCAGGCCCCGGCCCCAGGCGCACGAAGGCCACGTCCCCGGGGACGGGCGCCCAACTCTATGGTTCGTGCACGGGCCTGCCGGCCCACGTGACCCACGGCAGCCAATCGAGCGAGGCCCCCAACCACCGAGATGACCGCAGCCCGGGCTAGAGCAACCCCGCCCGGCCGCTCGCCGTCCCCTCCCCAGCCCTGCTCCGCCGCTCCCGGCTCGGTGCTGCCGCCATCTTCCTGGAGGAGGCGACCGGAGGCCAAGGCTCCCCCTCCCCGCGGTCGCCCCGCACGCTTACCGCCAGCTGTCCCCCCCGCCCGCCTCTTCTCCTCAGCAATTACTTAGTTCCTTCTACAGAAACGCCCTTCCCCCACTCTAGTTACCCACAAGGCGAAGACTCAGATTACCTGTTACACTCTTATCAGCGTAAGGAAACCAAGCTCATAAGGTAGGAACTGTGGCCAAACAGGGGCAAGCCGCCATCTTGGTAAAGGAGAAGAGGCTACGCTTGACCTCCCCCCCACCCCCAGCCTCTATATGGCCAACCGCCGTGGGAGGGGCGCGGCGCCTGCGCAGAGGCGGAAAACGCGGACGAGCCTGCGCCTGCGCACTCGGAAGCCGGCGGGTTGGGGAGGGGAGGAAAGCCAGGTCGCGCCGGGGCAAGGAAAGAGTTGGCGAGGGGGCGGGGCCACGTGATGACGCTATCCGCGCGCGGGGCTGGGCGGGGCGCGAGCGGGTGGCGGGCGCTGGGCGGGTCCGCGGCGCGGTCGGTCGGTCGGGTCTGGTTCTTCGGCTCGTGGGCGGTGAGTGTCTCGCCGTGGGTACCCGCCGGCGCGGGGCGCGAGCTGTGGGCCGACGCAGAAGGGGTAGGGGGCCCACTCGGGGCAGTGGGCCCTCAACTCCGGGGACGTGCGGACGGGGTGGGGCGGCGGGGTGGGGGAGGGGCGGCCGGCCGGGATCCCCGGCCTTTCTCGGCCCCCTGCGCTCTCCCCAACCCTCCCCTGCTCCCCCCGACCCGTTCCCGGCTCTCCCCCGCTCTCCCCGACCCCTCCCCGGTTCTCTCCCGCTTGCCCGACCCCTCCCCGGTTCTCCCGCTCTCCCCGACGCCTCCCCGGTTCTCTCCCGCTTTCCCCACTACTCCCCGGTTCTCCCCCTCTCCCCGATCCCTCCCCGGTTCTCCCCCTCTTCCCGCCCCCTCCCCGGCTCTCCCCCGCTCTCCCCGACCCCTCCCCGGTTCTCTCCCGCTTGCCCGACCCCTCCCCGGTTCTCCCCATCTCCCCGACCCCTCCCCGGTTCTCTCCCGCTTTCCCCACTACTCCC